>NC_042531.1:8300479-8614479 GCF_900963305.1 Echeneis naucrates
GTAACATGCAAACCGCATTTTAAATGTCACATCCCCGCGGCCCACCCTATAGTCCCACTTGAAAAAAACAAAAGGAATATCTGAGTTCCATTTAAAGAGCCAAATGCATCAGCCAGGACTTTGGGAACACACCATTACTTTAACTCAGTAGCAGCATACAAAGCCCAGAAGATCTGTTCATTTTCACAGCTCGTAAACGCAGGATGTCAATCGTGAGTCACATAGGAGCGGTGAGAAAGACGAAATGTTGCTCACAGTGAGAGGATTAATAAATAAATACTCGCTATTTAACTCTATGAAGTCTTTATTTTGCATAAGAACTCTTGTTTAGGAACAGCAAGCATTTAATTTTGCTCAGTGTCTGTGATATTGATTTCGATCAGAAGAACCAGAGTGTCATTGGCATGCATGATGTTTTTTTATGTCAGTTTCACTTATTTTTTGTTTCATTTTATTTCGCAGAAGTCATTCATTGAAAGCCCCGTCACACCCCACCCCAAATACATTTCTCAGGTAGTAAACTCGGTGAACTGTATGTAGGCATCAATCAGGACCTGTTAATGTGGTGCAGGCATTCAGCAGGACTCTGCTGTGCTTTGATCTGATTTGAATTGTACGACGCAGGTGCCCTCAGAAAAGATCTTGAGGGCTGGGAAGATTCTCCGTAACGCCATCCTCTCCAGGGCGCCTCACATGATCAGAGACAGAAAGTACCATCTGAAAACATATCGGTAGGTTGACCGTTTGTAATACGTTTTAATGCAACCAGCGTGTGAAGGACTGGATTACATCAGGTGGGATTTTTTTAAACATAAAAAAACCCCAAACACAATCTAAAATACCAACATACAGTCGCATTACCTTCCATCTGTACTGGGCCAGTCTTTGCATTGATCATCTGTATCATTTTCAGGCGCAGCTGGTAGCTGTTTACAGAAAAACATTTCTAAGAGCTCATTGTACACTACCTCGCCAGAGCAAAACATTTCCATTTGGGAAAACAAAAATAGAACAAAAGGAGAGTGAATGTCTCAATTTCTCAGATGGATATAAACGTGTGTGAACAGGCAACTCTTTGCAAAAATGTTCCTTATATCAATATATTTAAGTCACATTACTGTACTTATAGCTTATTGATTGAATAATTGGATGTGTGTGTGGTCGCTGACAATTGCATGTCCCTTATTGTATGACTACTGTTGTATTACATAATATTTGATTTATTGTTTAGAAATAAGATTACAGATTAGGAGAAGACCAACAATAGCAAAAAAACAAGAACATCGATGATTAGGACCTAATGAAATGAAAAATAAACAGTCAAGCAAAATCACAAAAAAGGCACGTGACATGAGTTATGTGGACTTGTTTTGTTTCCAGGCAGTGCTGCGTGGGGACAGAGTTGGTCGACTGGCAAATGCAACAAAGCTCATGCATTCACTCTCGTATTCAGGCTGTGGGCATGTGGCAGGTGCTGTTAGAAGAAGGTGTCCTCAACCATGGTGAGACGCTGTGTGATGCCTGTGTCTGCACACAGTTGGTTATGTGTGAGGCCGAGATTTTAAATTTATGCCCTGCTGTCTGTGCTGTGTTGTTGTGACGCAGTGGACCAAGAGCTGAGCTTCCAAGACAAGTACCTCTTCTACCGCTTCTTGGACGACGAACAGGAGGATGCCCCTCTGCCCAGCGAGGAGGAGAAGCAGGAGAGCCAAGAGGAACTGCAGGACACCCTGCTCCTCCTCTCGCAGATTGGACCCGATGCCCACATGAGGATGATTCTACGGAAACAGTAGGACTTTAAATCGCTAACCTGCAAAATATTATCAAATGAAGCAATCCACTAGCTCAAGCTCTTATGTGTTTATTTATTTCATGGTTTCCAGCCCATCTGAGAGAACAGCAGATGATTTAGAGATCATTTATGAAGAGCTGCTCCATATAAAGGCCTTATCTCATCTGTCCACTACTGTGAGTAGAAATACTGTCTGAACCAAATCCTGGTATCACTCTGTGGATTCTGAGACAACTGCTGAGAATTTTGTACCTTTTTTTTTTTTTATTGACATTATAACTTACATAAAATTTTAGGAAATTTTACAGAGAAGAATTGAATAGCAGAAAAGTGAACTTTGTATGTTTGCACTTCCTGTTGCACCATGACAAAGTGTCCCCCCTTCCCCGCTGGCCAGGTTAAGCGAGAGTTAGCAGGAGTGCTGATCTTTGAGTCCCATGCAAAGGCAGGAACAGTGTGTAAGTATTGTGATTAAACAGATGAATGGGAATGTGACTCTAGAAGTCAATACAAAGTCACCATTAAACCAAATCCTGTAACTTTATGAGGCTGCCAAAGCTTTCGTCTGTTCCTGATATGATTCATTTTCTTTCTTTCTCAGTGTTCAATCAAGGAGAGGAAGGCACGTCATGGTACATTATACTGAAGGGCTCAGTCAACGTTGTCATCTATGGAAAAGTAGATATTTCCTCAAGTAGGATCAATAAGATTCGGGCAGTTTCAGCCGTCAGTAACTGAGCATCATGCTGTGCTCCTCAGGGTGTTGTTTGCACACTTCATGAAGGTGATGACTTTGGAAAGTTGGCCCTTGTCAACGATGCTCCCCGCGCTGCCTCCATTGTGCTTCGAGAAGACAACTGTCACTTCCTTAGAGTGGACAAGGAGGACTTCAACAGGATTTTGAGGGTGAGTTTCTGACTACTGTCTGACATTTTAATAGTGACAAAGCACTATTGCCCTCTGTTGGCAAAAGCTCAGCAGTGCAGCCTGTGAGAGGCCACAACAGCCTTCAGCAGCCATTAGTTTTTTTTCATCACACTAAAAATGAAATATGTGATTTGTGTTATTTCAAGAAAAAAGAGATAAAATGCAGAGTTGGCCTTAATTATCTGTCAGTATAAACACGTGTCGAGATCCACTGAGATCTTCAGCCATCATAGGTTTCCTGCTCCATCTACAACAACACATCTGCAAGAACTAATTCTCTTGTGCTTTACATTACTTATGACATGACAATGACTACATCATAAATGGCAGCAACATGTGGTTGTTCTGAATTTTAAAATAAAAACATCCCACTGGGAACAGTTCAGTCCATTGTTACACCGTCGGGAGCTTATTTTGAAGTTGGTGTTGTGTGCTGACTGTTCATCTAAGCCAGTGTTCTGCCACTGTTGCTGTGATACAAACAGCCAGATGTCAAGTTTGAACACCTTCATGGCTATTTCATATTCTTCAGCAGACTCGGTTGGCTTGCTTGTATTCATACAATCAAACAGCATTTTGTTTTGAGTCTTTATACACACAGGTTTGAGTCTTAAAAATGCTGTTTTGTTTTGTTTTTGTTTTTTTTTTTTCATTTGTATTATGTGTGTATGTGTGAAGGATGTGGAGGCCAACACGGTGCGTCTGAAGGAGCACGGTCAGGATGTTCTGGTGTTGGAGAAGAGTCTCAGCAGCTGCCGAACATCCGTTCAGGGAGCCTCATCCTCACATTACAAGTAAATGCACCCACCACAGCAATACATACATTAATGCTGAACAGAGCTTTGTCAAAGCGCTTTGAAAACGGTAGAAATCCCTTGTAGGGCACTGGAGCCTATCAGCCCAGTGCGTGAGCAGCGAGGGAAAATGTACCCTGACCATACAAAGGCATCACAAGCGTGAAGCAATCCTGTGCACTGCAGCCAACAAGAGTTATCTTAATAGAGGCATCTGTCACAGCAACGTGGTCTCTGTAATATGGAAAGACACATTAATGGTAATGATGGCCTAGCTCCAAGGGGATGAAGAAGGCCTGGCAAGTCACAATTACTTTCTCAGGGTCGACCTCTAATCAGTTCTGCTCTCCTCACACATGAGAGTGTCAAGACTGTGTTATTCCCCATGAGTGGGGGGAGACACAACGCTGCTCGTGTAGTTCGCTCTTTGCTGCTATCGAGTAATGAAAACAACCAAGGCTGGACTGTGTTGATTCTCCTTCACAGACAAGATGCCCGACATTTTCGTGGCTTCTCTGACAGCTCTTAGCCCAGACTCCCCTCAATCTTCAGCCGGCCAAGAGCTCTGTGATTGTAAATAGGATTGCTATCAAATGAAGCAATCACAGACACACGTTCAAGTAACACAAATCGGTCGAGGGCCATAGCCATGTCATTAAGCATTAAGAGCCAGTGTTTCTTGATTAGAGAAGGGTGTGTTTTATTCTGTGTCGCTCCAGATACAAGGTAATGTCGGGGACGCCGGAGAAAATTTTGGAGCACCTCCTTGAAATGATGCGATTGGATTCTCAATTCACAGAGTCAGGTACTGCTCAGCATAAAAACATTGAGTATGACGGATTATTTCTGCTCTAACCTATCAATATGGTGACCATTTACTGTGAAGGGTTTTCCTACATGCAGTGTATTCATTCTGCCCTCTGTCCTCTGCTTGCTGCTCGGCTCTGACCTGTTTGTTCTCGTCTATAATTAGCCACACATCACAGAGCTGATGTAATTACTGCTGCTTGTGTGGATACATATGGTTTTCAGTTTGCCCGCAGAGGTGACAGAGATGGGGCCATGTGGATCAGCGGCCCGATGGCGCTGGACACTCTTTGATCTGCTCTTTGCTCTCCTCATCACAGGTGCTTAACATAAGGCTCTCTGCTTTTTCTCACAGATTCAGCTTTAGATGACTTTGTGCTCATGCACTGTGTCTTCATCCCAAACAGTCAACTCTGTCCAGTGTTGATGGCCCAATATCCTTTAACCAGAATGATGCCTAATGTGTTTTTCTGGCTGTGTGAGAACAAATGGATTTGATCTTTAACTGCTGTGCACCTACCATGCCCAGGCCTTGCAGGGCACTGAACAGGAGAAACTGGATTACACGCTTAACAACAAGCGCAGAGTGATCCGCCTGGTTATGCAGTGGGCAGCTGTTCACGGAGAGCACCTGCAAGAGGATGACAATTTGGTGGCCTTTCTACAGGTTAGCGGTTAGATATGAATGCTACAATAGCAACAGCAATACAAGTTAATAACCAATGCCCTGTGCAATAATGTCAGGTGATAAATATTGACTGCACCGTTTATCTCCTTTCATTTGTGACTCTAATCTGACTTTTGAATGTTTATGTGGTGCCCGATAAATTGAGGATTTATACAGTGCAATGAACTGATTGGTCATTATAGAGTATAAATAGATAAACAGATTTATTTTTACAATAATAAATATAACTCCAGACCCACAATTCCATCTTAAAGCTTACAAACAAACACAATACAGCAAAAGGATTTTGCAGAGTGTCTTTCCTCAGTGAAAGACAAAAAGATGGTATATCTCCATTAAACAACAAAACACTTTGTGCTACCCACTGCAGCTGCAGAAGAATGAACTGACAAATTATTGCTAAATATAAGTGATTTATTGCATCCTCTGAAATTCTCATCGGTTTCTATTTTTCAGGAGATTGTCATGGCGGTATCTAATGATGCCAAAGCAATTCCAGCCATCAGGGACCAGGTAACGGAGCTGGAGAGAATTGTAAAGTGCAAGTAAGCTATTGTTATTTTTAATTTTCTTAATTGAATCCTCATTGTTTACCCCGCGCGCACACATATACACACACACACACACACACACACACACAGACATTTTATGGACAGATAATAAATTCTCCAGAACTGCAAGTTTAATATATTTTCATGTTGTAGCATTGAAGATGCCAGAGTTTCTCAGAAAAAGGTATAAGGCACATATTTTTACTTTCAAATCAAGATTCACGTGTAGCTTTGTTATGTGGATACTTCTGAACCCAGATTTTTCCTTTATCACAGCACAAAGTCCTGCTGAGACACTTCACAATTGGAGAGGAGAAACTTCAGAAACGTCAGCCTATTAAGAGTTATGATGAAAGTAAGTAGACATGTCTCCACATGGGGTACTGTGTGCCACAGTTTTTTACTGCATCCACAACTTGAAATATTTAACATTATAAACAGGTGCGCCGAGCTTCTGTGTCATTTAAAGGAGCAGCAGAAAATGCCACTGCTATGTGGAGGACTGGGTTCATGACTAGAGATTTTCAGCTCCAGCTCTTAACACTGACTCAGAGACCAACAAATTTAATTTAGTGATAATTAATACTGACTGAAGATTTTTGGGTTTCAGATTATGTACTGAATGAATATTATTGATCTCGCTGTGAAGCACTTTGTGGTGTGTCTGTGCAAAAAAAAGTCCTATATAAATAGTAGAAACATTGCTGACTATCCCATATTTTCTTTCTCCAGTTCTGTTCAAAGTGTACTGCTCTGACCACACCTACACCACAATCCGCGTCCCTATAGCTGCCACAGTCAGGGAGGTCATCGATGCTGTGGCTGACAAACTGGGGTCAACAGAGGACCTGCTCCTGGTCCACCTTACTTCGGCAGGAGGTGAGAGCAGCAGCAGCAGTTGCATGTTAACCACTCGGGTACGAGCAAGGTGTTACACTATTTAATCCTGGCCTTATTTAGTGAGAAATGAGCTGCCTGATGCACTGTGAACGGCTGCAACAGGAGGTGCTAAATAGTTTACAAAGCACCTTGAGAGCTCAGTTTTCCCACAACACTCCAGCTATCACTGTGAACTTCCTATTGCAATGGCAAGTAAACAACAACAGAGCAGAAGCCGATCTCATTTGCTTGAGTGTGCATATATCGCTGATTGTGGAACCATATGCTGTGGATTAATCTTAACAAGGCTGAGACTTTTAACACGTATTACAACATTTTTTGAGATCAAAAGGTTTCAGCCAAAAGCAGAATGTAATAATTGACTGATAATCGATAATGGCACACATTCAAATAGTGACCAAGTGTCGTGGCAACTTGATCTGCAGTATCTCAAGATATTTCACTGGAAGCCATGAATGATCAAATAAATATAAATACATTTCATGATCAACCATAAAAGGTGTAACACAACTTTAGATAAATCTGAAGTGAGCTATTCCAATATTAATAACAAATGTAAATATGTTATTGAACCTCATGTGTTTCTTTTTTTTAATTTACAGAGAAAGTGATCTTCAAGCCTAACGATGTTTCAGTATTCTCCACTCTCAGCATAAACGGACGGCTGTTTGTCTGTCGGAGTGACCAGCTGGATTCTTTGGTGTGTTAATGTTTAGAAAACACACACTGCACAAATAGTTACTGAAGTGTCACAGTCAGTCAGCTGTGTCTTTTGCAACCACCTACATTATAGACTGAGTTGTTTGCATGAGTGTGCAGAGGTTATTATAGCCTTTGAAATGAACTGTTTTTAAAGTTACTTTATGTTGATGTGTTATAAAGAGCACATTTCATATTGTTTTGTGTGTTCATGATAGCAAAATATAAAATACCTAAAATATGGTGATTTCCCTGTGTTCTAGACCCCTTTACCTGAGCAGGAGGGTCCTTATTCAGGGTCACTGGCCAGCTTTGAGTTGATGAGCTCCAAGGATGTGGCTTACCATATGACTTCCTATGACTGGGAGCTTTTCCATTGTGTACATGAGGTATAAAATAGAGAATGTGCTCCTAGCAGAACTCATTTATTGAACAATGTCCTTTTAAAGGTTTTCAAAATGTACAAATAAATGTATTATTCATACCGTGATATGACAGATATTAGAGTTTAATTGGTTTGCTTTTATTACATTTGTCTATTTGATTCACCAGATGGTCTGATATATTTTTCGGTAAATTGCAGCTTGAACTCATCTACCACACGTTTGGAAGGCAAAATGTTAAGAAAACCACTGTAAACCTGGATCTGTTCTTGAGGAGGTTTAATGAAATTCAGCTTTGGGTGATCTCAGAGATTTGCATGTGCTCTCAGCTCAGCAAGCGGGTGCAGCTTCTCAAGAAGTTCATCAAGATTGCTGCCCAGTGAGTAGACCACTGGTGTTGTTTCCACATCCACTCTACGCTATATTTCATTTAACTGTGATTGCAGTGCAGTTCTGTTGGTGTGCTACTCTGTCTGACCTTTTCATGTTTATCATCAAAGCTGTAAGGAGTACAAGAATCTAAATGCCTTCTTTGCTGTCATTATGGGCCTGAGTAACCCAGCGGTGAGCAGGCTGAGTCAGACCTGGGAGGTGTGTATACGTCCAATGTGTCTGTTCAGAATTAGTCTTAATTATGAAATGTGTTAACCTCCCATGTTGTCTGCTTTTGCAGAAACTTCCCAGCAAATTCAAGAAGTTTTACAGTGAATTTGAAAACTTGATGGTAAGTGGAAACTTGCCTTTTCTCTTCAAAATGTCTCCATCTGTGATTAGTTCTGCATTCAGTCCAAACAAATACTGAGCAGAAAATCAGCAGTGCAACTGGGATTACACTGTCAGCTGGTCACTGGAGCTGAGTGTGTGTTTAGCCTCATCTCCCATGGCCAGGACTGCGACGGATCCATTTGACATAGTCGTGATGGCACCTCTCATAAGTGTGACTGTTTCCACAGGACCCGTCCAGGAACCACAGAGCGTACCGGCTGACAGTTGCCAAGCTGGAGCCTCCCATTATTCCCTTCATGCCACTGCTGATCAAAGGTCAGCCGTTTATTTGATGAGTACTTATTTTGTAATACAACATCAATAGTTTTGTAGTTTTAACCACAACACATTAACACATTGTTTGTTTTTCCAGACATGACTTTCACTCATGAGGGCAACAAGACATTTATTGACAATTTGGTCAACTTTGAAAAAATGGTGTGCAGACTTTTGTTTACCTTGTAGTGTAAATTTTTTTATTCATCATTAATTCCTGCTGTTACTGACTATAATTTTTGTCTTTCAGCGAATGATAGCAAACACAGTGAAGATAGTGAGATACTGCAGGAGCCAGCCATTCAGTAAGTGTTAAATGAGCACCTCTTAATGATTAGACGTTATGCTCATCATCAGCACTTTCTGTTTTTATGTCTAATCAGATCCAGTTTCACCTCTGGCAAGCAAGAGCCATCCAGAAGTTCAGTCTTATGTTCGCCAGCTCAACGTGATCGACAACCAAAGGACATTAACTCAGCTCTCTCATGGACTTGAACCTCGAAGGTCTTGAACCCCCTCAGGGACAGAAGTGTTACACTTTGATGCTGCTTTAAGTACATGATGCATTTTTATAGTGGGAGGAATTTAATCCAATACAGGCAATCACATGGAGGCGCTAACAATGTATCATGTAAAGTGATACTGTTTCAGATGCCTTTGCCCAACTTATTAAGCCTTTTATTACAGTAATTTGTGATATTCTGACAACAGTAATTGTCGGTGGGTGACGTACAGTTCTTTTCATTTTGCTGCAGATATCATCATCAACCCAAAAAAGACAGGCAATTGAAGTAATTAAAGATCTTTAGGGGATTCATCATTCATCAGATTATTGTGTAACATTTCCGATGTAAGCATCATGTGATGATACTTTAAAAATGCAAAGTCTCCATCATATTCCTGATATTCAGTTGTTTCATAGCTTTTGTATCAAACAATATTTATATACATATTTAATTTTGTGAGATTCCGATGTGTTGTAAATTGTGTACAAATATTTATTCTGACATCAGCATGCAAAGGATTATGTTTGTTTGACTGTTTGTTCTTGTGAGTAAATTTCTGTGTCTGGACATCTTTAGTGTGCTGTAAATACCAACTATTTTAGATGTATTTGTGTGGTATATTGTTTTTGTCAAATACCTTTATTTCAAAGACGTATAAAGTCATAATTTGTCATACAGTATACTTGGTTCCATCCAGAGAATTTGTTCATGCTGGTATGAACTTTAACAGCTTCAAGTCTTCATCAGAGCTGATTAAGTTCAGCTCTAAGTTTGGTTTGGTTCAGGTTTTGCCTTTGGTCCAATGTCCTTCACAGAAAATATTGATGAGACTTGTCAGTGTGTCTATGACAACCAGGGGTGGACAGTAACAAAGTAAATGTACTTGAGTACAGTTTTTGAATATTTGTACTTTACTTGTGTATTTTTTGGGGGATACTTGGGATTATTTCTCCAAAACGATTGGCTCATTCTACATTATACATCGTGGCCGTTTTATTACCCAGAACATGCACACCTGTTGTATTCAGATGAGCTTGTAGCCAGTGTTTGGATGTCTTCTGTGGACATTACCTAAAACACGGTCCAATTCCTTTTCAGCGGTGGAGTACTTCTTCTACTAAATTTGCAGTCAGTATCTTTGTTTGGAAACAACTGAAATAACTGCAGGACCCTCCCATGTCCCTCTCTCTGTGACCTGACTGCAGCTGCAGCCCTCTTGTTGAGAAAATTTCTTATTTTTCTTTCTTTTCCTTTCTGATCAGACTGATGCTGACCGGACATTTTCCTGCTGAACTTCAGACAACAGAAAACAGCCTGGCATAGCAACAGTAACCAAGGGGGGTGAGGCTTAGCGAAGGCTGTATGGCAAAACCATTTGTGGGGGGGTCAAACTTCGATGGGTGAGTTTGACAGATAAAATAAATTCATGAAGCACTGCAACAGGACAATGAAATAATTCAATAGTGAAATCATTATATATAGTTTTACATTTAATGAACTGGTATATTACAGTCTGTCCCCTTTCCCTCCATAAACAAGTTGCCTCAGCGGGTGATTCGTTCTGTTTTTTTCCCGGTCCATATTCTCTGGTATTCTCTGGTACTAGGCTTGGCCTCTTTTCTGGTCCTGTTTAACAGCATCCTCCATTTGTATTTTTCATTTATCCTGAACTGGGAAACAAATATTAATTTGTTTATTAAAAAAATATGATACTTAGCTTTGTAGCTAGCTAAATTAGCATAAACTGAGCTAGCTAAAGTGCGCAGCCGCGACTCTAACTCACTAATTCTCGCCTCCATTTCCGTCGTCATCCTGAATCTATGACAAGAAGTACTATCATAAAAGGAGGCAGAGGAGGAACTGGACATGGAGCACACGGACTTGACCCCCAGACCCCCCGGAGTTTGAGACTGTTTATTGCGTCCACATTAAATATGTTTTGTACAGAGGAGAGACTAGACTAAACCGCCAAACAAACATGAAAGCAAATCAAATATTTTTCTGCAATGATACGGATAGCTGAAAATAGAAATAAATAAATGAAATAATAGCAAATAACGGATATTTTCCAGTGTATTTTTATGGCTAAATAGGTCAAAGTGTTTGTAAAGCTAAGACGCTAAAGGTCACCAGGATGATCCTGGGGACCTCGACTGGTCCGCCGACCGCAGATTGCACAGCACCTTCCGGGACATTCAGAGACTTTAATCCGTGTTTGTGCCGCTTCCCTCCGGCGGGGGGAGCTGTTGTCTTTGGGATGGAGACCCGGGCCGGACCAGCCCAGCGGCTGCCAGCTGCTGAACGCACAAGTTGTGCAACCAGTAAAAGCACCGCAGCCCGAAGTGGAGAAATCAAAAATCACATGAGTCTTTCCGGAAGCTCCGTCCGTCAGCAGCAGCTCGACCGTCCGGAGCTCAGACCGCCGCGCTTCATGTCGGTACGCATGTTTCTGTTGTCAGACAGCCGGACAGCTTTCAGAGGAGGCATCTTCATCAAAGCTGCTATTTAGGAAATGCTTGAGATGATGTTTGAACGTGTTGACTGTTGTGTTACGGCCGGTTTCTGTTACTTTGCGTAATGAGATAGTACAATTAAAACACAGTGATTGTCATGTTTCCCTCCTTACCTGTTGGTTCAGTAACTTGTGCCCAATGAAACGCCGCGCAGAGCGTCAAGCGTTAACGCACGATGACGGCGTCAGTGAAGGTAACACGGAGGTTAAAGGTTCGGGTCCGGCTAACAACACCCTGTTAGCTAACCACACCGGACAGGGTGGCTCAAGTTATTGGATCTGTCATTTTTTTATAGTACAACTAGAAGAACAACGGTTGTCAAAGCGTAATGTTTCATCCTACAGCATAAACAGGCACTTCTCAACGGTTATTTACATCATGTAAACAGTCGGACTGTGGCCATGGTAACAGCGGCGAGGTAACGACGTCAGGCTCGGCTCGGCTCGGCTCGGCTCGGTCCGGTGTCTCCTGTGATGGAGGCCTGATCTGTGGCTCTGCTCTTGTGTCATTAAATATAAGCTACTGCGAATAAGAGATGGTGAATACCAGTGAGGCTGCTCACTCTGATTGATTACTTTGTCCACCTGCAGTCTGACATGTGTCTGTCAGGACATTGTTGCTGCAGCGCTTAGAGCAGTGTTTGCAATGAGCTGGCAGGAATGAGTGCCTTGAGTGCTACCATATCTCAGTAACCCTGGCTTCTTGAGTGGACCGACAATACCAGGGGGGCCGGTCCACTGAGCAGATTGCTATGAGGCTAAGTATAACATGAATACAAGTAAATCAGCACAAAGCGATGGCTCCCCTCTGTGACAATGGAGGCATTTCCTGCTGGGATGGATAGCAATCCCAATGGAGACCCAGGTAACAGCCTTTTAAAAGCTGTAATTGCTCAGCTGTAAATGGGAAACCTATGAACAATAACAGAGCTACAATTTCCTGTAATGATGGAATTATTTCTTTACAAGAGGCTTTTATGCTGTTACGGACAAACAAAAGGAAATGATAATCAATTTGTGTGGACTGCAGTTTGGGAGCATTATGCTCTTCCTAACCCCGGCTTACACAAATGCTGCATGTATGGCCTTTTCATGGAAAGGAACAGCTCACTTTATAGCTGAAAAGAAAAAGAGAATATGAGGGGTTCTCTAGTTTTTTTTTTTTTTTTTGTTTGTTTTTTGTTTTTAGCTCTCCCTGCTTGTGGCTTTACTTGTACTAAACAGAGGAGACTGTGCTGGAATAGTCTATGACTTTGGCTGTGTGATCACAACATACCGGGCATGCCATCATCCTTATATAAACAGAGCCTGTACCCTGAGCTCATTGCTTACTGGTTCTGATGATGCAGGCAATGCAGAAAAGAGAGGGGATGTTGAGTAAACTGCAGGGCTAAAACCAGGGATATTACATGGACACTACATACAGAATCAGCCAATGGCACTGTGGCCTCTTTCGGGTCTTTTGCATTCATGCTCACAATTGTTGTGGCTGAGAGTGAAGCTATTCTTTGAAAACACGTGCACCACTGGAGCAGGTTTGTTTTACCATAGAGGACTTGCTGAATGATTTAGACTTCCTTTCCTTCCTGTGATTCCCCAGAAGCTGAGTTGGTGCAGATTATCATTATGAGATGTCGTCTCCAAGAGCCTCCTTCGTGCAAATCAAGTTTGATGACATTATCTTCCACGAGAATTGTGGTGGCGGCAGCTTTGGTAGTGTGTACCGAGCCAGGTGGATCTCCCAGGACAAAGAGGTGGCAGTGAAAAAACTGCTCAAGATTGAAAATGAGGTAGGAGTCATAATTGCCTGGGCTTTACATATACTTTTTAATTGTCAGTACAGTAATCATTTTAATTGCTACTCCACTTAGTGGGATGTGATGACTTCTGTACCGATCATTCATGGTCATTATACTCCCCCTCTCTTAGACACACATGCTGCAAAAAAAAAAAAAAAAACATTATTGCAAAATGAAAGCATGTATTTGTCCCAATTATTGTAGAGAATGTTCTTGAAATCCCTTTGAAAGCTCTGTCTCATTGTCTTAAAGACAAAAAAGAATTATTATTACATGTATAGGCTGGTAAAAAGACATTCCAAAAATGAATCATCTTTTCTTTCATAAAAAAACATTACTGATG
This sequence comes from Echeneis naucrates, assembly GCF_900963305.1. Taxonomy (NCBI): domain Eukaryota; kingdom Metazoa; phylum Chordata; class Actinopteri; order Carangiformes; family Echeneidae; genus Echeneis; species Echeneis naucrates. Next base: position 8,314,222 of record NC_042531.1, read on the forward strand.
TCCTTTCAACTTCACTCAAGTGCTGGAGAGATAATTCTTTAGTGAAAATAATAACGTAATCTTTTCATAGTGAACCATTTCTTCCTTTAATTGTAGTGTTTGACTACAACTAAATGAATAGGTTTCTGTTCATTCTTTGAAAAGTGACACATTAGGCTCTCTTGGTCAATATATTACTTAAATAGGTCCCACTCTCTTTATGCTGAAATGTTATGTATTGGAGAGATTGCCATGAGGTTTGGTACAAACAATCTAACTTTTTCATCCATTGCAATCACAAGGTAAAAATATGAAGTAAATTTTTACCTTGTGATGGGAAAACGAATGACATAAAATTTAATACTACATTGTCTTTTTGCACTTTGTGTTTTGTGCTAATGATGAAATGCTGAATAACATAATGAACATTATTCTTCCTCAACAACAACTTACTAGCTCAGTGGTTGTAGGCAATTTGCCCGTTATTCTATTGTTTTCTTAAAGACTTATATCATGATGTATAAGATATAATGGTTTGCAATGGAACCTTCATTATGATGAAGAAGATCCAGTTATGTTTTGTCCTTGTGTGCTCATTGCTCAGGCTGAAATCCTCAGTGTCCTCAGCCACCGTAACATCATTCAATTTTATGGCGCAATCGTTGAGTCGCCCAACTATGGAATCATCACTGGTAAGTTATTTTAAATGATAGAGCATTCATACTCTGTATGTTGTGTAGTCTGTCTCAGCAATCAGTAAGCCTTATACATTGGTGCAGCTGGACTACATCATATTAGAAAAACTGGGAGCTGAACTTGTTTGCATCAGTTGTACAGTTTGCTCAATGGTGAAAGCTGCAGAGGTTTCTATGGAGGCATTAGTGAATGCCAGAGGGTTCAGGAAGTGCAAACATTGATACAATAGTTATGTGCCCATGTTTTTTTTGTCTGATTTAGAGGCTGAGAGGAATAATGCACCCTGTAAAAGTCATGCAGACATGGATTGTAGAAAACACGGGGCCCACAATGCCTCTGTACAAAGTTTCATCTCGCTGGAGTGTAGAAGTTATCCTGTGAAAATGGCATTTCTAATCTTCTCAAATATGTTTTGCTTCTATCAGCATTCTGTGTCTTCACAAGCTTTTATAAGCCGTTAACTGTTATATAACTGACACTAGCACAATGTAGAAGTGTGACAATGTCATACTCAGGCACAATTTGGATGAACTTTTCTGTGAAATCTTGAGTGCAGCAGTCAAAGTAACAATATATACACATTCATAAATTCTTGATTTTTGTTGATTAAAGGGGTGTAAATGTGAGTTTAAAAAAGAAAGGCAGGAAATCAGACTTTTTGTCAAAAGAATTACAAAAACAACTATCAGACACCAATTTTAATTCAAATCAGGGACCATTTGTATCATTCATTCATTCATCTTCTACCACTTATCCGTTTCTGGGTTGCGGGGGATGCTGGAGGCAATCCCAGCTCACTTTGTATGAGGGCGGGGTACACCCTGGACAGGTCCCCAGTCCAGTGCAGGGCCAACATGCAGAGACAGACAATTAACCTAAACATGATGTCTTTGGACGGTGGGAGGAAACCCAGTGTCTGTGTGAGGTTCGTCAGGGTACTTGGGAACTGAACACACACACTTTTTGTTGTCGGGTAACAGTATGCCGCTGTGCTTACACCATTTGTATCATTACATTAAATTGATAAACTGCTGGTGATGCTGCTGTGTTATGGCACATCATATGTAAATGGGAATGAGTGTTTTTACCAATCCTGATTGTAATAACAATTACAAAACAATTAATTATGAAAATTGTTATTAGTACATTATAATAATCAACATTTTGATTAACTCTTAACTCTTAACTTTTGATTAAGTCTTTTTCATTATGCTTAATCTCAGTTGCAACACTATGCTGTATAATTGAAAATTTCATTTTTCTGGTGGCAAAACAAAATGAACCCTTTATTTTAAACAACAGATCATCATTAAAGGTCTGAGCAGCAGCTCAGCAGACCTCAGTCTACATCGGAAGCTGTGTTATGGGTACTTAACATGTTTACTCACTGTACATACAAAGACTGAACCTCTGAGCCTATTGGGTGTGAACTCAGGAAGTTAGTTTCAGTTTGACTCTACCAACCTAAAAAAACACATGACATTTAGGTAATCGTGTTTCAAAAACCTTCTGACTGTCCCACAGGTCATATGTTTTTAATGCCTTGCTCATATGACTGCCAGGAAAACAGTAGAATGAAAATGTTCACAGTCCCCACTGAACAGGAAATATCTCCTCTAATCATGCAGACAATGTACAGCATTCAGAATAAATGAAATGAAACGCACAGATACAAGCCCATGGTGGCCCACATTAACTGAAATGTGTTATTCAATACAATGAACTCTGATTTGTCTCTTTCCTCTCACTATGGCCATTGCTGCATTTAGTTACATTAACTGCACAAGCCTTTCTATGGCTTTATGTCTGCTTTTGTTTTGTGGTTAACAACCCTGGGAGGCTGAAACAGTGGCATGATTGTGGTGAGATTTTACCTTCACGCAGCTGTTAGAGAAACTGCTCTGCAAAGTTTCTACGCCTTTGCCATCTAATTTGGTTTAGTCCAAATAAAGAAACACAGCGTTCGATATACGAAGCGATCACTGAGGTGTGGTGTATATATTGTAGCAAGATTGGAAAACATTTATGCAGAAACATCACTTCCTTGTCCCTTCATGTAATCATTATTTTTGCCTATACTTTTATATAGAGTGTGTTTTGTCTCAAGAAAGCATAAACAGGATAGAGAAATGGTGACTAGAAAGCATTTTGCTGTAGCTCTCTGATTGTTTTCACAAGAGGGTTGAATCTGATTTGAGGGTATTAATTCCAAAACTGGAAATGTGCAAATTGAAAACTAAAATAAAAATAGCAGTTGTAGATAAATAAACAAAACATATAAGGCCAATTCAATTCAATGCAGTTTAATCTAGCTCAGTTCAATTGTTATGATTCCAGTGAATTTATTTAAGTAAGAGAAACAACACAAGATTGTAAGATTGTAAGATTGTAAAGTGAAAGACTTGAAATAGCAATGAAATAATAAGTCAGATGGTGGCAGAAATTTGTGATCTGAAAGTTGCAGTGTCAGGGTTAGATCATGACATATGTAACAAAGACTGTTTAAGTCTTATTTATTATAATTACTGTATTATTATAAGTTTAGAATCACTGAAATGTAATCTGTAACTACAAATCGATTCTCAATACATGTGTTCAAATGTTTTACATATAACTATAGACATATGTAAGACTCTATGATGCAGCATTTCTTTCTTTTAAACATGTGCTTTTAAATCATTTTAGGGTCATTTAAAAAAGAAATTTAATTCGCCTGGAGAAGTCTCACATCCTCTATGTCACGATCACATCTAATGAGACGTTTTCCTGTGTTGACATGACCACATACTTCAGGTTACAGTTGACCTGCACTTGACATGTGTGTTTTAAAGTTTACATCAACATGTTAAATAAGCATCATTTTGCTGATTTTACTGAGTGATAGAAGGCTAATAAGAAGATAGAAGGCTAATGTTATTGGCTGAACTTAAGCGTCACACTATGATGGTACATACCACTAATGTCTAATATCACACTTCCACTTCTATGTGTTGCAGATGCATATCATCCTTTTCTGCTTTAAAATGTTTGGCAATGACTTTACATGTGATTTTGCGCAGAATCCAGCTTTTGAATTATGCTGTGAATAACGCAGTGACATTGAAACAGATGCTTTCAGTGTAACAGATGTGTGAAAAGTTAAAGAGGATTCTATAAACAGAAATGAAAAGAACTGGAATTTCAGGAAAGAGCCAGGAATCATTAACAGTAAAATGAAAGCATTTGAAGCTTCGATCTCTAAATTTGTGGTTTGAAAGTGAGACTTGAAAACTGTACGGACTTGTTGCTCCTGGTTCCTTAGGAGCAGCTGCAGCATTTCGCAGCAGTGTACGAGACAAGTTTTGCCTGCCTTCATTCATCAAAGCAGAATCTAATTAGCGCCTGATACGTGAAAGATGTTTATGGCCACCCTGACCATACCTTGTCCACACTTATCTGAGCAGTTATAAATATGCTTTGTCTGTTGACATATATTATGAGGTCGGGCCGTCCTTCCTTTTCACCAGCCTACCTGTCTGTAACCTGTTTGACAGGCCTGTGTGTTTCTGTTGACAGTCTCTGCTGTCAGTCAGGGCCCTCATAAACTTAATGAATTAAGGTTAGTTATCGGTTTGAAGTAAAGGTACATTTACCTGTTAAATTAATTGCAAGGCTGTTTAATAGAAGCAAATTAAAAATCTGATAGAAAATTGAACTAATACACTCTCTGGGGGTGGATAAGACTAAAATGAAGTTTACGACAGAGCCTCAAGTGATATTATCTGTGGAATGTGTTTGAGTGTATTTAAGTACAAAGTATAGGCAGACAGAGGTGAAGTTAGGTTAACTGTATTATATCTGCATGTTAGTGTATTTGAAACATCTGTCCTACATCTGCTATCATATTATGTCACAGCACAAGTAAACAAAAAGCCCATACGGAATTTAGACTCATTAAACCAAAAATCAGCCGACATGTTTTATGATTGTTAATTAGAGTCCTGTCTTGGTGCCTGCATATGTTTATACTACTATGTTTGGACGTGATTGGGTTATTATGCACAAACAGAAGTTTCCTGCTGTTTTAGTCAGTATGGTTGTGCTTGTTAATCTTCATTCAGCCACTTTACTCTGCAAGGTAGCTTACCAAAAATGTCGTCTCTTGTGATAGTCATGTGAAGAGGATTTTTGGAAATAGCGAGATTGTTGTCAAACGTGTCCCATTAGAAATGTGTGAAGCCTTTGGATACAGAATGCAAAGATTACTCTTTTGTGTGGTAGAAATATGAGCATTTGACAACACAGTCTGTCCTCAAGGAACAGGAAGACACAATTTTCAGTTTTCACAGTGATAAAGCTGTCCATGAGAATTTACACTATATTGTTTTATGCAATGTTGCATTTATGTGAAAAAGAAAGCATTAATCTCTATTTACTTGTTGGTGTCAGTCAGACCTGAATATACAAACTCAATCACATTTCTCCACAGAGTACGCAAGTGGTGGGTCATTGTATGACTACTTGTCCAGTGATATGAGTGAGAACATGGACATGGGACAGATCATGACATGGGCCGCAGACATTGCGAGAGGTAAAGCTGACTGTTATTTATAAACTTATTTATAATAACAGATAAACCGTTTTTCAGAAATAAAGTTAGCAAAGCTGTTTCCTCCTGTCCTTTACAAACTGAAAACATTAAATTCTGTTTCTAGTTATTACAATGTCTTTGTGTCTGATTTTACAGTTGTTTAAACTGAAGATATGTTCGTATGGTGTAGTGTGTGCAGGCAGATGTGGCAGTGTAGGTATACTTACCAGAAACTATAAGTAGGTCATTCAGGCTTTACTTTCCCTTTCAACGTAAGGCGGCAACCTGAGTGTTTCACTGCTCAATGATTCACACATACAAGCATGAAGGGTTCTCTCTTGTTCACGTGCAGCTGAAAGATATATCAATATCCCATATGATTCATCTGAGCTATTGAAATATATATAGATATAACTTGTTGGAGGCAGATCAGACTCTTCAACAGTGTGAGTTTACAGTGAAACATTTCTGTATTTTCTCTATAGGGATGCACTATTTACATTCAGAAGCTCCAATTAATGTGATCCACAGAGACCTGAAGTCCAGGAATGGTAAAAAAAATTGATGTAACTGTATTATTTTACCAAGCCCCAAATGAATATTCACTTGTTTTTACATTCTTCGAGATTCTTCGTGTTTACTAACCCAATTTTCCCTTTCAGTTGTTTTGGCTGCAGACAGTGTTCTCAAGGTAAGTTTTTGCCTGTTCATACTTAGCTCTTAGTCACGGCTGTGGATGTACTGTAAGTGTGTTATTTACCTACAGTATTTGGACACAAGAGGGCAGTGACTATCTAGCATGTGTTAGAAAACACTGACAGTACAGAGATTTTTCATCAAGTCCTGAGACAAAACAATATTTCACTCATTGCTTGCAAGAGCTTCAAAAGTCTTAAAAACTAGTCTTAACATGTACCCCAAACATATTTTGAAGCCTCTTCAGAGACATTCTTTGTGTGGGCCATTCATCATAGAGCCATATTTTCAGAAATCAATGATCATGTGTCAAACACCATTTGCCCATGACACTGCTGTGGTGAAAATAGCAACTGTGGCCAGGCCTGAATGATGTGATTACTGTCAAACCCCATATTTGCAGCATCTTCACACACTAGCATCTCCAAATGGAGATATTTTTCTTTTTCAGTAGAGAAAACTGCTACTTTGATTGGCTATTAAGTATAATAAACATAAAGTGAGTACATCAATCACAGCAGGCCAGGAATGAAAATAAATATTTACATTTAACAGCAATATGTATTCATGTCTCATCCTGTCCTTACTTCGTCAGATTTGTGACTTTGGGGCATCTAAGTTCTTGTCCCACACAACACACATGTCGTTGGTTGGCACTTTTCCCTGGATGGCTCCAGAAGTGATCCAGAGCCTGCCTGTTTCTGAGACCTGTGACACTTTCTCCTATGGCGTTGTGAGTCATGAAAAGGAAAGTGGGGGGTGGGGGGTTCACACTCAACTTGCAACGCTGTTTTTTTAGTTTACATTTTTTCATTTTGCTCCTCCAGTGAAAAAAAACGGGCCTTCATCGGACTGATGATCACTGTATGAGTGCAGGGCCTTGATTCTTACGATGAGCTGCTCTGCACAAATATAAGCTAAGCTATGCATTACGGTGTATCACAGACAGAATTACAACCTGAATTTAACAATTTAGACTCTGTTGTATATGTTACAAACAAATTGTGCTGAAGTCAATATTGGCTTAGAAAAGTTAACCAGCCCCACTCTTCACTTGACAATAGTGATGATTTTGACCTTTGCCGAGGGACAGATTCTGAGAGACCTTCTCACTTTCACATTCTTGAAACTTGTAAAGTGTCTTTCTGAAGACACGGTGAAGTACTTATAAAATTGAAACCATGACTGGTAACCCTCAACCAGCTTAAATCTGTGCTATGAGCGCTTTTTATACTAGATTGCAGATTTAAGTATTCAGTTTCCCACCTCAGACACATTTGTAAGGACCAGATTTCTATAGTAAAATACATACATGTAATGACAGGCAGCTGGCAAGTGCAGAAATGCAAAAATGTCCATATACGGTAAAAACCTGTAAAAAACACATATATGATAAAAACCTTGGGTCTTTGAAAAATGGCTGTTTTTCATCTTTTCATGATCTCATTTTTTTGAGATGTCAGCACAGGTTGTTATTCCCCATGCTGCTGAATACTGATTGAAAAGAAGAGAGCTTTTCAAGAGCGCATTGTTATTGTACTTTGGAGATCATGGCAGCTTTTAATCAATGGTAGAAATCTAAAATGATGGTTTATGCTGCAGCATTTGTTTTCCAAGTTTTATTCGTAGAATATATGACAACATCTCATTTTAAGATATAAAACCTTCTTAACTACTCATCAGTATTTATGTACTCAAGTCACAGAAGCTTATACATTCACGCATGTACAGTATGTGGACTATTTTACTGTTTTACTGGTTAGTGAATTTGTTTATTTCCTGACCTTGACTCTTGACTTGTGTGGCAGGTACTTTGGGAAATGCTCACCCGTGAGATACCTTTCAAAGGTCTGGAAGGTCTACAAGTGGCCTGGCTCGTCGTGGAGAAAAATGAGGTACTTTAGTGTATGATCAAATGCATATATATAACACAGACCATGAGAGCTGGGGGTTTTCACACTGCAGGTAAATAAACATCTCATAACTCACATTTTAGGGATTATCAGCATATTATGAATGATAAATTGCTATTAAAACCCACTTTTTTTATATCAAGGTGTTTTTAAAATGTGGACAGTGTTGTTGGCCTGAAATATCTTAGTTCTAAAGTTAAAGAGACAGTTTTTTGGTTTAGTACAGAGGGATGAATGAGAAGATCAATATCACTTTAATGTCTGAGAATTAAATCTGGAGCTGGCGCTTGTTAGGCCAGCTGATTGTAGACATATGGGGCAACATTGGCAGATACACAGTGCATAATAGCATACAAAGTCAAAGGCAGGATTAGACAGGGATTTTCCAGTGAAGTGAATTTGCCTCCTAAACTTACTGAGATAAGAATCCAAGGTTTCTGGTGTGCACATCCTTGGTGGGGACATTTCTAGCTAATGTTTAAACAATTAGCATGGCTGTGTGGAGTGTAAAAACACTGCATGAATGTTGCTGCAAGCAGGATGATACAAAGAGATCATTTTTTTCTGAATGTGCATGTAAAGCTCTCTGAATATCATGTCATTTATTCAATCCACACAAAAACTGCACTGTCGAAACACCAAGCTGAGGTTTTACTGAGATTTTATGCGGCTTCGGTACTTCTTAACTGGAAACAATGACTACTTTTAAGCTTTATAAGGACCAGGCTAAACTAGACGTTTCCAGCTGTTCCCAATCTTTATGCTAAGATAACCAAACTAAAAGTCTCACATGTAACAGACAGACCTGGGAGAAAAATTGTCTGATCTCACTCTCTGCCTGGAAGAAGCATATCTCTGCCAAAAAGTTTTTTTTTTTTTTTTTTTTTTTTTTTTCGTTTTATCAGCCCTGCTCCAGTTTATTGCTGTTTTCTAACCAGCATCTCATCTTTTGTGTGTTTCAGAGGTTAACCATTCCTAGTGCCTGTCCTGTCAGTTTTGCCAAGCTCATGAAAGCATGCTGGAAAACAGAGCCAAAAGTAAGTTATCCATAAAGTGATATTAACATGTGCCTGTAGAATATGTGTATACTTTCATTCGAACAAATGTTCTCACGTGTATTTAGGAAAGGCCAGTCTTCAAGGAGATCCTCTCTACTTTGGAGTCCATGTCAAATGACAGCCAACTTCCTCAACAGTGCAACTCTTTCCTTCACAACAAGGCTGAATGGAGGTAATGCTCTCATCCATTCTCCAGCACCAGCAAATATATTTATAACCCTTTTTTCACTAATATACTGCCTGAGCTTAAGGAAATGTGCAACTTTTTTCAAAGAATGATGTGGAAATGTAGCTGACAGGGGCCATGAAATACAAAAAAGACTTGAGATTGTGCATATAGATCTTTAATAATTACACTGATAGCTACATAAAGGCATGAAAACCTCCAAAGAATCATCCATCTGGATATACTTCCTCTCTTTACCCATAAGGCCCTAAAAATAATCACCATCTTTTTCAAGTAGAAGTGTTTAATTGGCCTGTATGAGCAGCTGGAGGTTTGGTGGTGTTCAGCACAGCCTGAGTCTCAGCTGTGACTTTATTCTCTGTCTGCCTCTCTGCGGGGCTTGTCTCTGCTCTGAGGTTTTTCTTCAGAAGTTGTGCTGGTTGCAACATGTCCAGGCAGACATCTGCAGGTGGAGCAGGCTGGAGTGAATCTCAGAGCTGGAAAACAGAAAGTGAGAATGTGTGACCCAGATAGAAACGCCTGTCTTAATCCAAATGGCTTTGGACTATAATCTTAACTGACTCAAAGTGCAAGCTGAGCAGCGTGATTGATTGGTGCAGGAGGTGGCTTTATCGGAGGTGGTAGAGAGAAGTTATGTTGAGAGAGAAGAGATTATACAAGCTCAGTTTGCTCAGATAGCTGATGTGCTTGACCAAGAATCAGACAGTATATGCTGGCAATACATATTGGAGCAGTTTGTCATTGTTTGTTGCGACATACTAAAAATGAAACATTGATTATGAGGTCAATGTGCCGACTCATAGCACATTTTAACTGTGAATGTATACCCTCAATAAATACAGCAAAAGTTACAATTTAACGGGAAAACATCACTTTAAGCTCCTAGTTAAAATTTAGTCTGAGATTCCTAATGATACATTGGACCGTACAATTGTCAAATGCCAGTAAAATAAACTCTTATAGTGCGTTGCTGAAAAGCAACCGAGTGCATCGGTTTCAGCATTTTTCAGTGGCTGTGATGTTTTAATTTAATTCTCTTAATATCTTGTTGTGAAATGATTTGGTTGGAAGTTACTGCTAAAGAGGGGCAGATTTCATGTAAAAATAAATAGCAGACTTGAAGTCTGACCACAGCCTTCAAGAGGGAGTTATCATTTCCTTCTTCATCTTGAAATTTGGTCCACAAGATGATGAACGTTTAACAGCACAAGGGGGAAGCGAGCGATCTAATAATTTGAGAGGTCAGGTAAGTGGAAAGTTGCTCCTAGTGGGAAACATCGGGGGTTTGGAAAGAAAGTGGTGACTTATGGATAGGCCTTCCTGCCGTGGCTTCATGTGTTTAATAAAAGAGAGTAAGAGGAGGCAAAGTTTTAGTTGGGCTGAAACTCAGCACAGATTTCCACAAGACACTGTGCAGCCCCACCTGCTGGGCAAAACAAACTTCCTCAGTGTGAAGTGAACATGAGACATTGTCCTGTCCTTGGCATCCAAAGCATCCGACTAACCACTAAGACTAAAACCACCGCCTGCCTGCAAGACATTTTTTATTTGGAGTTTTTTAAGGATTTTTTAAGATTGTTGTGTCACTACTGACTGTCCCAATAACGGTGTAACAAATCTGGTGTTATTCTATATGCCTCTAACTTTCAGCAAATCCCATGAAAACAAAAATAACTTCTGTCTGCGACAGACCCAGACAACTTTTTCAAATCTGGTTTCCAAACATTTATGGAATGATGCAGCCAGAAAACAAAAATGGCTCGTGAGTTTTGATTATTGGGTATGAATATTTCACATCATATAAGCTTCACGCAATTTGATACAGAATATATGCTACATGCATAAAAGATGATTGCAGTGGATAACGCATCCCTTAAATAACGATAATGATGAACGGCAGCTTTATTTTGAGTCATTTAAACGTACAGTAAATACCTACTAGTGCATCTGATGTGTTTTAATCTGTGACTGAAAATAGTCCTGAATAAATGAACATTTAAATTCAGTTGGAGTAACTTTTTAGGACATAAGTCAGACTTTTTTAACTATATACACTTGCAACCTATAAAGATTGAGTCCCATAAACAGCGTGGGGAAGCTGGAAAGTATTGAAAGAAAGACTAACTTTGTATTCTTGGTTTTGGTCTTTCCTGCTGTGATCTGTAGGTGTGAGATTGAAGCTACACTTGAGAGACTCAAGAAGCTGGAGAGGGACCTGAGCACTAAAGAGCAGGAGCTGAAGGAGCGAGAGCGGCGTCTGAAGATGTGGGAGCGCAAACTCATTGAACAGTCCAACAGCCCGGTGAGTTCCTCAGTGTCCCCTCTTCACTTTGGCTCACCTTGTTCCCCACATGGTCACAGCAACAGCACCCCACTTTTAGTTCGCTGTGCACATGAGTATTCTCTGGCTTCCTCACTCGCATTAAGAGAAGGGCAGAATTTTCCTGATCTCTCTCCGGGGTGAAGTGGAAATGGTAGAGCAGTGAAATGAAAATAAAAAGCGTGGAATGAGAACATTACGAGAACATTATGGGTAGTAGATGCCATTGGCAGTACTGCGTTTCTAGGCAGTGTAGTGCATGGTTGAAGAATTTGTATTAGACTGTGAGCATCGATTCTCTTCACAGTTTTGCTCTTTTCTTGCATGTCTGCATTTTGTTTGTTTTTTGCACGCTGAAATGTTTGATGTGCAATAACACAGATAAATCACTCAGAACATCATAGAATGTAATATTACTGATTGAAAAAGACAGAAATACATGGCATTTTGAAACGGCTTGCTTTTGTTTTATCTGACCTAATAAATATTTGTTTAATTGCTCTAAGTAACAAAGCATCAAATCCTCACTCATAATTGGCATTTTTGCTTGAAGAGTGACCAACATGATCAATTTACTATCAGAATATTTGAAGATTAGTGCTGTTCCTTCTTCAGTGGTGGATCTGTGAGCAGTGCACAGTGGTTTGTCACAGAACGCATGACACAATTGGGTACAGTGGAGATGTCTTGGAATATTCCACTCAACAACACACGATGTCTGTAGTTTGAATTTGATATAGTCAACCATAGCTTTACATCAAATACACTGAAATAATTTCCTGGATTTCCTTTCTTGTTCTGTGTTCTGGGCTTTTCTCTGGTAACCTCCCTTTACTGTCCTATTTCCTCAATCACATCTTGTGTTGGAGTTAAAATTTATCCTCTTATCTTATTTATACTTTATTTTATGGGTGGAAACTGATTACTCACTTCCTTTCCTTTTCTATCCTCTCTCTCTCCTTTTTTTTCTTTCCCTGCTCCTCACCTTTCTCTGCCTTTCAGCTCTTCTTACCTGCGGCAAAAAAGATAAGTGCTAAGTCGTTCTATCAGTCAAAGACGGAGGAATCAAACAGTTCAGAGATGTCGTGTCAGATCACAACCTCCAGTAATCAGGAGGCCAATCTGCAGTCCTTGATGAAAGGCTTTGAGGACATGTTTTCAGCGGACTTCAGCCAGCCTGTCCTGCACTCTGGCATGCAGGTGAACATGCAGGCCAAGCAAAACTCCTCCAAATCAAGCTGTGTCAGAGAAGGACACAAAATCAACGTCACTCTGGGAAGCTTCACTTGGTCTGATGACAGTGAATAAAGCTGTCTGATATTTCCTGCTGCAGCAGCTGCATTTGTTAAATACTGGGATGTCACAATATTGGTGTTGTGAAAGCATTTCTTCACAAACTGCCTGTTAAGTCACGTTAGCTATGTTGTCATTTAACATTTAAAAACAAGTTGTATTCGTGTAACTTCAGATCAATATAGCACAGAAGCACATTATAGAATATATTTGAAGCCCTCCACGTATGGATATTATGGACATCATTCATTGTATGCCTAATGTACTGAATGTATAGTGCCATGCTGTGAAGAAAAAGCCTCATGAGCCAGTTGCTTAGAGAAGGCCAGGCTTTTATGATGAAGTGACATTTTGCTGACATTAAGATTGGCCAATTTGTTCTGGATGTGGTGGAGTAGAGTTGTTGAGACACAGGATGAGAAAGTACATGTTTTTTTTTTTCTCTGACTGACCCAGGTTCAAAACAGCAGGAGAGGGACTATGCTGTGCAACTGTCAGTTTCACTCTCTCATTTTACATATTCCCTTTTCTGACAGATTTCATCCTGAGGCCAAAGAAACTTTACAATTATAAAAGAAAAGAATTATAATAAGAGCTCTTCTGCTCTAGTGGCTCAAGCAGGAGTTGCATCTTTACTCAAAAGGCAACATCATTTTTAATTAAATAACTTCCTTCAGTAGATGCACTTTACATGCAGTATCATTCTCTATAGTCTAACTGAATATTAGCCTCAAGACCTTCACTTTATCATAGAGGAAATCACAACAGCATGAGTGTTCAGTTAGGTATTATGCTTCATCTTGGAGAAGGACATGCTTCCCTGAGCATATCCCATTAAATTGTCCCCTTCACTTGTTATCATCGACGAGTCTCATGAGGATGTAATCCTCTGTATTCCTGTGTTGTTGCTTGTTAGCTCCCTGCCACGAGCTAATATTCCTGTTCAAACATTGCCTGTACTCTTGTGCCATCAGGCCCTCGACATATTAGACCAGACATAACAATTAACACACAGTTTCACTAACATTGTGAAAGTGAAATAAAGCCACTTCTATTCAAACCTCACAGATAAACTTCTACTAAACTAACATGACCAGCAGCTTCTGGATTTTTGATTTATTTTCCTGCATCTTTCACTGTTTTGTCAATAAATGTGTTTTTTTCCCCAACTCTCTGCCTACCTGTCTCTCTTAGGTTGGTTGTTTTACTTCCCTTGATAAACGGACAAATGATTTATGATGTTCTGTCACTGTTATTACCAAACTAGGCTGGATCACAAAACCCTGGAACCCTGGTGACTGGAACCCCTTTAATGAGACTGTAAAATGTATTTCTTCACTAGGCCTTCTTTTATCACTTTTTCTAGTAGTGCTAACTTCATACTACATGTCCGTGTCTCCCAGTATTAATGATCTGGTTACTCATTGTCTTTTAGTCCACATGGGGGCAGGATTGTGTGAACTAAACCCAAAGTCTTTTCCTTCTGCAGAATCCGCACACATATCATAAACATGTAAATTTGAGGTTTTGATTCATTTTCTTAACATTTCATGGATTTTAATAAAAGGAGCACAAAAGCATATTTCTGAAAGAGTATAGTCTTCTTCGTCACTTCAATGAGACAGCGGAGTGTTCTTTGAATCTGTTTTCTTCTGCAACTGCAGCAGTGGAGGAGGTGAAAAATGCTGCAGGGCTGAGCTGCTTTACAGGGTAGCAGGCTGCACCCAGATGTATGGCAGCAACCGCGTGTTGAGACCGGCATTCGTTCCCTGATCTGGGCTATTTTCAGATGTCGTGGGAAGAGGAGTGGGAATGGGGATTACTCATTCATTTAGTCGTCTTTCCTTCAATTTTCCATTGCATTATTTCTGCCATTACACACCAGTCTCATGATCACAATGATAAAATCTTTATTTTGGCCGGCAGGTTTCTGCCTGATTGCATTTAATGAGCAGTAAATGACTTATCATTCAAATAGATCACGTTAGATCAGTCAGATGGACATTTCGGTTTAGTATAGACCATTAGAGGCAAGTCTTCTTAATCACACAGCACAATAACCGAAAAAGTAATGGCTTTAAAGACATGAAAAACATGGCTATTTTCCATTTTAATAACATTTACTTAGGGTTTGTGATTTTTTTTTTTTTTGGTGTCAGACACACGAGATGTCTGTGTCCATCCATATCCTATAACTGTTACATCTGTTTGTCTTCTTTTTTTTTTTAATGCAGTTGCTGCCCACGCTTGACATCTATGCTTGGACTGAGGAGAATGTGGTCAGTGTCAGCGTATTTACTGTAGCCACTAACTTGTGTATTAGCAACTCTGCCATCAAAAACTAATCTGTTTTCTGACTGTTTTCTTCATTTAGTATTTCTGGCTGCAGCAAATATTCTCTGCAGGTGTGTGCGTTTACTGTATACTGTAGTTCCAGTTTCCACTATTAGATCATATTTAATCTGACTTTGGCATGTTTAGATACTTTATTTTGCCTTTTTATTGTAAAATGTATGTATGTTTAATTTTCTGTCTTAGGGGAAGGCACACATGACATGCAGCCATATGCCGAACTGTTTAAGGAAAATCACATCACCGGAGAGAGACTGCTGTTGCTCACAGAAAACGACATGCGGGACATGGGGGTCAAGTCCAAAGGTCACGTCATGCACCTTAAGGCAAGGCACAATCAACCATTAACCAAAACTATTATCAGTATCTGTATTTTAAGTCGCATTTGATTGACACTGAGGATTGTGTTCGTTGCTATTTGGAATAACAGCAAGTTTTACATTTTCTCTTTTGCAGGGAGAAATTGAACATCTCACAAATGATTACCTTGGGTTCATCCACTTCCCACCACTATTTAAGGTATGGGGATTCATCTCATTCATCAGAAAATTGTTGCTGCTTTTTAGTATGCCTGTCAGAGCTGTACACATCTCCCTTTCAGGGCGAGCTGGAAAAGGAGGTTGAAAGGACTAAAAAAGTAAATCTGGAGCTGGTGTTTGGGTACCACTGGAAACCAGGGACTGGGAAATCTGTAAGTTCACGCATGCAGACACACACACTGTGACTGCAGAGTCTGCAGCTGTGAGTATCTGTTGAAGCTCATCACTGGCTCTGTGAAATACAACTAAAAGATTAGGAACAGTTTCAAAAAATGTCTTATCCGCTCTGATCGCAGTTGGTATTAAATGCTAACATTTCCGATAAGTTTGGTAATAATTATTTTGCAATGGCTGAATCAACCTCCTCTTGCTGAGGCTCTTTGTACTGAAGATTCATAGTGATGGATGCTACACTGACCACTGACGGCATCACTACACATGAATAGAAAACAGAAAAATAAACATCTCATTCTCAGCCTTGTGCCACGTCCACCTCAACTTGTGCACAGCCCTTTGTTAGGGTCTCAAACTGTGGAAAAAGGGTGGCTCTTCACTTGCTGTTTGAATTTAATCAAAAATAGCCCATTTAGCCAGAAGTCATTTTCTTTTTAAAAGGCAAACGTTATTTATAATCTTTCAGCTGTTCATTGTCCCATCATAAATAGTCCTCTTTCAGTGTGTTCGGCAGGGCTGAAACGAGCCTGCTAATTGCCTCCCATTTCTTCTGACATGTGGTGGTTTAGTGGGTAGAAAACACAGCAGGGAGAAGGAAACAGGAGGCTGAGAAAATGAGAGCTAATTATTTTCCCCTGCCTGGTGTCAGGTTCCGTGTCAGCCTTGTTTTTACAAACTGGAAGGTTTTTTGCACTAAATAAAACAAACCCGCACTGCATTTTTTTCTTCGCCCCTCTTTGCTGGCGATGTCATGGAAGCAGCTGCACTTCTCAAAGACAAAATGAGGGCCTGCGATTGTGCGGCCACCATCTGACAGCCACTGAGGGTCCCCTACTAATGAGGATATCACCGTGCAGCCAAGTGAAAGGTGCTGAATTATGTATGAGTTGTCATTAGACGCACTCGGTTCCTAGGCATCATTACCAGACATTGTTTCTGCTGGAGTGATTAGACTAGCATGGACCTGGGAGGCCCGGTGCGACCGTCCAGGGCCGACACCAGGCCAGCGCGGGGGCTACTGGTGTGTTTCTGAGCCAGAGGCTTGCTGAAGCTTCCCCTTTGAGCCGCTTCCAGTCCCTGAGGACGATGCAGGAGAGGGCGAAGGCTCCACAGATGAGTGTGTTAGTGCCACTCCTCTGATGTCTTTCTCTGTGATCACTACACAATGGATTGGCCTGTGCCGTGAACCCTGTGTGGTTAAGCAGTGACCTGTGGCTCCGTGGCCGGCTTTTGGGGATTGGCACAATCATTACTGCTTCGTCAGCATTGGTTATGCAGGAGAATAGGGACGAAGAATTCAGATTTTTGCTTCCCATTGAGGATTAGATGTGTACCGCATGTAACATCTCACAAGGAAAATAAAACAGTTATCACCCTTATCGCCAAATATCCTGTAACAAAAAAAAAAGAACTGGCCCCATTGAAATTATTTAATAAATAAACATCAAATATTTACAAGTAATTCAAGAATGCCTTTATAAAAAATAATTCATATTACTGTCACTTTTTTTTCTCCTACCATAGATTTTATAAAACACCACAGCTTTCACTAAAATGCAACAACTTCTGAGTAAAGGATGAGCATTTTCTTATCAAATCTCTTTTTTAAATAAAGCGTTACCATCTGCAAATATTGCATAAAAATTGCATGTGAATGTCAAATTTTTTATTTTAATATCCTTGTTATTCATTTTATCTTATTTTCATGTTACTTTCCTCCCCCACCTTCTGATGTACTGGTCATTAACTTGCCACTGCCACTAAACTACCTCTAGGCTGTGCTGTTGGTTTATATACAATAGTAACCAAGTTCTTTATCCAAAATAGAGCAACTATGATATGTGCTATATAATCAGGTGTTGTTTTGTGTGAAGCAGGGAATCTACATCATAACTATTTTCTCTCAAGGACTGCAAATGGAAAATGTACATGGAACTTGATGGAGATGACGTCGCAGTAACCTACATCAAAGACGTCATCTTTAATACCAACCTGCAGGGTACAGAAGTCCTGCGGCTGACTAAGGTGTCAGCAGAAACACAATTCATAAATTGACACTCACAGAACTGCTGTAGTGTGGTTTCTATAGTCAGATTATTAATGAACTCATTTTCATTATTAAGTTTTTATCTATCTATTACGTTGCAGCCTCCCTTTGTGATGGACAAGTGGATCATTGGAATACAAGAGAATCAGAAAGTGGACTACATTGTGAATTATGAGGTGAGTCAATCCAGGAGCTGTCGGATGAGCCTCACAAAACAATGCAAATCTACATCTCATCCAGTTGAAATCGAAATGTGGAAATGGATCAAACACAAACAGTTTGACTACAAATATATCAAACATATCCTTTTGACTTCAGAATGATGTCATGTCACCAAAGTCTACGAGACATAGCTTCCTGATGACGTGGAGTCTCAGTGGTGGACAAGACCAGATCAAGAACGTGGAGCTGGTCATTGAAACGACACCGGTTAACAACGACTGGAACATCACGGACAGGTTTAACTCCGGTAATGTTTGAGTCATAGTTTTGTAAGACATGAGGAATGGATTTATAAACATGAAACATACAATATACTCTTATATTTCTCAATGTTTATTACATGTTTTAGATATTGATCCCACGTGGATGTACAAGGTAAGGTTAAAGCAGAGGATGGCCCAGGAACTGCAGCAGCCGACTGCAGCTCCCCTCAGCAGCCGCAATCTGCCTCAGTTCCTGTCTGCACATGAAAGCCAGAGCTTCTCTTATGCTGCAGCTGTGCGTCGCTCTCCAAACCGCATTGGTGCATCTCCGAGGGTTGACTCACAGAGCTCCTCGCCAACTGCTGGCCTGTCAGCCAAACTCTCGCTGTTCCATCTGGGGTCAAAGGGCAGCAGTCCTTCCAGCACTACATCAGAGAGCACCTCGGAGAGGGAACGAGAGCGCCCACTCAGTGCTGGAGCAGTTTATAACCAGCGCAGAAACAGCTACTTTGGCAGCACACTCACTGCGGGGAGGGAACGGGGCAGGGGGCATGCGTGGACCAACACAAGAGAATACAACTGTCATAGTAAAACCAGCAAAACCTCACGACAGTCAGCGAGACCTCGGTCTAACAGTTACAGTGCCACTTCACAGAACCGCCCACACATGATACCAGGTATGTTGTCTGTGGCAGAAAAGCCTAGTGAGGATAAAGAAGGGACCAAGTCCAGTGAGGGGGGGTGGATCAAAGTTGAGCGACAGAAAAGATCACCACGTCATGACAACAAACAAGTCAGAGGTCGACAGAGGAGAGGTGGCAGAGGAGGGCGCGGTGGTGGGGGAAGAACCTAATGTGGGCTACACATGAACTGACAGCCTCTTGTATGCTGAACATGTCATACATTGAAAAGATTTTGCATATGAATTATGTCTACTGACATGCTTAAGATGAACTGCTTGTAATAAAATCATACAGGCTTATGATATATATGTATGACCTAACACGGTTTTATTTTTAAAACCTGGCTTTTGCCTGGTTAAAAAAAATGACTTATTGAATTTGAGAATGGACAATTGAGTCCCTCTTCTTTCTTTCATTAAATAGCAAATTACATACAATGATAATGTTGCATAAAATATGTCTTTATTTATTACATTTATTAGTTTCCTACAAGTCACTTAATAAACTGTTCCATACAGCTACAACCAAATTTCTTATAATCCATGTTTTGTCTTGCATTATTTCATTTATTTTTTTTTTATTCTACCACTGAATGTATTGGTTCAAGCTGTTCAAGCTTGCTCTGCAGTTTTCTTGAGTTTCCTATCATCCCCCACTCAAACCTTATGGATTTGCTTACCTTGGTGCTTCAAGCAGCGTTCTGTTTTTTTGTTTTTTCATCTCAAATGAGTTGCTGAGCTTCATTGATATTGTTCCTTATTATTTTGTGTATCTGTATTAAATTCACTTTCCACATCTCATTGTTTCAAAGCCTCTTTTATCAATAAGTCCCCCCACGTAATTTAAGTGCTTTAGTACATAAAGCGGAACTGAATTTACATATTTTGACGTTTGATCAGTTTCATGTTTACTGCAGTTTGCCACAAACTGCTGCACGTTTGATCTGAAGCTGGAAAGGACTCAACATTTTACCCGCCTCGTAGGCAAATGAACAATCAAAAAAATTCGCGCCACTCCAAAGTGCCTGGAAGACACACTGCTGCCGTTTATGAAAAAGTGCCCCATTAATTTATTTCTTTACAAAGTTGGACTACAGAAACACACCGGGTCATATTATTGAAAACATTCACATCGACTCATCAGTTTTAATCTGACCTCCAGTTTTCACAGACAGCTTAAAGCTTCTGATGTGTTTTATGCGCCTTTCAGGACTTGGCTGTGGCGCGGGAAACGAACGGGGCGCGTGCAGCTGCAGGAGCTGCATTGTTCAGACTGCAGCTCAGCCTGTTTGTGCGTCCGCGTGCAGCCACGGAGGAAAATGCCCCTGACCCGCTCCAAGGTAAGAGACACCACCAGCTCCATCACACCAAACCGTGGGCTTTTATTTGTGTTGAAATAGTGTGTAGTAAATATTACCTACATTTTTTTTTAAACAGGGGTGTGTTTCATGAGCGCGCACTGAAACGTTTGTCTGCTAAGATTTCATTCAGTTTCAGAAAACTAACCTAAAGTGACAAGTAACTTTTACATAACCGTCTATAAATATACATAAAGCTGAGTTTTATCCTCCTGTTAAACTCGTGGTCTGAGACACTGATGCATCCACACAGTTGAATGGTTGATGTCCTCAGTGTCTCCAGGTCTCTTCATGACAAACTGTCCTCCTTCCTGTTTGGGGGTCACTGGGGACTGACTGTCTAATCTTCGTCCCTGGTTAACATTCATGTTTTCTAAACCTGCCTGATATCGACAGAAACTGGCGGTCCATCCGTCTCCGTCCACCAGGATGAGCCTGAGGAGCTTTCGCAGTGTCCCGCTGGTTCCCATGGAGACGTCCTCTTCTTCCTCTGATGACAGCTGTGATAGCTTTGGCTCCGATGGAGGCTTTGCAAATACGGTAACAATAAAAATACAGAGTCTTAACATAATTATAATCCCATCAAATGGTGGTGAATGTGCAGGATCTTTGCAGCACCATCTGCATCTAATGCCTGTGACTCTGTTTAGAGGAGCAGCTTAAGACAGACGAGGAGGACGGCACAGAAACCGAAGGTGTTTGAAGCCACATCAGAGGAGGACTCATGCAGCGGGTATGAGGAGAGAGAGATCAACAGGCAGATGAAATCCATGGTAATTTTTATTCCCTTTCTCTTAGGAAAAGTTCAATTTCTTGATTTAACTTAGAGACCACAAAACTTTCTATTGAGTTTAAACGGTATTTTCTTCCAGAAAGTGGACTCTGAACCTCCAAAACGAGGCCGCAGATCTGCCATTTTAAAGGTCGCCATGACATTCCCGACCAAGAGGCAGGGCAAGAAGAGGCCTGCGTCTGAGCCACTTCCTCAGCCCAAAGTACAGGACTCAGACTCTGAGGAGGAAGAGAACTTTATGGACAAGAGAGCCCTGAATATCAAGGAGAACAAAGAAATGGTAGAGAGTGATCCCGAATGACATTTTTTTTCTGAAATTTGATTGAAACTGCTTAAATATATTGTATTCTGTATTTATTTGCTCCTTCATTTATGTGTATTTGCAGCTTGCAAAGCTAATGGCAGAGCTGAACAAAGTTCCTGGACTCTTTCCGAGACGGATGGCGTTGTCAGGGTCCGCTATGGTAATTTCACTTGTAAACTAATAAACCATCCAAGTCTTTGTTTCCCACATACTGCTGAAGTGTCAGGTATCTTATCAGGACTTTGGCTAAACTGACAATGTTTTAAACTCTCCAGCCTCGTCAGGCACCTCGTCGCTCCACAGGAACACCTAGATCTTGCCGGAGAAATCCAGAGCGTCTCTCTCGACCCCACACACGTTCCCGAACGCTGGTGGACGGACCCCCCAGCCCGCCACCAGAGGAGGAACCCGAGGATAAGTTTAGCCTGGTTCGCAAAAGCCGCTACTACGAAGATGATGATGAGCGAGTAAGTCATTTCTCATGGTGCTTCCTCATACGTTGGCATAAATTCTGCTGATGTGTGGAGATGAATCACTTTTCTAATTAATGGCATGTATTTCTTGTTCAGCCTCGTCGCCGCTCCTTCAATGGTATCAAGGCCATCCCTCATGTGGTGCGGCCTGTAGAGGACATCACAGAGGCAGAGCTGCAGCGCATCTGCTATGTCGTGCGGGATAAAGTCTACGACAGCGCCACTGTAGGTCCCACATTCATTCTGGGGCTGAGAAGATCTGCAATTTGTTGTAAAGCTACACACCCGAGCATGGTCAAAACTTGCTCTTTTTCCTTCCCCTCAGGGATCCACTTGCCACCAGTGCCGCCAGAAAACAGTCGACACCAAAACTAACTGCCGTAATCCAGAGTGCGTCGGAGTGAGAGGCCAGTTCTGTGGCCCCTGTCTGCGAAACCGCTATGGAGAAGAAGTCCGTGACGCTCTGCTCAATCCGGTAAGATTCTAAACGCACAAGGTTGTGTTGTAATTTCAGAGTGTGTTGGTATGACTCATTTTCCTCTCATTGCTGGCAGGACTGGCAGTGCCCACCATGCAGAGGGATCTGTAACTGCAGCTTCTGCCGTGCCCGAGAAGGCCGCTGTGCTACAGGGGTGTTGGTTTACTTGGCCAAATACCACGGCTACGATAATGTGCATGCCTATCTGAAAAGGTGACTGGAGCAATTAAAACATTTTGTACAGCTTTTTTTTTTTTTTTTTTTTTAATGTCTCAGTGTGAATACTAAAGTTCTTGTTTCATTCTTCCTCTGTAGCTTGAAAAAGGAGATGGAGGAAAATGAGTGAGGAAGAAGCTGCTGCTCCTGGATCTGACTGACGTGACCATTTTGACATGCACACAGTTCAAATACGGTTCATAGTAGTTCTGGCATTATAACACAATACTTGTTGTTCCTGATTGTGTTCCTTGAGAATTGACTGACATCTGGAGGAGGCACATGCATCCAATCCTCCAATTTAAAGCTTTCATTGGCTTTTTCTTCTTCCACATAGTTTATTGTAAGTCTTGAGGGGGAAAAAAATCCTTTTTTTTTTTCTACTTGCATCAACAAGTTCGTTGAAAACCAATTTTAATGTTTTTACTTGAGCATGAGGCCTTAAATACTTTACGATGATTGCAATGTTCTCAAATGTATATACTTCCTATTAAATGTGTTTAAAAAGGAAAAAAAGCCCAACCTGCTGCAGAAATATTTCAGGCTTGTTTGAATGTTCTACTGTATTTTACATTGTTTTAAATGTATAGATTCTACACGGCCCTCTTGGATATGATATCTTTGTGCCTTTTTATATAATTTTTTTTTTTTTTTTTTTGGGGCAAGTGAACTTGTGTTTTTACAAGTTGTTGAGGTTTTTTTTTTTTTCAAATGTGCTGGAAAACAACTAAATATTTGCTTTGCTTGGGATGTCCTGTAGAAATGGCCCAATGATCTGCAGGCTACTCAAGTGGCGCAGGTGGAAAGGGCATAGACTGAGGTCCAACACGAGGAGCTGTGATATACTACAGCGCCTGGTTAAATATCCTTCATTAGATAACTGTCACTAATGGTGTGGAAACAATTAGCACACTCTAATGGGAATTTCATACCTGTAAATCATTTTATCCTGTTAAAGAACATTCTCGCTCTGCTTCAGTCTCTTTGGCTCATTTTCTGCCTTACACTGTTAAGTAGGAATGGGTGACGGTGCCACTGAAGTGGCTATAGAGTTATGGCGTTTTCTGTTCAGAAGTGCGATGCTCTACAGGAAATGACATGGAATTAACCTCTGTGTCTTTTCGTCTTTCAAATGTACTTAATTTCACCCGTAGCAGGCCATTCTCAGATTAGATGATATTGTTTCAAAATAAATGGCTGAGATTTCTTCTGTACTGTGATGACAGGTGGAGTTTGTTTATGAGGTGCTGCATCCCTAACAGAGAGTTATGCTGAACTGTGCAGGAGAATATCTGTTATGTTAATGCTTGCTTTGTGCTTACTGGGTTAACTGTACATTTTCATTAAAGCGTTAATCACTGCACAATCATGTTATCAGTTTCCTTTGACTTGACCATCACTCTATCCAGAACAGTGGCAGCTGTAATTACTGTTATTGAAACATGGAGGAGAAATCCTGAATGCTGCTGGTGATTGAAGATCTTAAGGACTGTGGAGACTGGAGGTTTATTAACATTTCTATCAGTGCGAGGCAGCCACACTCTTTGTTTATAGTGTGTCTGCATTCCTTCACAGACTAAAACTTGGGCTGTTGTAATCTGTTCGGTTGTCGCCGAACTGCCGGCACCAGAAAGAATGACTGAGGTAAGTGCTATTTTTTCCATTTGCCCCAGCTGCTTTAAAGTCAGAATACAAATAAAGGGTGTGCATTATTGTTTCAGGTTTAGATGAAGTGAATATGCGTACATTCACGTTATTTTGGTCAAATTCTCCCTGGTCTGAAACTTTTTTTTTTAATCTGGCAGTTAATTTGCATAATTTGTTATGAGAAAACATTGAAAAATGGCAATGGTAAACAGTACCGATGAAATGGAGAAAAATTTGATGAGGCAAGTAAACCTTTTAGGCATTTTTACACACAAACAATCTTAAAGATGATTATACAATATAATTAGGGATAAATTTAAAATCAGCCCCGATTAGGTTTTAAGGATTTGAAATCTGCAGATAGTATGACCATATCTGTCTGTTATTTGGTCCTTTAAAGGGACAAAAGGACTGAAGTTTCTTCCTGCTTCTCATTCAGGGAAGGTGCTGCTCAGCTTCACTGTTCACTATGATTCATATGTGAGTATACATGTGATTTTAAAAACGTCAGATGATCTCATGAGATGAGATGCAGCACTAAAAACCTGTAAAATGAAACAAAACTCACCTCGCTCCATCGACCAGCAACGATGTCACAGCTTTGGGTTCAACGCGTTGCACCCTCAGAGGAGATGATGTGTCCTCACGAAACTTCAGTCTCACATATTGAATTTCAGGTTAGCAGTCTAACTGAAAGGATCAGCACAGACAATAATATGCATTTAGCAGCAGGTGTCTTTTGTTTTAGTTTTTTGTTTTTTTTTTGTGCAAAATAAAAAGTGATCACTGAAGTCAGGTCAGAAAAAGTCAGGAAATTTTCTTAGCATGTAGAAATCGAATGAGATGAACCTTTAGGATGATGGCAAAACGCTGTGGAAAGTCCTGTTAAAGAACTTTCTGGGTTTATCCCAGATCGCTCTCAGAAAAACAGATGCTAAGCTTGGCAGACCAAAGTGTAATAGCAGTGATACATGGGCTGGAAGAAACCGAGTGAGCTAGCTCCCTTATATTTATTTACCATTTCTACACCAACACTTTGATTTCATGCATTTTATTTGTAGTCATCCATTTTTCATGCATGGATAAAAAGACTATATTTGGGGAAAAGCTGAAATAACATTTAAAAAGCACAGCTACAGCCGATATGCTACCAAGGGAAGGAAAGAAGTATAACTAGGTAATCCTGATCCTACTATTTTATTTACCTGAATTTATTACTAGCACTAAATGTGAACACCATCTGAGATAGAACGATGTCACTTGTCTCAAATGACCTGAAGTATTTATATATCTATATATGTTACAGTGACTGGACTCGGACTCTGTCCTCTTTAAAATGGCTGAATTGGCCATTAACATGGACCAACCACACTCTTGATGATTAATAATCAATGACCTTGACCCTTAGTCACATCTCTGACCCCTGAGTTCTCATTTCTGCTTCTAGCTAAAGATAAAAAGCTTAAAGTCAACCATTGCAGGTCAGCTGGTCACTTTGAATAAATTCTGACTGGAATGAAATTAGTGAAGCATTTTGACAAACAGAGATTTTTTTTTTTTTACATATACTTACAGGCAGCAGCATAATTACTGCAGGGAAATAGATCTACTACTATTACTAGCTCATACAGTTTTGTAATCAAATAATTGAGCCAGTTTGTTAATCCAACAAGTCATCTGCAGGTTCCAAACTGAGCCTGTAAATCTAGTGATTGGTTATTACACAATTATTGACACAACAATAAAACAAAATAATAAAATAAAAATATAATTGAAAGCAATAAACAACAAGAATAGGAAAAAAATTGCCTGGTAATATTTTACCAGGCATACAAAATATACACAGAAATACCATTTGACTGTGTCTGCATCTGTAAAATTTTAAACTGTTACAGCATGACCAGACCCATTTATATAAGGACAACAAAGGACTGAACTGCCTCATATTACAAAATGCTGAAATTCATTTTGGTCAGTGGTTACAGTTGAAATGATGCCTCTTTGGATTTCACATTTAAAAACAGAATCTTTTCCAGAGTTGGACTTAATGTTGTATTGAAACAATGTACCTTATAAAAAAAATTAAATCCTCTTATTCTCATAATTATAGGCTATATCAGTATAAATATAATACTCAACATAACATCTCTTCTTTAGTCCTTCTTTTTTATTTCTCCAAAAGGAACATTTCAAAAACTATTATTAGTATAATAAAGATGCACTTGAAAATACTAGTCCTGTATTAAATACCAATGATCATCCACTTTGGGGTGATGAATATTTAGGGAAGTAATTGTTTACAACGCTCAAGCATTGAGCTGATCTGGTAATCAGGCTATGAAATACAATATTTATTCATTAGAGCAGATTTAATGAGGCCTTGCGGCGCTAATTATGAAAACCAGTGTAGCAGTAAATGAGTAGCGCACGGTAGCGGGCTGCGGGGTACCTGTGAGGAGGGACGGGGGGTTGAAGTGCCCTGAGTGCCATGGCACACTGAGCAGCACCACACAGCCCAGACTGTGGCCGTCCAGCCCACAGCAATACATCACTGGACATGCAGACAGGTCGCAGATGGGCCCCCCATCCCTGCATGCCCTGCTCTCCCTCCTGAAATTAAGGCTGGATTTTCCCCTGAGCATCTTAATGCCCAGATTATCGGTTTTATTGGATGTCAACATTCAACACAGTAGCCAATCTCATCATAGCTGTGCTTCAGGTGGACGTGCTCAGCGCAGCAAGGCTTTAAAAAAAATGGTCTCAGACACTTAAAAGCTGAAAAAGGTTGAGTGCTTATTCTGCAGTTTCTATTTGTATGCAGGTCTGGAGATATGTGGTAGGATTTTGCAGCATAATATGGGTTTTGATTGACTGATATTTTCATTATGGCTGCAGGGTAGCGTGTAGACTGTTAATTTGCTTGAGAGTCCTGCAGGTCTACGGTGATTGTAGCAGAGCCAGAAGAAAAGCTGAATAAATGAAACTAACAGGGCACAATCACAATCTGTGGGTCAAAATCAACTGATTAATTATAATTTAGAATCAATCTGTCAGACTTCTGTAATAAACACCCTTTCAGGCTTGCTGCTTATTAACCAGCGTAACATGGCACACCACGGAAAACCAAGCTGTCACAGTGGATATGTACATGTTAATAAAAAGAGAAGAAACAATGAGACTGAAATTATTGATTGTTCCCACTTTCTGCTGCAGCTCAGCAAGACAACTTTCCACACAAGAATCTCCCTCTGGCTCTGACCTCTACAGCCTGTAAAGTGTGGTGAGGAGAGTGCTGTTAAATGCACAGTGAGTGACTCTGGGTGGCAGGAGGCTTATGACATGCTCCTTTCCTCCTGTTCCAGCCTGCAAAGTGATGGAAACAGCAGTCTGGTCCAGGTGTCAGGGACATTATCAAAGAAAAGGGCTGCCTGCAGTTGCTCCATCTCACAGGAAATTGCCAACTCACCCTAACAAAGGAAGGCATAAGTGCACTTGCTGCTGCCTTCAAGGGGAGTGTGATAAGATGACATTATAAATACAGAATTGTTCATGGAGGTGGAGGGTTAGGCACATCAGCCAGCTGAACTTGACAATTCTGTTTTTCATGTGCACGTCTCAAGCCTGTATGGGTTTATCTAAAACAAAATCTTCTTCTTATCCACTTGAGGTTCATACATTCCGTAAATGTGTTAAACTGTAATTGTGTATGTTTCATCTCAAAACTTCTTGAGGCAGCAGCCACGCATACTTTACAACTTCACTTGCAGGACAAACCCGTAAAGACATCTAAAAGAAACCCTGATGATCCAGAGCAAATTAAATTTATGCAAATAATGCACACTTTACTTGAAGTGAGGGTATAGTATATAATTAGGCTACAGCGGGCTGCAAAAAAAGTAAAAACTGTTCGGGACTGCTCCTACACATTTTGCATAATAAACATGGAAGAGGTTTTAATTGCAGTGTTTTGAAAATTAAATATCTTATTTGTACTTTTCAACAAGAGCTTAGTGCAGTTGCTGTGAAATACCTTTATAAAAATAAATAAAATGCCTTGGAGCATTAAAAATAGACTGTCATTAGTTAACTGTGCTTCTTCTGAATATGTGGCTCCTTCAGTAAAGTGATGCTGCTGCCTCCCATTGTCAGTTTCACGCTTGGTGCTTCCTGACACCTGAAGGGGGAGCTCTAATACAGGCAACTTGGCTGCACTTTTATCGTGCTTCAACTTTTTCAACAAGTCCTCAGGAGTGGAGGAGAAAGTGGAAGCTCTACCTCACACTTTGCTGTACATTCAATCAAATAAAACTGACACTGGGCACAAATAAGCAGCTCCGCAAACCAGAGAAGAGCTGGAGGCTTGTAACGGCGTAACGTTTTGATACACTATGTGTCTCAAAAAGAAAAGAGAGAGATCTGCTTCAATTCTCTAAAGGAGTCCAGCAGCAGACTTTGACTGTAGGAGGAGAAGGTGGGTGGGTGGAATGGGGTGGGGCAGGGGGTGCGGGGTAATTATGACCAGGGGAACACAGGGCTGTAATCTGTAAATCTATTCTTACCCTAAGTGAGAGCTGGTACATTGGATTGATTTTATTGAGATCATACATTATAAATGGGGCATGGAGGAGCTTACAGCCTTGAGATGGTGGTGCTCACGTGCTTCATTAATTTTTACTTCATTAACTCTCTCCTTCAGACCCTTCAACACACAATTCATTGCCGGCCATGAATCCAGGCTACAGGCAAATGGACAAGCGTGGGACGACTTTCAGTGAAGTGGATACACTGAGTAACACTGTCCAAACAAATCAGTAACACATGAATTATACATAACCTCACATCAATCCGTATTAACACACCAGGTCTCTTCTTTTGAACTTAAGACTATATTTAAAAAAAAAAAAAAAACCCACCATGCTCATAAGCACTAATAGCATTTGTTCCAGTCACAATAAAATGAAGTGCAGTATCAATTTAGCTGTCAAAAAGTCATTAGAGTCACAGGAACAAAAAGCATGGAGAGAGCTGACCAGACATCTTACGCATTCAGTGTTTCTGATTAATTCTTCTTTAACAATATCAAATTCTACTTTTGACAGCGGCAGATTTTGGAACAATGTCACAATCACTGTTTACAGAGGCTGATTAAAAAGCAGTGCAATCATTTTTGGTTACACACCCTCGTCCTTAGATGATACTGTACTTTTCCTGCAGTGTCCTTCGCCTGTTATCACTCACAAACCCAGAGGTGCAGCAGCTCAGTCCCTTTTTGGTTCACGGCGTGGATTTTCAAAACTCCCCCGTGGGCCCTTTAGAATGGACCATTTGGTTAATATTATAGCCTTATACCCAACAATATCAATCAGTCATGAAAGCACCTGTGCACGGCGATCTACGTTGCATCACCATTAACTCCAGACAAGTGATGGCCTCCGCTGGTTGTAAGACGAGAGAGGGGTGGATGTTGTGAGTCAAAATATAGGATGAATGGATGGTGTGGATGGTTCGGTTTAGACTTTTTCTTTTACTGATTGGGCTATTCAGTGAGGATGGAAGTGTGTATGCTCACCACAGTGCAAAATCAACAGTGGATACAGAACTCGAGAGAGAAGTTGCGATGAATGTGTCGGGTGTTTTCAGCAGAGCTGAAGGTGAGAAGCTGTGGCTGAACCCCTTCAGTCTGCAGTGAAATGACTTACTAAAATAACCCACAGACTTCCTCTGAGTCATACAAAATGCCTCACCTAAAATAAAATTTGTGTTTTATCTTTGTTTTTTCCCAGCAAAAACTTAAAAAGTCTTAACATCTACGCAGATCATTCCTCTAGTTCCTTCCTTGAAAGATCTGAACGACTGGATTTGCTCCACATCACACTGTCTAAGCTTCACGCTGGAGGATCATTAGCTCGTGTTGTAGTTCCACCAAATACATCCACCTCTTAATCTGAGATTTAATATTAACAGAGAAAATTTCCCATGTTCAGCAGGGGGAAGTGAAAATAGCCTACTAGCATCAAACCTCACGACATACTAAACATCGCTCTGCACTGTTAAGTGCTTTTAAAAATACAGACGTGAGTCACATGAGTTCGGTTCAACATAACAGTATTTTGAGGATAAAATGGCCAATGGAGCTGAATCTAAAGCTTTTCAAATAGACCATTCGTATGTAGTAGAGTGCATCTGTGTTGAATCCCGCGTGGAAGCGGTTCATGATTCAAACCTGTTGTCAGACTCTCACTGAGCATGAGAACAACACATCAGTGAGCAGGCGCTTAAGTGCTTTTCCTCTGAGGCAGCTTAAAATTCTTAACATTTCAAATCTGCTGCGACAGCTGTCCCAGCGCACATTTGCCAGCTCTGTTTCACCACACATGTTGAAATGATGATTCCCTCATTACATTTGCCATCAAACAATGTATCCAAAGCTAACAGTTGACAAAATCCAGTTAAAACATTCGGGGCAAGCTCTTAAAAGAAGAATTAATGGGAGCGAAAGAAAAACAGCTCTTAGACAATTAGCACCAGAGACCACTCTATAATCTTAAGATTATTTTCACCACTTAAAAGCAACACACATGGTTTGTGTTGTGGTGGGGCAGAATGAACAACACTTGAGTGGATTTGATTTGGTCTCCCTAATCTGCATTTCCTTTACATGCCTTTCTTCTGTTCCAAAATGTCAGTGTTGATCAACTCCAGATGGAATAGGCCAGTGTGTCATCCCAGTTGCAAAATCTATGAAAGGATTTTCCCAAGAGGATAAAATGAAAGGATTTGGTCTGAGACGTGTTTTGAGCTGTCGCCTGGGATGTTCGGCAGACTCAATAATCAGCAATGTTTTGTGTGTTTTTGTGAGCAAATCCTCTTGAAATGAAGATGCATATTATTAGCTTCTCTATACACTAAGGAGATTTTTCACGTTATAAACATTGCTACTCAGACAAACTCTTAATTTACTTAAATTAAAATGTATTCTCAATTATTAAAGAGATTATTTAAGTATCAAAAGCCTCAGCAAGATATATAGAGACGTCTTGTTGATGACCCCAAAACAGACACTCTCTTCTCCTTGTATGAAACTGAGTTGAAAAAGAGTGAAATTAATCTACAATTCATTTTTCTGGAGATCCCCCAGGGCGCGCTAACAGGCCCACGGGGGTCCCCAGATCTCACTTTAAGAACTACTATATTGGATCTGGTTACAAGAAACATCCCAAAGCTATGTTCATTTAAATAAAACATTTTATTTTTGTGGATGGGAAAAAAAAAACTGTAATTGCAAAATCTGAAATTTAACCCTGGGGCTGGTTGCTTAACCAAACATGCTCTGGCTGGTTAGACTTAGTCACAGAGGAAATGTCTGGCACACAGATTGAATTTGTTCTCTCTGAAGTCAAAGGCAGAAAAACAATTAAGTGTCTGCCACACATTTGACTGTGTACCACTTGACACAGTTTTTCACATCACTGGGGCAATTGTCTGCAGAGAGCGATGAGACAAAGCCATTACTTCCAATGTCTCAAAAAGATGGCATTGTTATTTTCTGATTTTGAAACATTTCAATTAAGCCACTGATGGAGTTAATAAACATAATGGTGTGAGACTTGCACTGTTTTCTTTTGTGCTGTCGAGTCCATTTTCAGGATGGTTGCTGCTGTTTAACCAGAGGTGCATCTCAGTGTGCTTTGGTCCAAGAGGTAGACACTTCGAAGTATATGTACATGTGTGTGTGTGTGTGTGTGTCGCTATCCTCCAGAGTCCCCTTCCCCTCCTCAACCTTTGTCTTTCATTCAACGCTGAGTCCTTTCAAAACAAGGTGAAGTTCAGCAAAGTTTCTCTGCAGAGATGATCAAACAGTCACATCACTAATGGCGATGGGTGACAGGGCCAGTGAATACAGATCAGCTTTAATTGTGGTGGGTCTTACTGCCACTGTCTGTCAATCTGAGCCTTTGAATTGGTGGAAATTTGCTCTGTTCATTCTGTTAAATGATGTATCCAATTAAATGCTTTAGAATTCATGATCTTCAGTCAAGGTTAAATGAAAGCAGTTACTCCTGTCAGTAAGGTGATTAAAAGCTGCCTACATCAGGCACATTTTGTGCAAAAATTTAAATTTGGGGCTAAAGCATGAATCTTTATTCATTATGTGCAGTCCTGCTATATAAATGTCCAGCACAGTCGCTCTTAATCACCTTGTTCATTTCAAATCTCACTCTAGTCCTTTTTACTAAATGGAATCGCAGAATTCAGATGATAGTGTTTTACATATTCACATTAAACTGTGGCCAATTTAAATAACGTCTAACAGCAACTCAGCTTTAAAAAGCCACTTTTGTTTTGCTCTTTTTTAGAAGAAAAATTCTTATTTATTATGAGAAAAAAAGCAGATCGTGACCTTTCAAAACACTTTCCAATTCTTGATGGCCAAGCAGTTTAATGTAATGCAAAATAATATTTGTCCCACTACCTTTTTAACCGTGATTGAAGGAATACGGCAGTTCATGCTCAGCAAAAGAAAAAAATAAGGTTTTGACAACGGGCTTAAATGAACAAGTGCACTACAGCAAGGAAATTAATTTTCCTCCAACAAGATGAATGTTGTACCAAGTTATTAATGAGCATTTAATGTGCTTGTACAAGTAAGTTCTCCGTGTCGTCGTGATGAATGTGACGATGGAGGTGAAGAGCGTGTTGACTAATGGGTACTGTGTCCAGGGATCAGATCTTGGGGTCCTCAGAGGAGAAAGCCACTGTCTGGATTTCACATATCACATGATGTCAATAACTGGAGATCTGCTAGCCAAGCTGCAGGTTAAAGAATCAGTTGCATCCTTTCTACACACTCTCTGACCCAAACAGGTTTGCTCTGTGAGATATAATCCAAAGTCACGTAATCACAGCTTCTGGTATATTTTGCTTTGAAACAATATAAAGTCCATGTGGTCACATTCAGACCCTTCTCCACCATCAGATTGTGTAACCTTCTTTGTCTAATTCTGACTTTATTTTGGTCCAAAAATTTTTTGCATTTGCCAATGACAAAGTATTTGCCACGTTAAATCAGGATCAGGTTAAGAGATCAGTTCTTGACTTGAAGTTGTATTTTTCAACATATATATTATCAAATATAATCCTACATGCATTTCTAACATTGTAGAACAGTCGCCCAACTTAGTGCGATATGGGACAAATGTTTTATTCCAAAAACTGTCCAAAGGGCAAATGTTTCTGTTTTTAAGACACAAAAACGTCTGAGACAGAACTGCTGTTGTCGTATTGTTGTTAGTGTTAAATTGGTTTATGCATCTGGTCATAAAAAATGACAGAGAAAAAAAGGAGCAGGCGCAACGTACAAACATTTAGGCGAAGAAAATGAAAACTTGATGGATTCTATATTGAGTCCTATAGATACATAATGGGACGCAGGCCTGAGAGCCAAGATGCACATTTGAATGACTGCCAAATACATAAACTCGGCTCACTCAGGGGCTTATGGTGAATAAATAAGGCTGTGGATTACATCAAATCTCTCCTCAAACCACTACTCCTGCCTGCCACTCCCAGTGTAGAGACCATTTAAACTCTAGAAGGGGCCAAACATCAGCAGTTGGTCTCCTTTAAACAAGTCTGACTAAAGTAGAAAAATAAATAAAGCCTCCGGCGCTCTACTTTAATGTATTCAATTAACTGGGGTCCCTCTAGAGAACTCCTGCGCACACTTGGATAAAGAGACAGCATATCGCCTGGAGATGAATACGCTGAATGCACTCATTCTGAAGACCATGATTGGAAATCTTCCTCAACAGGTTCTTACTTAATTAAACTTCCCTTCATCTGACTTTCTGTCGCTTTCGAGGGAAAATTGGGAGAAGCATATTGAAAGCCAGGGAAACTTTGTTCACTATTGCATGTTGTTTACAGGGCAATCGGGGCGACTTGTAGGGCCTGTGATAACCTCCACCATCACTGTGGAAAATCAACTCAGCCTGAAAGAACAGAGAAGTATATAAAATCTCCGATTCAATCATAGACAATTATGTGGTGAAATGAGAGAAATTCAGCAGCCGTCAAGTCTGAGTGGGAGGGATAATTATCTGGCAGTCATTACTGTTCCCATAATAGCATTTAACGACATTCATATACTGTATGAACATATTGCACTTGTTGGAAACATGTAAGTTGAAATTAATCAGGCCAACCGTTTCTGGAAAATATATGAAATCCTCTGTATGCTGAGAAGTGTAACATGTTCATCATGTCCTTGAGTGAATGATGTATGTTAGTGTGAAATTTATCTAATTATCTCAAATGTGTCTCCTGAGAATCCATTCAGCATCCCTTTGTACCTTATTTTCCCTCTACAGCTCCATTGTGTAGCAAAGCCCCAACAGAGTTTCCTATCTATTAAAATCAATCTCTTATCACATCACCTACATTCACCATTCACTGCACTTTTTTCAGAACAAATCAACTTAATCAAGCTCATTAAGTGTTATTATTAGCTATTTATTGTTATCTCCCTCCGTGTAGTGCTGACAGGTTCACCCCACCCACACATGTCCCCCTTGATACCAGGACCTTTGCTTGTCACAGCAGTTCTGCGCGCCGTTTTAATTGGCCTCAATTGTATTATTCTTACAAGAAAGATGGGAAAAAAGTTCCATCATTTTGCCTCATAAGTATCACAACTACATCACACAGAGCTCCTCTTTGCTGCTCTTCAGTCTGCAGAGGTTGCTAAAAGAAACCCGAACTTAGCAGGAACCAACACACTGACATGAAGTGAAGTCCTCCTTAACAGCTGGGAGTTTGGTGGACGGACGTGGACAATGGCCACAGAGAAGGTGCCCCTCATTCCTATTGTGTTTAAGTGTGGTGTTAAATACTGTGGAAGCTTCTTAATGCAGCATGGCAAATGTATTTCCACAGCTGTCAGGGTGATGGACAGAGGGGCGAGTTCCCCTCAGCAGAAGCGTGCTTCTACCTGCACACAATAGACCTGCAGGATGGGAGTGTGGACAGATGAGAGGATGGATGTATGTGTACTGCGGAGGAGGTGACGGTTGGAGGAGGGTGCGGAGAAGTTTGTCCCATCACAGGAGTTATTAAGTTTGTCTCTTGGACACACTTGGTTACACCAGGGTGCTCATCCCTCATTCATAATAGATGCTAATCTGCTCAGGGCTGACTGATGACAGAGCTTCCTGCCCTTCATAGAATTAATCCGCGGTTTTATCAAAGGACCCAAACTGCCTGCTAATTAGACTCATTTCCTCCAGCATGAATTATTTATTTCCATTGTAACTGATCAGAGGCGATTATGATGCATCATGCTGCCGCCAGTTTTCATACAGATGCGCATACCACTACAAGTTCTCAGAGTCTTGGCTCAGTATACAGCAATATATGGCAAACCAGCTTAAATGATACACCAAGAGACACCTTACAGGTAATAAGCAATCTCAAGATTGGCATTAGTATTTCCAGGAGAGGTGGACTCGCACACTCTTCATGCAGCAGTTCTACATCTTTTCAAGTCTGACCTTTAATATTTAAATGCTTATCTGCACCAGTATATGAAAACTATCTGTGGTCGTTTCTAAATATTACTCCTACTCATACCATAGAAACCCCTTCCCATTTCTATATAATAACACAAAGTCCACAAAAGTGCAAACACACTTCCCAAAGTCTAAATAAAGTCAAAATGACACTCTAGCAGTTATAATCAAATCAAGTGTCTTTTACAAAGTCATCATCTTAGCAGAAAATTAACTATTTTTGCAGTTTTGCCTCCCAGTTGTTTGGCAAGACAAGAGGAAGAGAGAATTACATCTAAAATAATCTAACAGGTGTCAGTCAACCTCATGATTTGACCAACTCATAGTAGCTTCAGCTAATCTTTACAGCTCCCTTTTAACACAGAATGATGGGAACAGAAAATACTTCAAATGTATATGTGTTACAAAACACAAACCTATCCTAATGATACACACCAAACAAAGTTACCAACACATGCTTCCTATAGCTGCTGTATGATATTTCTGACTGAAGGTTTATGGATATATTCCATAAGTTCTGTTCTCCTCATCAAAACATTCACTCCCTAATTACATCTACTTAAGCAATTTTGTGGAGGGAAAAAAATGTTGTGCTTAATTGCATTACTATCTGGAAGGCAGAAATATGCAGAGCGAAAAAAAAAAAAAAAAAAACGTATAGCAACGTGAGCGAACTGCTAATTAGTCAGATATTGGTTTGCATTACTAAATAGGATTTTACGCCCCACACAGATAGGAGGCTAAGGAGAGTGAGGCTTCTCTTCTCCAAACTGTAATCAAACAAAGACAGATGTACAGATAAACACTAGAAGGAAAGTTTGGAATAATTATTCATTGTGGTGCTGCATCTTCTGTGCAGGATTAGCTTGTAATAGACACTTCCCTCGCAGTGATTTCACATCTATAGGTGCCTGGTAACGGAAAAAGATTATATAGCTGAGATAAAATATCTCCAACCACAATAGCTGCTGATAAGGTTAATAAAAAGAGTCCAATTATTAGAATGGCAAAAAAAAAAAAATGCATAGCAGCTGAACAATTCATGATGGGCCATTGTGCTCCAAAAGCTTAAATTTACAAATAAGCACAATAGAAGGAGCTCCAGTGAAGACCAATACACAATAAGCTTCAGTTTTATCACACAGTATTAAAGTTTATTCAGACTTTGGAGCGCGATGTGAAAAAAAAGAAAAGAAAAGAAAAAAAGATAGCCTTCTCTTAACGGCAACACTTCAAATGCTCTTTTGGTTGCCATTTTCACACGAACAATGGGAAATTATGTTGAGGCAAGAAAGAAAATTTCTTTTATAATGAATACCACCTTTAGTGATTGCTAATAATTGCGTTAAGTGGCTTAGGTCGGGGAGGGCGACTCCTGTATAACTAATATAAGGATCTGAACCCTCACCCTCACTGATGAGGCCTATTCACAACTCCGCTGCCCTGTGCCCCTTCCAAGCTCCTTATCCTGCAATGTGATGAGGAGTGTGTTGTTAAAGTTTCTGAGCAACGGTTTCACACAACAACATTCATCCCTCTGTTCTGTAGCAGGAAGTAATGGCTCAGTGTCGCTTCTGTCTTAATCACAGAGAAGGACGGTGGGAGCTCAATAACACAGCAGACAGGATTAATGGAGATACACAGTATATATACTGGATTCAAGACCTACAACGTGTTCTGTGCTTAAACTATATTACTAAGAAGAAACATTTTTATATGGCATCCCTCTACTTTTTTGGCCGAGACTACTGTTGTTATTTAAAATGAAAAATTGCTCTGAATTAGCACACATAACACACAGTGTCTTTATATTTAAATTACATCGTGTTATGTGTGCTAATCTTCCATTGTTAAGATATGTGAGTTAATTAGATGTAACTATAAAAGTCAGTGAGTGAATCCAGTAAATATGGCTGGTCCAATCACTCTGATGCATTCCAGAATACTGACGAGTATTTTTTAAATCTGAAATACTTCATACTCCTACTTTTCCTTTATAAAATACAATATTGTTTCAAACTGGGTAAATGTTTTTTAGTTAAGGCTGTACACACAAAATAAAATGTATTTATTAGTCATAGTGACAACTGCCCAACAATATGTGCACTGTAGTCAGAATTATAAGTATTTATCTTGATTTTTTTATTTTTACTGTCATGAATAATGCTGAATATCTTCAAACATTACTCACAGAATCAGTCCTCTTTTGTATTTTCGTTCATTTTATATCAAATTTAACTCTTGCTGGGAGCCCAACTGTCATGAAGAGAAGTGGATACAATTGTTTTCCAGTTTGTTGTACCTCACACTGAGCTATGTGCATCTGTTTGCAAGTGAAATAGAAACTTTGAAATGTAAACTTCATTACCAAATAATGTACTTTAAAAAAACCCAGCTTTTTCATATCCAGTCGACATCTGTTTATCTCATAGAAGCAATTTAGGATGATCTTGGGGCAATCTTTTGAAATAAATGGTGCTGTCTATTATCCATGGAAACACGCCATGAAACACGAAGCCTCAACTAAACACAGTTTCAAAACAAAAAACTTCATCTGTTTTGTTCCAGTGCTGACCCTTCCCATCCCATCTGTGCTCGGTTACAGTTTACCTTTCAGAAAAAGGCTTCATGGATTATTAGCAGTATTCTGGCTGATGATGGAAAACAAAAATATAGAAATGATTGCACACATTGTCCTCCATTTGAAAAGAGATACCCAGGGAAATCATCAAGAGAACAAAAAAACACAAAAATTTGGGGCACTGCAATAATTACTTTAGGGTATCCAGTGCTCTCTCATGGAACATATCAGTGGCCACCATATCTGAGGTTTGACCTGCAGTTGCTGCAGAAACCTCACACAAACAAGGGACAAGGAATGAACCTCCCACTAAACCGTCCCTGGGTAAGACAAGACAACCAAAGAGGAAGTAACCAGCTGGACGATGACCACCAGAGTATCAACAACACCCACTGTCAACTATCCTCTCTTCCAGAAAAAGCTTTATATTTATCTTCTAAACATCCGATGTTTGAACGTAAAATCAGATGTAGTATAAGAGTAATGAGTTGATGGCATAATGTATATAATGGAAGTCTGTCTTCAGGAGAGGAAAATAAAGCTATGGCAGAAGTAGCAGCAGTGCAAGAGTTTATTCTGCTGAAACTATCAGTGAAATTCACAAAACTTAACAGGATACATAAATTTTGCATGCATAATTACATTAATTTAATGTGTTTTGTCATCATCGGTGCGATTAGTGCAATATAGTGAAGTTTTTTTTATCTATTACAAACAAATTAAAAAGGTGATTTTAGATAATGAACTTGGATGAATTTGGGTTTCATCAATTAAAAAATTGCAAATCTATATAAATAACATTCTTTGTTTTAAAAATAAATTTACATTTTCTTATTTTTGATGTAATAATAATAATGTATCTGTGATTTAATTTTTTTAAATAACTATTCTTAGAAGGAGGGTGATATATAGCTTACTTTTTACTTTAAATACCTGAATAAATTTTAGCTTGAAGCTGTGACACATTTACTTGAAATCTCATATATGATAAACATCAGCCATCTTCAGGATTATTTTAACTATATTCAAAGACTCTTTAATTTTACATTTAACTGGGAATACATCATTTTAATTTATAAAATATTGCACAACTCCTTGAAATAATTTGTTGCTTAAATGATTTTCTCTATATTTGTTCATTTAGAGATGATTAGATGAGAATATCTGATTGATGACTGACTGATGAATAATGAGTAGCTGGTGGTCACAGGGAGGAGAAGTTTTGCATTTCATATACAGTTCATGTTGTCACTGTAGTAGCCAGCGCTTAGCCTATTAGGACTACTCCTTCAGCAGCACACACTTAAATGTCTCCATGCAAAATGAGCACTCAGGTCATGTTTAATGACCAGAGAGCTAATAAAGGTTGAGCCGAACGGCAGGAGAGGTGACTTACCCTACTGTAGCAGCACAAAGACGGGAGCAGGTGGGGTCGCTGGTCGCTGTGTGGACTCCACTCAGGTAACCCTATCATCTTCTTGCACAGAGCCACATCACATCACTGCAGCTACAAGCCTGCCATGTAAATCTCTTCTCCTTGAAAAGGAAGCATATCAGACATTTGAGAGTGTATCACAGCATAAAAAGCTCCTTTCTACAAATACAGAAACAAACATATTAGTCATACATGCACTTAGATGTTTCTGCCAGCTGCTCTGAAGTTGTTAATATGACATAAGCTCTGTCGTAGGCATTATTGGTGTTGCCTTTGGTGTTGTGCATCATATTGGATCATGTATGCTCATGGATGTGCAGCTGTGTGGTTCGTAATTTCCCAATATCAGTGGAGACAAAGAGACAAGATGACATATAACAAAACGTTGAGTTGAGGTTTTGCTTTTAATGGAGAAAGATGGGAATATCAATACCTGCTCATTTACAAATGCATTTTGTTGCCCAGTTACTTATAGTTAATTGATTTTAACAGCCACATGGGAGACAAAGCAAGAAATCAATTGCAGGGCCAAGTTCAGTGACTGCTTGATAGCTCACATATTGTAACCAATCCAAAATAGTCTAATGTGAAAAGACAATAATCCAAAGGGGGCAGGCAGGAGGACTGAATATTACAGCAAAGGCTGACACACCACCTCACTCCACAGCAGCAGCACCAAGCTGTCTGGCAAGAAAACATGAGATGAAGTGGAATAAATTCTCCTGGTAAATGTTATTACAAACAATATGCCTTCATGAAAAAGAAAGAGGGAAGAGCAATCTGCACGGGCTGACCATTCTGTGAACCGTTTATCAGCTTGAAATGTTATTTCATGCATTAATACTTCACAAACTGCACCCCACCACCCTCCTCCCTCCCCGCAACCCCCCTCCCCAAACACTTGCAGTACAAAAGCCCACCGA
This sequence comes from Echeneis naucrates, assembly GCF_900963305.1. Classification (NCBI taxonomy): domain Eukaryota; kingdom Metazoa; phylum Chordata; class Actinopteri; order Carangiformes; family Echeneidae; genus Echeneis; species Echeneis naucrates. Next base: position 8,354,928 of record NC_042531.1, read on the forward strand.
TTTATGATTACCAGTCAACTAAGCAATAGTCTGCGGCTCCCGCCGACATACCACTTCCTTTTACTTCCCTCACCGTGAGCTTGTCTCAGGGCCCCTGCAGGTTCAGAGACAAGCCTGTCAGGATAATGTGATCAAGGTGGATGCAGGCTGAGAGAAGCTAAATCGTGGCTGGGGGATGACATTCTTTGATTTTTAACCATTACAGAGTTTTCACAGAGCTGCAGTCAATTTATTTTATTTATTCTAATGAAGAGCATTAGGAGTGCCATAGTGTGCTGCACTGCACATTGATCGCCTCGTTAATCACACTTTGCAGACACTCGCAAATCAAGTTCTAACAGCAAGCACTGAATCAAGTGCAATGAAGCATAAGCTCCTTCACAATTTATGATCTTTCAAATTGCATCTTTTCAACCATTAAATTGCAAGATACCATAAATTTTTATCCTCTCTTCTTCAGTCCTAGTATTGATTCTGTCGCGTGAAAAATAGAAGAGTAGTAAATTCAGGTAGTTAGACAAAATTTAAGCCTTGTCTTCAGAAAGGAAACTGAATGGCACAAGGAGGGCTGTTAATTTGCCATCGAGAACAAATATCAGGAGTGATAAAAATTTAAAAGTCCAACAGGGGTTTCAAAGATGTGGATCAGATGGGTTTCAGTCCTCTGCAACCTTGAGCTCTTTTACTTCACTACCTCTCAAATGCCAGTGCACCTTCAGGGTCTTTTACCTACCATTTTTTAAGATTAGGTACCTGATGTGCTGCAGAATTAGAATTAAGTTATAACCATATATGAAAATGACTAGATCCACTTTTCACAGAGCAGGTGGCCACAGAACCAAAAGTTTAAAGGAAGAAGTTAACTAAAATATATATACATAGAGCCAGTATTTCACTTTCTTTCCTCAACCTGAGCAACAGCAGACATTTTGAATATTTAAAAAAAAAAAAAAACCTTTACAAACTCTGAGAGTGGTCATTACATTTAACCTGTGAAAATCTGAAATGGTCGTTACCTGCCCCATACTGTTCTCAGAAAATGGCATAATTGTTCTCAGATTGCATCTCACTCACACCAAGTTGCAAGGAACACTTGTCAAACAATACAGTCAAATTAGTTCTCTGTGATTGAGCTTGTTGAGGATCTATCCAGTACAATGCAATATCTAGGCAAAGAAAGAGAAGTGCTATGAAAATAGTCTCAATTACTGTGATAAAGTAAAGGAGAGGCAAGACAACTAGTCAACAGCTTGCAAAAGTGCAAAAGGGTTAACCTCTTCACATCTGCACCAACTCTTAACTTTGATGACTGGAAAGAAGGCCTGCTGTTACACGTGGCATGAAAATAATAATACCTGCAACATAAGTAAAGTCTAAAGTTCAGATGGAGGGAAGCAAATTGACGATGGAGGAACATGAATATCTCCCAGCTGCACGAGAATTCACACAATCTCATGACATTTGAAAATGCCTAAACAAATTTTTTATTCCTTCCAGCTACCAAGAGGAAACTCCTCTTCGCTAAGCCCTGCACAGAGCCAAGCGGGGCAGCATTAATCACACAGTGCTGTGCCAGACAACTGCTGAAAAAAGGAAGAGCGAAAACTGCAGCAGCGTGGCAGACAGGCGTGGAAGATAATGCTGCTCCAGTCACTTTCATGGGAGGTGCTGCCCAGCTCAGACAGCACACAATATAACTCCACATCCTGAGAGAAGTAACACTGGTCAGGCAGCAAAAGTATTTTTGACACGGACCCTCCCCAAGGGAAGGCCAATCAACAGAGGAAATAGCACGTAAGGAAAACAAACCATAATAAAAGGCATAAAAGCTCACAAACATTGGATTGATCAGACGATTACAACCCATCTGGCTTGTTAAACTCAATCTGCTATCACACACGCAGGCTGGCAGTTGGGCTTTTTGCAGTTGGTGGTGCACTGGGACTGTTCCCAGACCAGCTAACGACTGAAACTTAGTTTCACCTGGCAAATCACACAGACAGACACAACCACCCCAGAAAATCTGGGAAGTGAGACTTTATCTGACTGCTTCTGAACGGTCATACACAGTAACATAAAGGACCTGTTCGTTCTCCTGTTAGCTCTTTAACTAATCAACATTTTTCTTGATGTTTCCATCAGTAAAAGGTTTATTTTGTTGTCCTGTGCACTATAAATAATTAATCTGAATATCTTATGTCTTCATTTGTTTCACTGTGTTTTTATAGTGTCCATCTGCTAATGTTTTTGATGTTGCTGTAATAATAAATTTTAAGGCACAATAAAAGTATAAACTGAAGTATTTAAACTAATTAAATATTATAGGTGCAGTTAAAGTCTGATTAACCTTAATCCTCCCTGACATACTGTAAAAAACACTAACTGGAGCTCAGTGTATTAATCAACATCTTAGTCCTGTCTGAGTGACCATTCTTAAAAACTGAATCACCAACTATTTTAGGAAATTATTTAGCTTTTTTAAACTATATGTTTGTATTGTAGACTGTTTAAAAATAGAAGTGTTTGTCTAACTGGCCCAGACTAAGAAAGTATAATTAGTGTGAGTGAATTGGATGACCTTTAATGGGATTTATTGAACATGTAAAAAAAAAAAAAAAAAAAAGAATATATATAAATATATAAATAGAATATCTCAAGTCGTGTGATCTAAGATGTAAGAATCCACAGTGAAAGACTGAATTTAAATCTGGGGGCATCGTACACTCAACATCTCTGCCACATTACAACAAAACAAGCATCATTCAGATCTTAATTTGATGATCAATGACTAAGGAATCATCTGCTTTTCTGTCCTGATCTCTATTCTCATCTGAACTGTACACAATACACCACAATGCACACTCCTCTTGTGATGACTCACAGATAACTGGACCAAAACACAGTCTGACTCTATAGACAAGCACATATCAACAAGCACACAATAGTGCACTCAAAAAGACACTTTCACCAGCCCAACAAAGGAAGATGCTACGGGGTATGACAACTTCTTGTGAACGACAAAATGCCGTCTGACAAGCTTTCAAGGGATGGTTGAGCTCTGGCAGATTACAGAGATCTTTATCTTTTCATAAAACGGAGTGCAGCATTTAAGTGCCAATGACTGAGAATACAATCTGAATTGTAAAGTGTGTCACAGTCATTACATGGAGATGTAGGGCCAGTAATGGCGAGAGTAATTGTGTGATGACAGTTTCACTGCACAGTGACATTCTCTAGGGCATTGTCATCATCTCTGACAGGTGATACGGGTCCACTGAGAATTGGGTATGTCTTACAGTTAGAGTTTCTTCTTCATAAACACCCCCCCAACCCCATCTTTACTTACAGCTTTGTCAAACCCCAGAACTCACTGTGGCTTTTTCAATATAGCTGCGGGTCTGAGTGAGGTAATTAGATGTTAATGTGAAATAATGGAATCATGGCGGGTTGTTACATAGGGAGAAATGCAGACCTTGGCATGATCTCAGAGTGAAAAGCACAATTGCTTAAAAATCAAAACATGCTGTCAGCGGCTCACCTAAGCAGCAGAAAATGCCCTGACTTTGGAATACATTACAATGGTAATTGCTCTGACAAAATTACCTTGTCTAAGATGAGCTCCACCAGACATCTGAGATATGCATGTCGATTGGCTCAATTTCATGATCATTGGGAGGCTGAAATCAAGGCCTTTATGTGAGGGAAAATCAACAGGGAAATTGACATAAACATCTCATTTAAGACATAACACTGAATGCTAGAGATAGCTTCATTTTCACGCCGCATTGCTGTGAATCTATTTAACTTTGAAGCTATACTTTAGAAAGAACCATTCTTCAGGTGGAAACTGTTAAGTGTGCGTCAATGCAAGCCGTAAATATAGAATGAATGAAAATGGAAATATCGTGTTTAAATCATTTACTTGCTGTTCTTGATTAGCAACCAGTGTTGCTCCCTCTAGTGGCTAATTCACTTAACCATTAGAGGTGGCTGAATATTTAATAAAATGCATTCAGTGAAATCGTTACTTTGCACAGCTGTCAAACATATGAGTGACTGAAGTCAAACATGCTGCTCTCTTTTTCGCTGCTGCATTTGTTTCCAAATCCGAGCTTCTCCATCTTTGAGAGTAACAAAGGATGCTGAACAGCAGTGAGGTGACTTAATAAACAAAAACACAGCGTCACATGAGGACTCCACCTCTGATTTTTAGTTGTGCCGCCTTCCGTCTGGGCTTTTTCTCACACGTATCAGGACAGGGAGAGTTAAAATGCCTCTCGTGTCTGTGATCTGATGAGGATCACCTTCATCCATTTGAAAGGTGATTTCTGAGCAAAATTGTTTCTCCGAACACATGCTGCTTGAGCCGAGAGCACATTTTTCCAGCATGTTAACAAACATGTAATTTCCATAAACACGTCCAGTAATTGACAGCTTGATTTGGGCTCTGCCAGGAAACTGACAGACAGTTCTTGGCTGCTTTAATGCTGCCAGCACAGGCTTAAGGCCTCACCAGGCTGTAATGAGCTTCTCAGGGCTTTGTCTGGATTAGACCAGCAAACAGACAAAATCGCCCACAAATCCCATCCAACTTTCTTCATCTTGTTAGATGATATCATATACTGTAAATCGAAATTACAGTAAAATTAAAAAAAGAATTGAAGTGCCAAATGCCAGGAGTGAGAAATTTCACATTGAAATCTTCGTAAGTGAGTGAGACAAAGGGCTGACCTACAAATTTAGTTCAGGTACAATTTAACAGCTTGATAACCTTTTAAAGATTAAAAATAAAAAAAAAACAATCTATACTGCCTTATACACACATCTTGGAGGAATATCTTTACCTTTTTTTTCTTTTGAAAAGGAAAATAAATATATTGCAGACTAAAGTGTTTTTGTCTTAATTTGATTAATTAGGTTAGTTAGGTTAATGTAGTGAAAATATTGGACACTTTTGCAAAAAAAAAAAAAAAATAAATAAATTGTCCAAAACCGTTTTGTAAGATTTTCATATATTCAAATATAAGACTATTTAGGAGTGTTGAATGTTATTTGTAACACTGCTTTTAGTACATTTTGAGCATGCAAAGAACATGGTGATAACAGCCTAATTACCATGGCACACTTTTCAGTTTTGCCATGGTCACAAAAAGGAACATTTCTTTTTGGAGGGTAATGAAAAATGTCTTTGAACAAATGAATAATAAACTATGGCAGACTTGGCTGCAGACTCAGTGGGGTCTATATTGAACCCTGCTGAATCTCCAGGCAAAGGTTTTGCTACTCGGACATCGGCAACATATTCAGGTCTGATCTCTTCTAAAAAGCTGGTTGAAGAGCAGCAGAGACGATGGTGAGCACAAGGGGAAAAATAGAGTCTGATAAATCTGTATTGAACAGTGTGTGAAGGATGTTAATACATATTAATGGTGACAGGAATATTTGCAAGTGAATACACTGGCAAAAGGGATTAAACATAACTCTCCATAGAAGGGGAGGTATCATCACTCCCATTCTGGCGTGGGACTCGGCCGTATCAGATTCATCCCCATGCACATTGCCAGCAAACACTAAGCCCTTATCTCTCCACTGGGCCTCTCCGGAGAGTTTACAATTTCTCGCTTCGCTGGAGCCTGAGCTGAGCTTGTTACTGGCACAAAGGCTGAGAGGTGGCCTGGTTGAGAGCACAAAGCCGCCCTCACCTCTGGACGGACACATTTCCCTCAGATAACGGACGACTTGTTGGACAGCGGCACTGAAGTGTCCCTATACATTGGTATGACAGCCACACATCCTCCAAACATTGGGACTCACAACAAAGTTAAAGTGATGAAAAAATACATGACACACTGACATGGCTCGGGTAAAGGATCCTTATTAATGAATTCTGTTGGCGGTAGCAGAGGGACGTGAACCCAGCAGATGTGATCTGGTGTCTGGGAGACACTTACCCGTCCCAACATGGACGTTATTCTCTGAGGGCACAAGCATCCCAGACAATGTCCCATTTGCTCCTCCGCTGATCGCAGTAATTCCTGAGGGGACAGACGATACACACAAATGTAGAATTTAGGGTAAATATGCCACACCAATATCTTTGTCTGATCATTTTTAGACAGATGAATCCATTTGGAGGTTTAACTTATCAGCTTTCTGAAACTTCCTGTTTATTAAGCTTCAATATGTAAACAGCCAAACCTATAAATACCATTAGTTGTGAGTTTTAAAGAACCAAACTCAAAAACAAATTATTTCCTATTATTTCCTAAGCCATAGCCATAGCAATAGCAAACTAATCAACACACAACACTGACTTTGAATTAAAACATAAAGTAGCAAATTACAATTTCACTTCAGTCTGATATTAGTGATGCAAATTGATGCAGTCTAAAGTGAAACATACTTGTGTGCTTAATCAGTAGTTGATTTTACTTGAAAAAACAAACAAACAAACAAACAATACATACAGAAATTAAAATGTGATTTCATTATGTAAACATGGCTTCTTCTATTAAAGCAGGCCTACATTTTTCCCTGAGACATAAACATTGTTTATATCAACTTCTTTGGTAAATAAATAGATCTGAAAATGGTGAATCATTCATATATAGGTGGGTCAGATTACCAGATGCCAATTTGAACTTGAATATGGAGGAACATTTCTCAGTTTACGGCCCATTCAAAATAAGCAATTCTCAAACTTTCTAATGTCCAAAGATATTCTGTATGCATGATCATTCTCCCATTGATTGCCTGAGAAGCAATCCAAAGATTAATGACATCCCAAGTTCAAATGTTGATTCTGTAATTTCAGACTTCGGGAGATTTTTTTTTTAATGTTCATACTGATTGCATTGTCTCAGGCCACAGAAACAGATAACTTGTAAAACTGAGTGATGATAGATGGATGCATTTACCCAAGACAGGACACACAGAGGCCCATTAAAAAAAAAGACTGGGTCATATAACACAACAGTGAGCACATTGATAAAGCTCTAAGTGCTTTGTTGAAAAAAGGTTTGCTGCAGTGAGGACAATGACAGCATGAAAAATGCAAGTTATTTCATTCTCTTCCATAAAAGAAGAGAATGCCAATATGGTTTCAGTAGGTTTTAAGTTGACAAGCAATATTGGATTGCTGCTTGTCGTACAGTAGGTCTCCCAGTCACGGCAATTTCAGCAGACATGTTGCTGAGACAGCTCTGGCATTGTTTTCTGGGACACAGTGAAATTCTATTTTCAGTTTTACTTGGTGCAGTAATTATCTGCATTGTTGGTGAGAATAAAGAAAATAAAGTGCATGAATATGTGCCGGTCAATTGGATTCTGTCAGTTCAAGCAGAATTGGGTACACAAGCGAGCAGCTTGCCAGCTTGTAATAACGATGGTGTTTGCGTGGAACAATTTCCCCTCTAAAACAGCTCATCAACAGCAGAGAGAGTCTGTCACCCAGGGTACGGAGTGACAAGTCTTCTGCATCTCCGTCTGTTATTAACATGTCTCTTACGACAAGCTCAATTATCTGACACTGCCCGTAATTTCCATTCCTTTTTCTGGCACAATGTAAAGTTCCTCTCCTTCATTTTCAAAGCTGGTCGTTTTGGATCCGGCAAATACTGATATAAGACATGTGTGGGAGGAAGAAGGGAAAACTGAGGGAAAAACATCTGCAAGTCACAGAAAAGTTGCCAGAGGCCTTGATCATTTCTGATATTTGTTGTACAAAAAGCATGAATATTGAACATTTTATCTGTAGTCAAGACAAAATAATACAAATTCATAAAATAATCTCGTGTGTGAGAATTATTACCAGAGTTAGAAACCAGATTTTGTTCTCTAAGACCTGTATTTGTTGGAATATTTGTCCAAGTCAGACCTGTGATTAGGAAATTATGTAAATTGGATTTGGAACACTGCTAAATGGACTTTGTGGTAAGATGGGGGAGGGGATCCCTTTTTGTTTGTTTGTTCAGGATAATGCTAGTGAACCTTGACCAGCTTGGTGTTATTATTTAACTACTGTTTAAACTAAAATTTTAGGTGGACATGTTGAGTAGACTTGATTTCAGGCTTTGTTAGCAGTAAGATGTATGTGTGAGCTGTTTGTGACCTTCTCAGTTCAGTACAACAATTTTCTTAGGGATTATTATTATTATTATTATTAAATAAAAAAAAAAAAGCTAATTATATTGAAGGACCTTCCTATAATCATTATTGCTGTTTTTTAATCAGCAATTGAACTGCTGTATTTTATTTGTTTGTTTAGTTTACAGAATAGCCTTACAATTATTTTTAGATTACATGATTGCAATACTTTTGCACAACAAAAATAAAACATTGGATAAATGTCATTGATGAAAAATGTCATATTACTCTAGTCTGACAAAGAGAAAATATATGGACAAGTTTAAGGAAGCGTTTTCCCTAAAATTTCTTTCTTTTTGGTGAGCATGGTTCTCAATCTGAAAAGTTCAAGTCAGAATCATAGCTGGTAACTGGGGGCTATTTTGGAAACATTATGTTTTAGTGCGTACCCCAAAGGCCTGATAGAGGTTACCTTACTACTTTGAATCTTAAAGCTAGATTGCCTCCACTTGCGTACAGAGTGATGCATGATAAAAAGTGAAAATGTTCCACCAAAGTGAAATATCGCCGTAAGTGGGAGTGTCTGGGTTGCTGCGGAGGGAACGTTAGAGGAAGTGGTAATGATGACAGCTCTAACTCAGTGCAGGTGCAGTAAAGCATGGCAGGTTGGTCAATTGCCCAGAACCCATTACTTCTCCCTCGAGACCAACCTTGTAATGTGCAGGGTACCTTCTGTAAAGGATTGACCTATTGTCAACAGAGAAATCTCTCAGGTTTTACTTAAAGACACAAGTGTACCTCACAAGGTTACACAGACAAGTTGAGAGCATGTCGAATGCCTGAGTGTTTGTTAACATTGTATATTATGCAAGAAAAAAACAAAAACAAAACAAACAAAAAAATAAAGCGCTATGTGTCACAGTTAAACTGAACTCTGTTTTTCCGGAGATCACCAGAATATTAGATGCATATATTCTCTGTCTGCATGTCATTGGTTGTGTTGGGAAGGTTTGGCATTGGCCTGTTGAGCTGTACAAGACACTTTTACATTCACCAGCTTTTTACTGGTGTCTGAAAAATTCATTTTACTGTAGATGTTTCACTCTTTGTGAGCACCTTTGCAGCAGCTTTCAGACATTTGTGACTATGCTGAAGATGGGAATAGGACGACCTTGGGTGCCAGATACATCTCTGTTCCTGTGTCATCTTCCGACAGCCACTGTTTGACCACTATCTACCAGATGCATTCTATCCGACACTTGTAACAATAGTGTAAATGGGACGAAAATTGAGCTCACCTTAAAGGTGGACTTCAGTCCTCTTGAAGGCTGAAAGCCCTGGATGAGCCCAGTGCCCAGTGGCAGCTCAGAGCCCTTGTTTTGCTCCCTGAGACGTGTGTAATCAGAGAGAAAGTCCAACACAGATTACAGTCTTCAATCAGTCAGCGAGGAAAATGATATGTACATCATTGTCTCTGCAGCACATCCCAGGCACTGTCAGCCTGCATGCATATTACCTGTGTCAAGCCTGCCAGGGACATCACCAGAGAAACTGAGAGCCATCACAGAGCCGCCACTCAGGGGGGTGTCGAGTCTTCGAACACGGCTGCCAGATTCAGTCTCCATGGGGACTCTATTCTGACCTCCAGGATGTTGTTGACACCATTTAATGTACATTTTCAGATACAAAACGTCTCCTTTCAAATCTGAAATCGTTTTCAATGGTCTGAGTAACGATGAAGGCCAGCTCTTGTCACCAAAAGAAAATATTGAGTGAACACACAGTTTTTCCCAGACTTTAGTCCAAGGAAGCTGTTGTCACATTTGACCTTGAGGTGGAAAGGAAAGACAAAGAGTTATTTCATACGGTGGAAAAACTAGGACTGCTTTAATGAATGGCTAAAATGATCCGTTCTAATCTTCTCATACATGTATAACATCATCTTATGCAATTGTCTCCTCACCAAAGCAGACACACGCTGTGTGAATACAAAGGACAATATAATGTGGGGAATTTGACGGTGGTGTCTCACTGTTGTCAAATTCAATTTTCACAGTATGATCAGAGGAAGAAAGAGGGAGAAAAGTTCGCAATAAAGAAAGCAAAAAATGATTGCACTTGAAATAAGTAAGACCATAATTTCTGCAAAACTAGAGTGTTTAGTTTGAAGCTATAACTGGCACTTTTGCATATAAAAGGATGATGGGAGATGAATTGCAGGCAAACTGACACATATGCACCGTACTTTTCTAATTTGCTGTCCAGCTTTAACTTTAACCAACTGCCCTGACACCATAAATGACAAGTGAAGATACACAATAAACTAAATTCTCAAGCATGCGACTGCTGGCCATATCTATCAGGTTTGCATAATAGCCTCCCAACTCCCCCACCAGGTATGTGTTCACCTTGAGAAGTCCAGGCCTGAATGCAATGTCAACAAAAGCACTTTCTAGCTCAACCATTCTGTTTGTCTCCTCTGATCCTGCTGTGGCTCCAGAGGGAGGTCACCAAATCGTCTCTGGAATAAAAAAAAAAGGCGCTGACCTTTGCTAAATTGGCCACATTCAGTAGACAGAGAATATCAGGTTATTGAGTTGATCCATGCTGTGTTTCCTTGCCTGGGGAAAATGATCTGCTCTATTGTCTGTAGTTCTCCAGTTGATCAAGGGCAACAATGTGTCAGGAATGAAGAAACACAAGACACTTTTTTAAAATGTACTTTCCAATGTCCTAATGGTTTAAGAGAAAAACACCATTAATGCAGTGCTGTAAACAAAATACGAAACAGGATAGTAAGTGCTTTTCACTTATGAAGAAGCTTGCAGTTTATATCCAAAAGGAAATTAAATAAAGGCTTTATGCTCTAAATTGTGTGAGATGCCTCACAGAAAAGACATATTGTAAATGAATGCAGCTGCAGAGACCCAACAATTCATTGCACTGTACTTTGAAGTTGTTGATTCCTTGAGAAAAGCAAATAATAGTCATTTTGTAAAATTGCAGGCCTATCCTTCAACAACTGAGGAAAACTGTTAAAATTGGGCAGGGATAGGGAAGAAGCAGCCCTCTCACTGAAGTATTTTGTATATTTGGGACAGTATAATGAAATAAGTCATTTCTGCCAGCAGTTCACATTACCTCCCAATGCTTAAGAACCATAATCCCAATAGCATTTTGAATTTTATCACACATACAGTCGGAAATGTTATTGCTTGATTATAGTGTTCCTCTCCCTCTGCAAAGTTATTGTATTTATGCATTTTGCACATGAATTGGAAGAGAAGTTGAGCCCTGTGCACAATTACACCACTATTCAAACTGAGCTTCGCAGCAAACCAAAGCTATTTGCCACAATAAAAAAACACAAACAACTCGTAGTGTAAGCACTGTTTGAAATGATACCTGTCTGTCACCAAAAACACAATACTAAAGCGGCATAATTGAAAAAGCTTTCCTTTTACTCTGCAAAATAGGACTCAACTCGAATTGTGTCTCACTCTTTCGCAAGATTTGCTCTGCACAATGTTCAAATAATTCATACGTCTGTTGTAAAGGTGTATTTACCTCAGAAAATCAAAGCCACAAAAAGTTTTACTTGTCTTGCATCAGTGTCTGTGTATTTCTTTTAATGCTATAACAACTGACTGAAGCTACTGAGACCTCTCCAGCTTCATCAAAGCTCAGCTCATTCCTCTATGCTAAGATGATGCTGATAGAGATATTTAAGTGCCACCACAGTTTGTTGACAAAGTCTGCCTGTGAGGCAGGTGGTCATTGTGGACACTGTCATTCATGCAAAGCAGCCGCATCGTCTCTCACTCTCTCTCTCTCATCCCGCTTTAACATGCTGAGCTGCTGGGCAGGATCACCCACTGATGGCAGCTTTTATCTGCCGTGGCCAGGAGATCCATGCCTGTTCCTGTTACAAGGAAATGGCACTTTGTCAAGTGAGTCAAAGTTATCCTCCTGGCTCTGACACCAGCTATCCTCCGTTCCTCCTTACATTTCCATCTGCGCGGTGATTTGCATCATAAAGGCTTAAGGCAAGTTATAAGGGGGGGGGGGGGATCAAGCATAGGGAATACAAGGGGGGGATAAAAGGGGGGGGGGGGGGGGGAATAAAAGTCCTGGCACAGAAACATTCTCGAGTCCCTTACCTAAAGAATATTTCAAGCACTCACATTTTTCAAATCTGCCACACTTCCCAACTGGAAGAACGACGATTCTCAATTCTGATTGTCCCAGAGGTCTGTGTATCATAGATTTCATTCCTGCAGGGGAGCAAAGATTATTATAATATTCAGATTACCGAGCAGGGGAAATTAATTGGACTAATTAACATACAAGTAAATGATGATACCGTTAACACATTTCATTAACTCAAACTGTCATTCTATGTTCCTGCTGCACTTGGTATTGCATTACAATGAATTGGATTCATTAAATTATGCAAATGAAAGGAACGGCAAAATGGACGAATTCTTTTTAACGTTATAGGTAACACTGACTCGTTTTCAACAAATTGACTGCGAGTCAAAAAGTATGTGCTTCTCACTCTGATTTACCAGATAAATCTTTTCATAGATGTCCATTGTATACATGTTCACAGCCACAAATAGGCAGGCTATAATAGATTTCAACAGCCTCGAGTTGATGTCTTGAGGCTTACATCAAAAAACAGCAACAATAACTGATTAATAAAATAACCCATTTAGTGTAAGAGAAAAAACATATCTAATAAGCATGTGTTGTTTCATATGACAAAATATTAAGCAATTGCAATTTTTAGCAATAAGAAATCCAGGTAAGAAGCTTTTAGCTTTCATGCCTCTGCAGGGTTTGTTCAAAGTCACGAGACTACATTTTGTTCTCCAGCAACAGAATATGTTTCTGACATTTCTGTGTGACATTAAGTTGTGGTTAATTGAGGGTCCACACCTCTCGCTGGCCCCAGTGACTTCTGCCTTCATCTGAGCTGCAGCTATAAGGGAAGGTCTTGGGGTCAAACATACCTCTCGTCCTGCTCCCTTGGCTGTAGTGACATCTACTGGGCTACCGACCCGCAGAATAAGTGGGGGTGGGGGTCTCCTCCTGGCTGCATGACATGACTTAAAAAGAAACAATACAAAAGATTTTGAGAGCATGGAAAAATTCTGTGTCTCACATTTAGTCCATTTAGTTTAAAATTTCAATCTGCCCTCAGGAAGTCAAGGTAAAACATAGATACAATAAACAAGGGACTATCAAATAAAACAAACAAAAAAAAAGTAAGGAAATTCAAGTGTAACAGAAAAAGTTTATATTTATGAAGTTATATTGACATATTTATACAGACGATTTGAATGAGGTTATAACTTCAGTGTCTTGTTGTCGGACTTAAAGGCTGAAGGACTATCAGAGGGTGGAAAAATCTTGCACTGCGTCTGTATATCCATGTGACAATTCAACAGCTGAGGGTAGGGATAAAAAAGTTAAAACCGAAAAAAAAAAAAAAATAAAAAAAAAATAATGCAATCAACACTGAAGAGGCAAATGCAACATACAGAAAATGAAAAGAATCAACACAGACAGAAACAATGTACATTTACTGACAGTGCATATAAAGCAGTGTCTTGGAAAGATACAAAACGTTTTTATACAATAGGATTAACAAATAAATGAAAATAATGAGAACATTGTTGATGAAAGAGTACCTCTTTTGGTAATAGACAGAATTCCAACTGCATGACAGGACTGATAGAGCAAGATACTGGTGGAGGATTCTGCAAAGCTGTTTCCACAGCATTGTTTGTCCTTATCACTGAAACTAAACATGATATTAATAGTGGGATTATATAAGCATAGATAACATGGCGACATCTTAATTCATCTCAGCTTTTGGTCCATCAAACTAACATTTCATAACACCGTAACACCTTCCATAGTCCAAAAAGCTACAGGGGTGATTTACTTTACTCACATCACACAGCCACAAGTCATCCTGAGTTTGTAGTCAAATTTGGCAATTACCTTCAAAAAATGGCTTTTCTCTTCACATTACAAGACATGTTTTGTTATGTTTTTGTTTTGAAGTCCCCCAAAACAGGCTTAGCAAAAACACGTTTTAATCACATAAGATGGAGCAATATGAAATATTTTGGATTTTCATATCACAAATGTATTTTCTATGTAAAGTCTGATATAAATAGCAGTTCAGTCAAAATATTTAATAGGCAAATAATGTGTATCATATCAACAGTATATGTTCAAGAGGAATTACAATACAAAATTTTGATTGTTTCTTATTTCCACCTGCAAAATGCAGTCGGTGCGAGCAAAGTTTCAGAAAAATAAACGGAGGAAGCAGGTGTTGCTAATTTGCAAACTGACTGGTTGACTGACTGCAATCAAAACTGAAAAAAAAAAAAAAAAAAAGCATAACATGAAGAAATTTGCATTGACATAAGCAATAACATTAATTCAGATGGATACAGTTATCTGTTGTAAGATTTAGTCTTTGCTTAAAGTAAATATGGAACAAACCTTATTTACCAAGGACATCATCAGATTACACCATCAACAAAAAAGAATTGCTCAACTTACCAATAATTTTTCATGAAAAACACATTATTAACAAATAAGTTGATTTAAAACAAAATGACATCCTACAACTGCAACTACACAGTATTGTACAAAATAAGGCATTTCCTTGTGTATTTACTGCAATGTCTTTTCCATCTTTATCCTTTTTCATTTTCCAACGCTAGTTTTTCCTCAGTAAAAACTGAGTATGGACATGGACTGACTATTTCTGTGTTAAAATATATATATTTATATAGATCTATCATTTTAGTTTTTCTTCAATTTGAATAAAAATGCAGGTAGGAGTATACAGTATGCGAGAGTTTGCCAAAGTTCATAAGTGGAGTAGAATCACTCCATGACTTCACTGGCTGCTACTGTGGTGACGAGCTGGAGAGGGATCTCTGCATTGGCCAGGATGTCCTGGGCGGCGCTGGAGCCCTGCTGGATGTTGGTGAGGATGAGGGTGGTCCCGCCTGCCGTGGTGATGATACTGTCTGAGGACCCCGCAGATTCCATTGAGGCCACCACTGAGCTGCCGGAGTTCACACCTTTTTTGTTCTGATGAGTTTTAATGTGCTTTGCCAGGTGGTCGCTCCGCATGAAGCGCTTGGAACATTCTGGGCAGACAAACTTTTTTTCTCCTGCCAGAGAGAAAATATAGTTTGAAACATAGTTTGAGGTTCAATACATCTAGAAATGGTCAAAAACATGGCATCTATCTGGAGGTTATTCTTCACAGGTAGGGAGACAAGTTTAAAACAGCTTCAATAAACTTTACTAGGTTTGTTTCAAGAATAAAACAAAATAAAAAGAAAAGACTTAATGTAAAATAAACTGTCATGTATGTATAAAATTGTATTTTATACATACATGACATACATTTATACATTGTATTCAGCCAAAGTTAAATCACTGTACAAGGTGCTAAATGCCAACCTGCCCCATGAAGAAATAATACATGAATTTGCTACATGTCTGAAGTCACTGCAATTGTAATTATAGAGATCAGGTGAGTCGGCAGAAAGCTGGGTCCTGACTCAGATGCTGAAAATTATGTGATAAAAATAAAAGAGAAAGCTAAATACTGGAATCTCTTAAAAGGTTTTTGTTATGTAATCTGATGTTAACAAATTTTGTAAATGACAGTGCAGAACAAACAATTTTAAACATTCTGAACTGTAAAATTACCACCAACTCTGTGAAATCTGGATGTTTTTCATAATGAGCGTCAATCCTAACCTGACATTTTACATGGAAATCCAATAGAAATGGGGCAGGGCAAACACTATTATTTCCTTACAGGACTCACTTTGCAGGGCACAAATTAACACATTTTACTGATTTTCCTGATGTTTTCCTGATGTGCAAACACCAAGGGAGAAAAAAAAGGGCACCTGTGTGTGTTCGCCTGTGTCTCTGCAGCTCATCACTGCGTGTAAACCTCTTCCCACAGAACATCCAGCTGCAAACAAAAGGTCGCTCCCCTGAATGCCAGCGCAGGTGTGCTCGCAGGTGCGATGTCTTCCCATATACTTTCCCGCAGCCTGCGATGTGGCAGATGTGCTGCTTCTTTTTCCCCATGCTGGATCCTCTGAAAAACACATGCACTGACAGTTAGGGTCCCCAAGATTTTTTTGCAAAGAGGTCAAATCATGCGTACTCACCTTCCCCCCGACTCTTTACAGTTGGGGCAAGTACATGCTACTCTGCGCAGCCTCTTGCCCTCCTGGCCCAACTGATCCTCCTCATCCACTAGCCTGACACGAAGGTGGGACAAATCGTTGGTGTTTAAAGTGGAGTCGGTGCTCAGCTGCCACTCTCCAGAGTCTGGCTCTTCCTTTATGTGAATGTCTGAAAGTAATGTGTATGTTAATAGCAAAACAAGCACTGGTAATTACATGCCAAAAAGCCTGAACAGTGAGAGGTGTTTCATAATTGTGTGTGACTGACAGCATGGCAGAAAATTTCATGAGTAAGACTCCATTTTAAGCACAGTGATAAAATAATTAGTGGATTGACAGAAAATGTATCAGTGACAATTTTGATAATTAATTAAACGTATCCTGTGGACCTTTCAGGCCATGTGAGTGGCAGAAATTGATAAATGGACTTAGCTACAATCAAAACTTCATTATGTTTTGATAGTTATAATTACACAAAAATAAAAACATAAAAGCCACAATGAAAACTAACTAAAATTAACTAAAAACTATCTGGCCTTTCATTATTTTGGCTTTCTTCCGTTCTGATGACTTCATATCAGCTTTTCATACAACTGTATGTGGGGTTTTGGGTTTTTTTTTTTTTTTTTTTGCTTTTGCCATTACTGTGTTGACTACACTATGGACCATTTTCACTGCAGGCATTCGGATTTGTCATATTAGGAAAAGCACAGGTGTAATTAATAATTAAAGATGTCTCTGCTCTGTTCGAGTGTCTCATTAAGACACGACAGTGTGATTGTCAGCCAGCATGAACGATACCAGAACCCTGAAGCAGGCAAACAGAATTTATTTTATTATTTACACTTGTGCGTTTCCTACTGCGACATGTTAAAATGTCTCCTGGGTGGGTCAATTAATTAATCGTTGAAAATAAAGAATAGAACTTCAGCCCTTAAAACCATGCAAAATAATTTCAGGCAAAAACATACATCAAATAAACTTGATAGACAAAAATCCTTATAGAGTAAACTGATGTCACAAATGATGACTAAATAAAGAACACTTTTGCTAAAGATGCAGCCTTCTTAAAAATGTCAAATTGGCAAAATGTATAATTTAAAATGCAAGATGATAAACATTAAGAAGGCGTGTGCTCAGGTGAGATGCACACATTCCTGAGATGAAACACTGTGTGGGAAAACACCTGTGTGAGTGTCAGTTGGCTTCCTGTGCTTTTTCTGATAGTAAAAAGAGCTACTCTACCACCAGGGGTGTCCGTGTCTCCCTCCTGTTGGGCCACTGAGTTGACCGTCACTGTTTGAAGGTTGGGGATCTGTCCTGTGCTGATGCTGACTGGACTGGACCCCAGGGACAGGGTCTGGACTGGAGCCAGGGTGATCTGCTGTGGTGGAGTGGTGGGCAGCTGAAGGTTCTGCAGGTTCTGCACTCCCTGCACCTGAAATGTCTGCCATTGAATCTGGCCTGATGGTGTGACTGTCTGGGCTTGGATGATGAAGGTTCCCGGGTTGATCAGCTGCACGTTTTGCAGGTTCTGCCCGCTTGTTGCCACCGACTGCATCACCTGACCGTTGGTGGTCTGAACGGGCACCTGCTGTAGCTGGATTATGGGTGTGGCTGAGGACACCTGGACACTCTGCTCCTGATTTTGCTGGATGAAGCCTTCTTGGAGACCAGAACTGGAGTTAGCTTGTTCTGTAGCCACTGATGACAATGAAGACTCTTGCGTCATCAGACCTGATTCATTTCCTGGAACGTGCAGCTGAGAGGAAGAAGTTGGCACAAAAATCTCCGGATTTGTATTGGAGTCACTGACTGGTATTGTCTGTGAGAGGTGAGCATCAGTCTTCACCTGACTCTCTGAGCCCTCAACAGCCTGATTTCCCATAATTAGCTGGCCATCAGCAGTGACCCCTGTTGCTATAGTCTGAGCTCCAGATAAGCCCAGGGAGTCCAAGTCCACACTGTTAATAGGAACAAAAGTAATGTTCCCAGGCAAACCCACAGGCACATTAGCAACAACCTGACCCTGGTTGTTGAAGGTGGGGCTGCCAATAGAAACCCCCTGGATCTGCTGGACACTGCCAGTCTGTGATATGAGGTTCTGGTTGTTATTAAGTATTATGTTATTTGCAGTTGATGTGACATTGAGACTCTGGCTTCCATCTGGCAATATCTGAATCTGTCCTGTGGCATCCTGAGTCAGCGTTGCTCCTTCCACGCCAGACGTGGAGAAACTCAACTGTCCATCTGCTGTTTGGATCTGAGGGATAACTTGGTACTGAATATTAGGCACTGTATTGGCATTGGAGGTGGCCGTTCCTGATGTCACAAAGATTGGCTGACTTTGTAAGTTCTGAAGAGGAAGAACATACTGTCCATTTGATGTTAATATTCCTTGACTTTGGATCTGTATCATTCCAGATTCCTCTTTTGCTGTTGTCGTAGGTGTTAACACCTCCCATTTATCAGTCCCAGTAAGGTGAACAGATGGATCAGATGTCTAAGAAAGAAAATGACTGATGTTAAAAAAAAAAAAAAAAGAAGCAGCTCAAACACTTATTCATAAAATGGATTGAGCAAAGAACAACACTCTATCATGTGTTTACTTACAACCGGCATTTTTAATTGATAGAAAAGTTTAGTTTGTACTTGGACTAATATTTTCAGAAAAATGGCAGCTCAAAGAAGTAGCATCAGAAATAATGGGAAGCAAATAGCAAAATGAGCAAACTTGTTTGAATCAGAAGAGGCTGAAAGAGCAAGAAAAGTATATGACAGTATCTGACAGTAACAGCTCTGCAATTGGACAAAGTCAGAGGCCTGTCATCCTGCACGTGGTCAAGGCTACACAGGCACACAGGGGAAATGTTATGGCCTGTAGCATCCTATGCTGCATCTAAATCCATTGAAAGGTTTTATTTATCTGCTCTGGCTCTCTGAACTGGCTTTCGACCATCTTCAGTGCATTTGTTAGTTTCATACCATTCTTAGCCGTCTAAGTTACCAGAGCAACTGGATGAACATACCAGGGTTTGCGCCAATACCCACACAGAAACCTTGTTTCCTTTTACTTTCAACCAGCATTTTACAACAGTTTTAATGAAGTGTTCATTCACTATAAACTCAACTCCACTGCTGCTCCTTTAAAGTGTAAAATTTTACAATACCAGACACAGCACTTAGACCCTTTTGAAACAGAATCAAAACACAATAGGACAATTTTCTCTCTCAAAAAAAAAAAAAAAAAAATCAAGTTATGTGGTTTACATCTTGACTGACCTCAACTAAATTTTCCCAAATTCAACAGTGGTTCATGGCTAATGCTACCGTTTTAGCAGCACACCTAACACAATAAGCTTAAACTACAGTATTATTTACCTGTCAGGTAAGTCAGGTAATCAAAGCTAAACTGTTCTGCTTTCCCAGTAACTATTTACATTCAATCATTCAGTCTTATCAATTGATCATACCGTCTAGCCATTAGACTGATCCCCAGGAGCCCCGGTAGTCTGTTCAGGACTTGTCACATGAGCACAACTGAATGGATTACCTTAGTGGGTCTGCTTGAATTGTTATAGTGATAAAAACATTTTAGTTGCAGGATTGAGTTATCTTTATGTGTTGATGCCAAAATGCAGTGGCTGCATTACTCTGAAAGCAAGTGCAAGTGCTTGACTACATCCCCACCACCAATTTCGCTCAGCTGTGACTGAAGGCTTCACTTCGGCTGTAGCAGTGTCGGATGCAGCAGAGGTGCCGACTTACCACATCGGTGGCAGCACCTCTGTCCACCTCTGACGACGGTGACCCAACCTTAGTGCAGGTGGTTGCTAGCAGGTCAAGGGGTGACGGCTGAGTGTCCTACCCACAATGAGCGAATTTAAAAAGGAGACAGTGCGTGGCCATTAGTCTGGGGCCACAGAAAGCGTGACTCATTGGTAAAAGGCAGTCTGAAATTTGGATCTGTCTTGTCCCAGGCTGATCCCCCTCAGGCAGCACACACAATAACCGCCTGCTAATGTTTAGGACCTGCTTTTGGGGGGTTTGTACAATGTGTCGCATCAAACCCAGCAGAGGAGGCGGGATTTGAAAGCAGCCTGGGAGGAAGTGTTGCCTGAGAGGATCAAGCCAGGGTACAATACCCCCTGCAAGAGTGAACCGTGTGGACGTCTGAGAGCGCCACACTTAGACAAACTCTGCAACTCCGTGTTGTTGAGTCCTGACCCGGAGGGAGAAACAGTACCTGGCTGCTCCTGCCGTCCTCCTGCTGCAGAAAGCCGCTTTGACCGCCGTCCACTTCCAAGGCAGCCATATCCTCTGGTTTCATCGGCTGTTCAGGAGCTGTGCAGTTAAAAAAAAAACAAAAAAAAAAACACAACTCACACAGTGGTAGCAGCTGAGGCTACCGCTAGCTAAACAAACCAGATGGTAACACAACATTAATACAACTGTTGTAACGCCAGCAACAACAACAGTCACAATCACATAGAGAGAACAGACATTTAGTCAGAATTAGATTAAAATGAACTGACTTATACTGGCGTCCTACACAAGCTAACACACTTAGCCGCGACTGCTAACTTTAGCCGGCGCTGATTAGCATTATCACAGGAGGCTTAGCCTGCTAGCGAGCTAATGTAGCCGGAGAGTCTGAGGAAGCTAGTTGGCCGCCGAGAGTGAGCAGAGACAGATGTTACATACCAGTCATTGCAGGACTTGTCGTGAAACGGAGGGTCCGGATGGTCACAAGCCACCGCACATGGTCGGCAAATTATAGTTATTGTACACGCGTAGCAATAAGTTGCTAGCTGTCAGATTTCTTTGTATTTTGATTGACGGGCGGTGGGAAACACAAAGGGTGGGGCCTGCACCGTTGACCGGGACTGTGTGCGTCACACACAGGAAGTCCCGCCGTCCTCCGCCGGCCCGATTGGTTCCCCGCTCCGTGCGTCGCGGTGCTACTCGTCAGCGGAACTGTCGCTCATCTTTTGTCGGCCTCTTCCTGTTTGTGATGCAGCTTCAGTTTTACAGTATTGGCGTTGGTGGAAATGGAGCTAGCCGGATGATCGGAGCGGCGGTACCTGCAGCCTGCGGACTGGTCGAAGGAATTAAAAAGTAAAAGCCACACGCGGAAAAGATTGAGACGCAGACGCGTTTCGACACTCTGCCAAATGTGTACACAATGCAGCCCAGGAGCAGTGACAAGTCCACTGATCCTCTGACACACAACGGCTGTTGCCAAGAAACACAACTTAAAGGTGCTATATGCAACTTTCCTGTGCCAGTAACAAGGAGTCTTGCTGGGAGCAGGTGGTGGGTCGGATAATGGTGGCTTTCCAAGAGCTTTAACCAATTTAAGGAGAAGAAAAATAAAGCCATAGAAATAGAAATAAAGCACATGATGTCTTGGACAGTGCTTTCCACCTCTGCAGGCACATTTTGTGATTAAAATAATGAAACTTGATTCTGAACTTGCAATATTTCTTCCGGACCAGTATAGTTATTACTGCTAAATAAGTCCTTTAACTTCAGCAGTAAACTATGAATCTGCACCTATTTCCTCCCATGTTGTTTCCATTTACATCACATCTTGCAGTTTATATGTGTCTTTAAAAAAACAACAACTTTGTAAGTATTGATCAATAAAATGCAATACTGCCGAAATGCACATAAGGAAATAACAAGGAACAACATGTTCAACACTTGGTTAAAGGTTTTTGTTGAAGATTGAAGGTGGACAAAAGCACAATGGATCTAATGTTGTTCTAAATTCACCAGTGCTCTTATTTCCAAATCTGTCACCTTATTATGTAGAACTTAGTGGTTTTTACAAACATAGCAGGCATGGGATAGCTGTGGCTTTAAAAGCGGAAACAATGCCTGCTGTGGCTGAATGCATCAGGAAAATTATAAAAATGTATAATTCATAGTGGTTAGCACTGGTGCCCACCAACAAGAAGGTTGCGGGTTCGATTCCCGGGCCAGGGCCTTTGTTTGCATGTTCTCCACTTTTCTGTGTGGGTTTCCTCCCTCCATCCAAAGGCATGCATGTTTGGGTAAATTGATGACTCTAAATTGCCTGTAGGTCTGAGTGTGATTGTGGGTGGTCTCTGTCTGTCTCTGTGTGTTGGCCCTACGATGGACTGGTGACCATTGGCCTTGCCCAGTGCGAGCTGGGATTGGCTACGGCACCCCTTGTGACCTGGAAACAGATAAGCCGTAGAAGATGAATCAATGAATGTTGATCAGTCAAAGCATGACTGATATCAGGCTAATATGTTAAATCAGCATATTCCTTGTTTTTATCTTTACAAAACAAATTTAATCTGACATGGTATCATTTATTCCTGCTGATCTGGTTTTGAGAACTCACAATTGTTAGTTGTTGTAAATTAGAAAGCAATCAGTAGTTTCACTTTTAAGATGTCTTTTGCCAAGATTGCTTGAACAAAAACAGACTATCAAGACACAATCTAAGTTGGCATTCAACTGGATTTTTTCCCTTCCATCTGATTGTGCACATTACAACATTGTGAGAGTGCATTGAAATGAGAACCTGCATGCTATTGTATCTGCTCTGTGCCCCATGATGCTATCAGGACCCCACTTCTGAGTATTATTTGTGGTGTGTCAGTTCCTCACAGTGCGCGACCGCAGTGAGGCTATTTCTCTCAACCTTCAATTCAAACTTGGGCCATTACAGCCAGACTACAAAAGCACTTTCTGTGCACTCAGGAGCTCACGGCAGTGAATGGTGGATATTTCCAATCACTCTGCTGTCAATCCAAGTGTCAGGTAAACACAGGCCAATGGAAACAGCTTTAGAAAAACCTTGCAGCTGTGTCTGTCTTACTCCAGGAGTCCTTGGAAACATATCAACAATTTCTACAAAGACCTCCAAGTTAAAGGAAAAAGTCAAATATCCTAAAAGCAACACAAATGCAACACTCTGGAGGACACAGTGGCCTACATGAGGCATATAAATGCCACGGTGTTTGTCTCCAGCCACAGCTGCAAACAAAGGAAATGAGACCATATTGACAGACCTTGTATTCACTCATAAGAGGAATCTGTAATCTGTTGACCAGTTACGCAGTGGGAGTTTAAGTACACCATTAAAGATTCGGTATGTTAGATATCATTACATAAGGGCGTCCGTGATCCTCTTACTGCATGCTTTCATAATTTCTTTAGGATTATCTCACGGAAATACAACACAAATTTTATTCTCTACTAATGGATCTGCATGGAATCATGGATGGGAAATTTTAAGCAAAAACATTAGGATTCAATTCTCAATATCCTCTTAGAGTAGACATTGTTGTTGCACAGTCCTGAAATATGAATGATAAAAGGAGTAACTGAGTGAGTCCACAATGGTATTTCAGATTAACATACTAACAGTTGTTTTCGTGAAGGCCAGTCCAAGAAAGATTGACCCCACGGAGAGAAACTGCCCTGCTGGAGGCACCTTGTGGGACACTGTAAATGGGACCTGAAAGAGAAAATTGAAACTGGTGCTACATGGGGAAGTGTGGATGGAATATCAAATGTGTGTTAGACAACTCTGAAGCACTTCAGACAGCAACAAGCATACTGTTCTTTGTCTCAGGTACCAAGAATGAACTGCTGTACAAGCAGCTGAAAGTCAAGGGCAGATCTGTTCACTGTTCACTTCATCATCAGGAAACATTCAAACAATGCTTATAACAAAGATGTATTCACATGCACATGCAATGTTACGATGAAATGGGTTGTGGTCTGATTTGTGGGGTGAAGCGTGGCGTTTATTACAAGAATGTGTGGCACTGTCAAAATCACTGAATAAATATATGGGTGAATACACATTATGTGTGTCTGTATGAGGTGTTACACAACATGTGTGATATGCTATGTGACTATAGAACTTGTATTGTGTGTGCATGAGTCAGTGCAACCAAGGTATTGTTGTTTTTGTTTTGTTTTTTTTACAAATTTTACTTTTTTATTAAATAATATGCAGGAAGAAACACTTTGAACAATTCCAATGCTTGAAAGTAATTTTCCTGCACTTAACACATGCCAACAAACAAAACAAAATACCACGGCACAGAGATACCATTTTTCCAGCAATAACAACTACAACAGAGAGACAGCCTGAAGTCACGATTTAAACATGGCTTCAGATGGCGATGAGCTGTTTAAGGCGTTCCTTCTTTCAACATTTTATTGGCAATGTGTTATCACTCTGATGGAGACAGCAACAAATCAAAGCTCAAAGTTGTGTCATGACAGCACAGCACGAATTAGGAGGGGACTGTTGCATAAATCTTCATATATGAAGTGGTATTTTTTGTCAAATCCTGATTCTATATTGATTCCATGTCTATTCTGTGTACAGTACATAGCACAGAGTCGGACAGGAGTTTCACAATGGCAATAATTACAGATTGCAACACATTTATTGTCATCCGAAATAGAGATTGTTTCCTCTCTGTAATAATATGATACAATGTATCTATAATAACCATTATATTTCCCAACACAACGCCTTGCACACATTTAATTCTCTGAAAAATGCCTCAGTTATTTATATGTGTATTGTAAAATCTTCTTCAAAGGCCTTTGGTGTACATGTGATTTAAAGCTACAGGCTGTCATCTTTTTTTGTTGTTTTTTTTTTTTTTTTAAAGGAAGCTTTCCACTCCGTGCCCTTCTTGGTTTGATGCTGCTGTGGTTTGACTCGGGGCAGAGTGGCACCACTTGACTGATGGCGCTGACAGAATATTTGTACCAACAGACAATCTGCCACATCCCCGGACTCGGTTTATTTCTCAGAGAGGATCTACCAATTTTAACAATCCACCTACGTGCCATGGTAATGCTTTTGAATACTTTTATGCTAATTTGTTTTCATCAGTAACTGCCGGTTGTGTCTGAGATTTGTTCCATGATGTTTGGCAGGGAAGGACAACCAATGAGTTTATAAGTCATCTTTTCTCGCTGCTCCTATGACAGAAAAATTATTGGTATCAAACCCCGAAACAGCCCGTTGAGGACGCACTCACAGAAAAAGGGACTTTGTTATGGTGTTTTGTTATACAGCATCTGCGTGATTCTAAATATCTTTATTACTCACCCTGAAAAGATTTATTGTCTCTTTATGAAAAACAAAATACTCCAGGACCCAGACCACTGGGAACAACTTGTCTGTCTCTGAGTTTCGAGACTACAGCAGATAAATAATCTTCAGTGTGGGCTTTAGGTTGGCCAACATCACCACCAGCCAGAGAAGTATGCAAAAACAGTTTGGTCACAAGCTCCTATTGTGCTCTCCAGAGGATTCGTATGGTTTCACTTAGAAAACAGTCGGCTAAAAACAGCCCATTGTTGTACAGAGGACTGCATGTATAAATGTTGGTAGCAAGGGCTTGATCTGTTGCATGAAAATTTGTTCAAGTGATTAAAATCAGTGGTTAATGCTAAAGCTACCAAGCGCAGTACACTTAATGTTATTTGATACACACATCGTTCTGTCTTTCGTTCCATCTAACCACAATAAACACCATCCTATATTTTGCCACTGATCTGAAACCTTAAAGACTATAATCCACCTTATTTCCATGACAAACACTGTGCTTTGTACTGCAAGGACAGACTCAGCACCACAAAACATCCTATCCAAAACTTGGATATGCAATAATATCTCTGTAAAATGACCATTTTTATTCAATTTTTTTGTTCCCATCAAAAGGCCATTTTGTTCTCTGCAGTCTTAATGGTTACAAGATATTCAGCAAAGCACTGTTGATCTAGAGCTCTTTGTTGGGACTCCTACGGAGAATACAATCTTACTTTGGAGCACTGCGGCTGAAGCCATACAATTCCATCAGCATAAACGTTTCAAAAACACTTACACACAAAGTATAGGGGCGAGAAAAACACTACTTCTGACAACAGGAATCGTTTTCTGGTTGTGCTTGTGGATTGTGTCAACTTCTATTTTCATACTACACAGAATATCATGAAATGCGGACAAAAAATGCTCTGGGAATATAATTTGAATGAATATTTCTCTCTTTTTTTGGTAGGTGTGTATTTGCCCTTTTTGTTGAGGTAAACCGTATACATGACGAAATTGCTATTTTAGTAAATTTTTTAAAGGTTATATGGACAATGAAGGTGAACTGAACTGAAAGATCAAGTAAAAAGACAAACAAAAAATAACTTAAACTGACCAAATCTTTTGGCCGAAACACCTGCATGCAGTATGCGCCCTTCAAAAAAATCATCATCACTTAACAGATTTAATTATAATTGTTCCCTCTCTGCTACAGTCAATGTCAGCTGTGTCTTTTAATTCTCTAATCAGTGGTCGGCAGGACTGCTATCACCATCCCCATGCAGCTTCCCCCTCAATACAGACATCCCAAAACACACAGAGACTGTTTTTTTCAAATGTTTTATTGAGTGTAGACATCTGGGCTACTGTAAAACATGCATTATCTGCAGAAGGGGGAGAGGAGCAGGTGGCATTGTCCCCGCTGTCAGCTGTGTCAGGGCTGGCACCCGTGATGGAGATTAATGAAGTATCTGGAGAGTAATATGCTCCTTCAAATGCTGCTACAATTTGGAGTGGGGGCCGATCCTGATCTTAAATAGCAAAGCTGTCAGAGTTTACTGAACCTGTGCTTTGGCACATGAGGGGGGTTTCAATCCTACAGGACAGAAAACAAAATGTGAGCGAGTGGCGGTGTGTATCAGCCCCAAAAATGAGGAACAATACGGTCATTTATGTAAACAAACAGATTGTTCTTGTGTCACTTTTTCTTTGGTGCATTTGGTGTGTTAAATTTGAAAAAGATGATGTCTCCATCCTCAACAGTGTAGTTTCTGCCCTGTTGTCTGTATTTCCCTGCTGCCTGTAACATAATGAAAAACAAATTTAAGTAAAAACTCACAACCAAAAAAACAAACCAAACGTTGTATAAAGTTCAGGTTACATTCTCTTATATAGTCACACTAGCTGTTAAACAATTAGCATCATTCTGAATATAGATTACAACACATATTAGAAAAACTGTAATTACAAATGTCATTTTGTCTCCAGACAGTCACACATTCTCTCTCTCACACACACACACACACACACACACACACAGGGGTTCCTGAATTCCCACTGAGTGAATAATCCTCTCTTCTGCCCATTGCGGTTTCATGTACACAAGCAATAATGTTAATAAGTCTTTGATTACAGCACTATCAAACTTGTCAAGGAAACAAAATAAGTTCTAACATTTCTTTAGTATACAGTAAGTGTTTGTTCTCCTTCCCGGCAAACTCAAAATAATTGACTTGAAGTGCTAATACGGACAGGTTTATGCATTCTGGTTCTGCACAGCGGACAATTAATTAGAAGAATCAATGTCCCTTTAAAGGCTCAGGAGACCATTTAATCCAAGCTCAATACCACCAGAAACACTGGATGGAGAGGGAGACGGGGGGGGAATCAATGGCTATTTGTGATTCCTGAGTATGTATTAAACCAGACATGTCTAACTGGTTCATTTGCACTTGAAAGCAGCCATCTGGAGCAGCAAGCTTGGCTTAAGCAGATATGATTACTAATAATGTGATATCCTCGTACACCAACCCTATTCATACAGCCTATTCCCACAACTGGCATTAAATAGCGTGGACCTTAATGCCACAGTCAGAAACGCTTCATGTTCTTATGAGGCTCAAAAAGGGATTAGTAAAAGAGCATGCAGTAAGGACCTGACACTCAGATCTCAACCTCGGATAACAATAGTGAAACACCCCAGGGACCGTCACATTTCACCCTCTGTTTGCAGCTTATGAGGGGTGGGGACAATACACTGCTGCTGCATTAAATATTAAAGGATTATTAAAAAAAAACCTGAATAGTGAGGAGATTTAAATGTTTTCATGGTGAATCCTTTCCACATTGGTCCCTGCAGGTCCTTGTGTTGTCACCATGATTGCACTCTGAAAGTGGACACATGGAGTTGATGGTGGTGATAGTGGCTTACAGCTGCGACTTACAAACGTCACATACAGCAAGGTTAACTTCAGGTTTAATTCAGACAAGTAGGAATTAAATCTAATAATGTGTGTGGACAGAAAATACATTTTAATTACATTAAATAAAGCCACTCTGTGGTTTTGATTAACTGATTATTAGCTCTGTACCTTTAATTACAGCTGTCACTGAATTGATGGCAATCCTAAAACAATGCTTGTTGCAGGGAAGAAAAGCATTTTGAAACCTTTTGCAAAGTACCTGCAGTAGTTGGTACCCAGTTATTGTCTTCACAAATTCACCATGAAATCAGTTATTACATTTGACAGGAGTATGCACACATCAGCCCCCAGCCCAGTTAAAAGGTCAAAACAAACACTGGCCATCGTCAAAAAATAAGATATGCAAGTCACATTTGTGTGCTACCCATCCATGAAACAGTCCTTATTTGAGGAATTTCACACTTTATTTAACTTGCCGTTTTATATCACTGTCACATGCCTGCAGTGGCTTGTGGATTTGGCAACAGAGAGCACTGAGCTAACAGTGCACTCTATAGATCTGATAAAATGCCTGGAGAGGTGAAGAAGCGCTACCTGTGAGCAACTTTGCAAAGCCCAGAGCAAGAACTACCATCAGCCAGTTAAGACACATTGTGATAAAGATATGCACAGCTGGAGCAGAATGGAAGTGTTTAGAGCCAGAATCAGCTGGCTTGTCAGGAGTGGTGCTGGAGTGTGTGCAGTAATTTCTTCCCCTGAGTAAAGGTGAAGAGCAGTTTGTAGTAGGAGCTGTGTGGTGACTGTCAGCTTCACTGATCACAGGAGACTTCCCCTCATCTCCTCCGGCACCCTGACTGCTCACCTTGACAGCGCTTTCGCTGCCTTCCTCTTTAAAATCCTGGAATTTCATTACTTCCGCCATAATGAAGCCCTTCTCAAAGTCTGTGTGGATCTTCCCCGCAGCCTGTGGAGCCTTAGTTCCTTTCTGTCACAAGGAAGGAAAAGAGAGGACGAATGAATTGTTTTGGAGAAGATGGATTGCAGCATGCGAACGACATCGTGTTTGATAGGGTGATAGTGTTGTGAGCATCACTCTGGGGTGTTTTCAGTCGGGGGTATTCTTGCCTCAGTCCTGATTTCTGGATAGCTTTCCACTCAGCTGTGCCCTGCTAGGGCGGCCTGGACACCGATAAGGACCTAGCAGTGCTATCAATGCCTTCTGATTCCCATTCCGTGGTGGTATTGATTTCTGTCCAAGCAATCTTGCCTCATTGTGGGTCGCTGCTCGGCTCTCTAGTCATGACAGCAAGAAGACCTGGTGTTGCAGTGAGAGGCCAGGGGTGTGCAGACCTCACTGCATCAGGTCTTATTCCTGTGATGCTCCAGAGTTTGGTCATTTATATCCAAACATTTCATTATTTGTAATTGTATATCGATAGATTCAGGGCTGCAGTGACGGACCATGTGAAAATTAAAAAAAAAAAAAAAAAAAAAAGTATAATGATTTTATCTTCAAAATATACATTAAAACACACCCCTGTAGTTATTTCAAACCAATTTAAGAAGCACAAAATAAAAATTTATTGGTTAAACTAATTCTTAGCAGTCTAAATCCTCTTTAACACTTCAAGACACAATTGGTGACTTACAAAATATGCAATTTATATGCACTGAAATAGTGCTGGCCAGAAATGACAAATGACCCAAATAAGTGACATGGCTGCTGTGTATCATTATGACTCCTGCCTGTCGAACCTGCTTGTTCTCTCTCTGCTCTGCAGCGCTGTGCTCAGGAACTGTTGAGCAGTTTTAATTATGTATATAATCAGGTTGGGGTCAACATATTTCATGCCAAAAGAATGATGCGTATTTAATGACTCTAATACATTACCATCTCTTTGCAATCTCATTGACGGAGTGCTTGTGAGTTTAACTACCATTAATCAGCATCAAGGTTTGTCTATCTGGAGAAAAATAGATTAGGGGAGGGATTTTTTTCATATGGTGCATTACAAGAGATCCACATTGTCCTAGTTAAGAGCTATGCAGAGCAGGCTGATAGATAATGGTCACCTCGAGGCTGCCTAATAAAGCATGTTAAAGGACTTAGGAACACGACATTACTGAGTGTAGTTTTTACAATGCAAGATGTATTGGCTTAATATAGTTACTCACTGATGCTTACCTGACTAAATGCCCCTCACACACAATCAAGGCTGGCTGTAATCAGTTATGCCGAGGAGGACAGGCATGTTTTTGTGGATGCCTTTGAAGTGTTGCAAGACTTTTTTTGTAAATAGCGAGCACATCAGTCATGCTGAGACGATGCGGCGTACAAACGCGGTGATGTCATCTGACTATAACTGTAATTTGTCCTGTGTTAAAGCAGAGGGAGTGAGCTCACCGTCCCCTCTGGCCTGCACACAAAATTATTTACCAAAGTCTTTGTTTGCATGTGTTTCCTATCAACCACAGCAATTTTTTTTTTTTTTTTTAAATATTAAGATAAAGTAACGTATAATAAGAGCAGGTTGTGTTTACTTTGAATGAACCAGGACTGTTGCATTTCTGATCAAAGTGTGAACAGTTGTCTAAAGCATCAGCATGGTGTATTCTGTTGGCAGGTGGTCTGAGGCTCAGATTGTATAAGTGCAATATCTTGTGTTCATTTCTGAAAAGAGATTTTGTTGCCTGCAATTCCCTTCACTTGTGCTTCCTTAAATTACTGTCTGTTTTTTTCACCCGTTTTTAAAGCAAAACCAGGTCCAGAAATAGTCTTCCAAAAAAAAAAAAACACTCAAATGTTTGCTAGGTAATTTCTAAATGCAGTTAATATATCTCAGTGGGATTTATACGGAGGAAAAACGTGTTTTAAACTGTGCTTTGTTTTTGTGGCCAATCGAAATTGGTGTCGTATTCTGTCATATTCAAGCTGTAGTTGTTCACCACAGCCTCTATTATACAGCAGTTTATGCCTGGAGAAAAAGAAATGAAATTATTCAGCGTTTAGTTTCGGTGTTGAACTGTTTACCACGCTCTGCAGCTTTTAGCTGAACAGAGTGTGCACATTCATTCGCTGCTAAGCTACATTTATACATATATCATCAGTCTTGTATCTATAGTCATCCATGATTCCCATTCTTACTGCGTCACATATTAAATCAGCATAACAAACTGATTCATACGTGTACTTATTTTAGAAGCTAATGCTAGCTCTTCAGATTCAAATTTTCTTTTGTAGAAAAAAAAAAAATCAGTGTGTCCTGCAACAGTTCATCATGAAGGTCATGATGTTTTTGCTGAAGTAGTTCGCTAGAGGTGTTGAAGTTTTTGGGAAAATGCATTTTGTGGGCTTGTTCAGTTTGTCAACAGCACCACAGCATATGCAGGGACTGCACAGAATAATCAACAGCAGGGTCTACTGCAGAACTATTTTATCAGGCAGTGCTGGTTTTGATTCGCTGTATCTAATAATCTGGCAATTTATTGTAGCTCATTGGACTTGATAAGTCATTTCAGTTTGAGATATTTTTAAGCATTATCTGTAATAGTCGTATGACTGGAAACCCCCTCCAGAAGACGTTTGCCTAGCTCCAAGGAATGCTTCCTGCTTCCAATGAATCGTATGTTAAAAAGAACTCTATTCAACAAAGATACTGAAAATATCTTATCAGAGAATCTGAAAAATGTTCTCACTATTTGTCAGTAAAATGAGAACAGCAAAGAGGCTCGCATTCAGGGAACAAAACGTTATTGATCTGCTTAGCAATAAGTTCGAACTTTGAAATTTGCTTTTGAAAATTGCCCTCCAAGTTATGTTAGGATTGAAATGGTTCTGCATTGTAAAAGTTTGATTTAAAATTTAACACCTTGAAAACTCAAATGGAATGACAGAATAGATGTGATTGAGAACAAGAGGATGCAAAAAAAAAAATATATATATATATATATATATTTTTTTTTTAAAGGTTTTTGAAAAAGTTACTACCCTGCATTAAACTGTCTACATGATTTATAATATATATCACCTGGCTGCTTAAGTACGCTATTATATCTGCACTTAATCCTATCTACAATAACCGCATGCAAAGCCAACATCTGTATTGATGTAAGTCCTACGATCCAAAGCTCTTGGCAGGCCGGGCTCAGTAAACTGAGACACACAGGGAGGGAGGAGCCCCCAGCAAGGCCCACAAACAGTTGAATGAAAAGCGACATCAATTTTGGCACAGACAACCTCCGTCACACAGATTAGGCAGGCACAATGCACAGGCTCCTTATCTCCAGCGGCAGGAGGAGGGCAGGCAGATCTGCACGGGATGGAAACATTCTCATGGACGTAATGGGCAAAATCAATTGTTGCCCTCCTCAATCAATGTAGCCCCCACTTTCACTGTTCAGCAGCTCACCAGTAATTGAAGTTATCCTTGGCCTGTAATGACTAGCTAAAGCACAACCATGACAAGTTGAAACCAAGTTGAAAATGTGTGATATCAGTGAGGGTACCAGCAGAGTGGAACATGGGTGTGTGTGTGTGTGTGTGTGTGTGTGTGTGTGTGTGTGTGTGTGTGTGTGTGTGTGTGTGTGTGTGTGTGTGGTACAGACCCCTAACCCTCATGTATGTGCACAGCAGGCGGCTGCTTCTTACCCGAATGGTCCATGCACGGACCTCATCTGGTCCAGCGGTGAAGAAGTACTCCAGCTGCA
Source organism: Echeneis naucrates (assembly GCF_900963305.1). NCBI lineage: Eukaryota > Metazoa > Chordata > Actinopteri > Carangiformes > Echeneidae > Echeneis > Echeneis naucrates. The sequence goes on from NC_042531.1 coordinate 8,387,996, forward strand.
GGGCAGCGTAGCCTGTCTTGATGATTTTGATCAGGGAGCTGGTGGAGAGAGATTTCAGTTTAAAACAAAGGAAGGATCTGAATTGTTTAAGTATTCTTTATCGCCAGTGATGCCTAGACAAAGTTCACTTCAGTAGCAAGGCCCCATTCATTCCAATATAAACTCATTAAGTGAATAAGATGGGTCACTTCATTTCACATAAGACATTCAACTCTCCATTGGTTTCTTTGATTAATTAGAAAGCCTGTAGACCCATTTAGCATTTTTAAGAATTCAACTCGATGCCTCGTTCTGCACTGAGAGAAAAAAAAAAAAATCTGCTGTCACAATTTTTCTCTCCATAGAGGTTTTCACACGAGAACAATAAACCCAAAATGCCCAAGTTATAATTATACCTACAGATGACAGATGACAGTTAAAAACTTAATTTAGAGGAAAACCCTTTGACTGAGTTGTTCAGTAAGAAGAGGGATCCTTTGCTTTATAATGGTAATTACTCTGCCATTTATTATTCTATCAGCACATGCAATTAAAGGAGTGCATGGAGGACACAGCTGATAATAAAGTGTGGGGAGACTGAATGCTAATTAACCTCTGCGTCTTGTGCTCCGTGCAGTACTTCTGCCTCTCCTCTTCACTCATGTCCTGTAGCTGGCTCTCCAGGCTGCCACTGAAGGGGATGACCAAGGCTCCGGGGTCATTACTGTCCACCCACTCCTTGATTTTCACCAGCCTGGTATTTAAAAAAGAAAAAAAAAAAAATTGGAAAAAGGAAAAATAAAAGAAACCAAACTTGTTTGAAGACTTGATTAACATAAAAGTATTTGTTATCTACTGGTGCATGCATATTTATGAGAAGAGCTGAACATATTGAGAGTGTTTGCAGGAGACGGCACTCCAACGGTGGCATTTCTTCAACGGAGTTTGACTTGCGTTTCCTAAAAGTTCCCAACTGAATGTTTGATTCCACATGTGCTCTCAGCAGATTCAAAGATTTAATCTGGCTTTGGAAAAAGTATTTAGATCCGTTAGGAAGTGAAAATTATACCACAACAATCACTTATTTAATCTTAAATTCACATTTTGTATTCCTAGACTTATTAAAGTAAACGTATATTATTATTGGAAATTTTAGCAAAAGTATCACAGGTGCAAGGATTATAACTCCCGGTAATTTAATGAGTAAACTAAATTTTAATGATGGTTGGACAAAGAGAAAATAAATGCCACCACCTTATTCGTGGTTTATTTTGCAGATTCTGGCTTATTAGGCTTATTTTCCCAAAAATCTGGAACTGAAGGAAAGATATTAAGTTTTTTTTTTTTTTTAAATCACTTACTTATGACAAATGTTATTGAAAAGGATGCCTGCATCTTGAATCAACAAACAATGACACATTCCTACATACAAAGTATAAAAATATTTGAAAAAGAAAAAAGTTTGAATATTCTTAATGCACTTTTAGATTACAAATAAGGTTTTGAGGACTAGATTTCAGGCTAGATGACTTTATGCCAAGACAATGCTTTGTTTTAGAGGGCAGCTTTATATTTGAATGATAGAAAATCAAGAACTTAATACAAACATGAACTATGGATGCATTAGAATTGCACTCAATGAAACGTACCGAGTTCCTTTGCTCGACAGAACAAACACACTGCTGCTTTGCCAAATTTCAAATATGGAAGAAATAAAAATAAAAATAAAAAAGGCATTCACCTGCTGAGTGTCCGAGGCCTGGAGGGATCAGAACAGTTAAACACTAAGTCTTAACTTAATTATAGTTTTGTTTTGGGTTTTTTGTCTTCTGGTCCAGCAGGACACCGGACATTGCAGGACAAAGATATCCTTACACTTAATGGTGACTCGCAGTCAGAACAATATAAGGGGGTTATGGGCAATTATGAGATTAGCTGCAAAAGCTCTCAGGCTGGGATTGGACAGATCTCAAACAACAGCATCACACAAATCCATTTTCACACAGCGGCCCTGACAGAGCTCCTAGGCTGGATTGATTCCATGGGGTCCCTGTCATTATCTGTAATCCTAGTTTCCTGTTTAAAGCCCATAACAATCAAAGACTGGGAGGAACCTGACCACCTCAATACCACATCTATTCCAATAACAATGTCACTGCTTTATCACCATATCACTGCTCCCACCTAATGATTATCAATATACAATATATGAGAGCAGGAAGAGCACAGTTTTGATTTGATTGGATGTTTTTCCCCAACAAACTGCAATAACACTACAGGGTACATTTTAAATGTCCCATATCCCAGTTTGTCAGTCTGTTCAGACGCACATCTATTAAGAGCCGTAACCTCATATTTCCCTTTCTGCGCGCGCTATATATGCTGAGTTGATGTTTGACTACCGCTGCAATAAGGTGGTAGCCGATGTCTCTCCAACAAAGGACAGAAAAATAAAACACATTTAGGCAAAGCCGCAAACCTGAAAACACTGGAGATGGCAGGCGTGCCGAGAGGGGAAAAAATCCAATCTGAGATAATAACAGCTGTAGTTTGTCACTTTTAGCAGCACAGCTGTCTATTTGGTGGCACGTTATTTGCATTCCTCAGGTATTGCGTTCCCTACAGGCGGCTGAATAATGATTCACAAATCACTCTCTCCACACCAGTCAAGGGCTGTGATCCTTTGAATAGACCATTGTACCTGAGACTGTAATTGGTGAAGACTTGACAGAGCTGAGCCAAGGCAGCCAAGTAACAAAGAGGCTCTTGGTAGATGGCTGAGGGATGATTTTAATAATGTGAAGCCGAGACGGAGAACGTGAGCTGCAAATGAGCACGAGGGTCTCGGGGTCCCTCACTGAGTGACACAGGACCAGACAAACACCTTGCCAAAGGAACATGAAACTCCCCCTTCTCTCAACTCCAGAAACAAAGCACTGTCAATTAAGAGCTTTGATGCTCCATCAACATGACTCCCAAAACCAATTCTGTCAACTTCACCGCTGCCACCGTGCAATTTGTATTTATATCCTTTCCAATTATTTGTGCAAAAGTTTGTGTAAATTGGGTGAAATGTTTATGTAAAAGATGCCACAGACATTTTTTTCATCTTCTTGTTGTCTTCGTCATTTATGAAAGTCTAAATTACAAAAGGGCAATCATTTAAATCTGTATTGAAGTGAAAATAAAAGTGTTTTGTTTTGATAAATCAAGGCCTGTTTACCATAAAGTCTGCTCAATGTCAGAAACAGGCATGACTTTTTTTCTTTTTCTTTTTTTAATGGCACGCGTGTTGGCTGCTGCTTATTAGTGACATCTTAAAAGAAAACTTAAATTTAGAAAATCTATAGTCAAAGCATGCTGATGTTTTTTATGTTTTCCAAATCTGAGATACACAAAAAAATCCAATAAGAAATGTATTGTGTGTGTGTGTGTGTGTGTGTCATGTCAGTCACCCATTGTGTCCCAGCATTGAACGCCATCTCTCAGAACTAAGTTAATAGAAAGATTCAGCACTTTCTGGTCTTGATATCCCTCTCTGAACAAATGATGCCTGAAATTTTTATTCTTTTTATAATGGAATTCCAATGGCCTTTGCCGCAAATCAAGTGGAAATTTTTGCATATCAAGTGGGAAAAATTAAATGTTAACCACGTTTTAATGTGATTAAGGGTGACAGGGACATTATTTCTGCTAATCATTCACCAGCTTGAAGGCTCAAACAAGGCTAAAGAACAAACCATGTTTGTGATTTTCCTGCTGCTCTAAATTCAACGCCAAAAAAACAGCGTTCATTCCAATTCTACAAATATAAAAAAGCGTGCACTATTTATTTTAGTTTATGTTAACTAGTGAAAACAGGCCGATGCAAAAGCAACACAGTGAGTCTGTTAATCTTTCATCTAGAAAAAAAAAAAACATCTGTCATGTTCTTTATTCTAATCTTTAGATCCAATGCCGGTTATATTGACAATACATCAAATTTAAAGAACAAAATAAAAAACAAAACAACTGAAGCTTCCACAACAGACTGACTGTGAATGGAGACGTCCCTCAGGGGGCCACCCTCCGGAGCTAGTCTATTTGTCTTTTTTGTATGGGAATCCTGAGGAGGGGGGGGGGATTCGTGTGTTTCCACTTGCCTGGGGCTTCCCTGGGCTTTGTCAGAGCTTTGATCTGCTTAAATGGCTCAGGAGGAGAAAACAATGGGAGCTTCTATATTACAGGGGCAGCTACCTGAGACAATGACCTGGGCCTGTGTCTGACATACATTCATACAGGCTGGCTTTATTATGAGTGCTTATCCAGTTAAGCCCGTAAAAGGTGGGCCAACACCTCCAGTTGGAGTGTTCCCTTTAGATGTAATTGAACACTGATGGACCTGAAGTGTAATCCACTACATGCACCTTGTGACACACCCACAGAGGGACGCCCCAGCCCCTGAACCGGTCTGTAACAGGCATCCGCGTTACTGAGCTACTTCACATATCTTGGCAGCTGCAGGCTTGCATGCCGTGTACAGACTCATCAAGTAATAAACCTGGGGTCCCCTCTGTTCTGCCGGTCCCAGGTTGCAGGGACAAGCATCCTGGGGGGTTAGGATGCTGCGGCACACAGCCTGCTAACCCCCTCCTCTTTCCTTCCTCTGCGAAGGGAGAGAGAAATGAGAGGTATGAGCTCATGTTGGCGTTTGAGGCTGGGAAGCCGGGGACTCTGTGGGAAGCTTTTCATCCTCTCAGTGGTGAGCTCCTGAGCGACAATCGTGCAGACCCTCTCTGCTCCCTGCGGCCGAGGCCGGATGGAAAGGCATTACACATCAGTCTCTGAGAAGGAAGGAGATCTGACACACACATAGATACACATACACTCACACACTATTGCCAATATTGTCAACTTCTTTCAGCCTTCAAAGCAATCATGAGCTGAAGGAAACAGAACATGGTGCAGGCACAATGGGAGCAGCTTTAATTAAGGGCATCATCTCACATCATACCTCAAACAAACCTCGAGGGTGTGCTGGTAACAAGCTTTTTTGAAGAACTTTCTTTTCTTTGATAACTACACCCATTAAATTTTTAAAGACAATTCTTGTGACTTAAATGTTTGCACATGATAGATAAAAACCCCAAACAGACCATCATTTCCAGTTTTGTCTTTACGATGGTTGTTGAGAACAAACTATCAAAGCTATGTCCTTGTCTATTATTTGTGGGGGGTGGGGGTTGAGGATGAGGATGGGGGGTTGGGTGAAAAAAAAAAAAAAAAGGACGGGGGGGGGGGGGCAAACATCAGAAATTCAAACAGTAACCCAGAGGAGTATATTCTACATCACCCAAAATAATTCTCTATATGGGGTATCCATGCTGTCATTCACAGTAGTTGACTGGGCGAGAGAAAATAAGGGGGCTAGGGGAGAGTAGTGGGGGAGTCATCATGATGTGACAATTGTGACAAGAGCAAGCAAAGTGTAGCGCCGAAGAACGCCACACGGATTTCTCCATCTCTCTTTTTTTCCAGGATGACAGCTTAATGTCTACCACATGCAATATTTATTCTCATCGTGTGTCAGACTGTCTAGCTGTCCTAGGGAGTACAAAGAATGCCACTTATTAGAATAAAAGCAGAAGGAAGGTAATCAAGGACATATGTAACATCAGCCAATCATGCCCCCTTTCAATCCGGCATCTCTTTTTTTTTTTCTCTCTCTCCTCTGTTCACAACAGTTCAACAATAATCCCGATAATAAGCATTCAGGAGCTGTATGTGGTAACACTAAATTCATTTATTTGTCTCATTAGAGCTGCCAAGGCTGCAGGCTACTCACTGTGGCGTGTGTTCAGTCTTAACCTTATCACAAAGATAATAAAAAAAGTACAGCTCAACAAAGCCAAAGCTATCAAAATGTACCATTAGACAGACTTGAAACTCACAGTCATTTCTTTTCATGTCTGCAATGCCAAACTACAGGTTTTACAGCGGAACAATTCCCAGGGCGCCCAGGGAGAAAGCAAGCATGTTTTTCTTCTGCAGAGGTGTCTCCATACATTATGAACTGCAGCCAACTCACTCAGCATCAATGTCCTCAGGCTCAGGCCTGACAAATGAGGAAGAAGTGACAACCTGGATTGCATTTTGTAGCGCAAACAGATTTCTTGCAAGGTCATCAAAGAACAAAGACTGGAAAGAGTGTTTTTAGCCTCAAGTTGTGGGTCGGTTTCATTAGTTGCACCATGACACAACAAAAGACAGCTGGGTGACAAGTGACATGTCAACAGTGTCCTTTCATTACCTGGACTTGGGACAGTCAATAACCAGCCTCACTGTGGTTGACCAACAGGACTGTATTAGCACCATCTGTTTCAGTTTTACCATATAACCTCTCCTGTTGTTTTCTCTCATTGAAAGCTTGCTAAAGGCATCCATTAGTGGGCAGCGAGGTACACATCTTACCATGGGAAAGCGTTTTCTTAGGATCTCACACTGCACAAGGAGAGAGTGGACGGCTGTGCACAAAATAAAAAAGAGCAAGTGATCGTATGTCTCCCACACAGCTTTGAAAAGTGAACTCTAACTCCCTAGATAGTAGTTCCTAAAAACTTGGATGGAGCCAGTGGTTTTTCACTCAATAAAGTTTCAGTTGTGTTTATGGGAATTATGGTTTGGAGTAGCTGAAGTGGGCTGCAGTGACTGCTTTCATGGAGTGGCTTTCAGTGAATCATAATAGTCATTCCTCCCTCCCCTCTTCCTCTCAGTTTTTCTTCTGTGTCTAACTCCTAACGGGAACACAGACATGGCTGGCTGTTTGTCATAATGATCAAAAAGATAAAACATATTCATGCTTAACTTATTACAGGGATTCTTTAAAACCAAAACACAAAGAAAAACATTTAACAAAAGAAAAGGCATCACTAAAGCTGTGCCAATCGGGGAAATTTCCTCCATATTTTCTGAAGCGATCTTGGGAAAGTAGGTGTTAACTCTTAAAACAGAGGGACCGCAGGTGAAATTCTGGTTACTCCTGCCAGGGCACCCTTTACTTTAATTGTCAAAGCTCCTCCTACAGGCCAACTCGAGTAACTATCAGTGGTTTCCTTGCATCTCTCCTCCCTCTTCAAGTGTGGTTCGATTTCCTTTAACTTAGCACCACATATGTCACATTTTCAATGCTACAGTCCCGACAGTGAGACCTTTCCAGAGTTGAAGGATGAGGCTCATTTTCTGTCTAAACTCCAGCAATACTCCTGTAAATGCTTCCAAATGCAAGCATTCTCACTGAGGTAATAAATCTTATATACACACAAACAAAAAGTATATACGTATATAATATAGTGAATCATTTCCAAAAGTTTTAAGCAAAAATTACTAAAGTAGTATTTGCTGGAGACTGTTCCCAGTCTCAGATCGATATCGTCTACTTGCGAATATTTATGGCAGCAAGACAGTGTACGTGGGATTGACTGAAAATAAACTAAAGTGTCCAAGTTCTGTGTGGCTGACTGATGTGTTTTTACCAGTTCTAAAACAACAATGAAGATTTGTGCTACGGAGAAATAAGAGAGTACACACATAATTTTGGTGGATCAATTCATTGCTGGTTTTGGTCTTGTTATAGATCTGTTGACAGCAGGAAAATTGGTGATTATTTCTATCTTTAGCCTTTCACTTTCAGAGAAAACAATAGTATTAGGAGTTCAACAGGATTTGCTGAGATCAAATTGGGACTTATCACACAAAATTCTGTTGAAGCACTGAGACAAGCCTCTTGTACATAAACAAGCTGTTTTTGATTTATACGAACTGGCTAACGAGACTTTCCGAATGCCATCAGGCATATTTGTCTGGAACCGCGTGACATGCCGGACAAATATGCCAGGAATTAAAGTAGAGATCAATTTATGCTTTAGTGCCAAGAAAAAGAAATAATAATGTTGACTTGAAAAGCAGCTGTAGTATGTAAATTTCCCAGAAGTGGTTTTCTTGGCATATGCCAAGGCAGGGGTACCTAATGTCGTACAGGTTACAGGCAAATAATGTTCAAAGAGATTAAGTATCAAATAAGTTTGAATGAAATAACAAGACTCAAGAAAAGTCGATACAGACTAAAGAGGGAAGTATACACATAAATACACACACAGTTAATAAAAGCTTCAAGCAATGGTACCCTGCAGTTCTTCCACTCACCAAGAGAACCCACAGCACAGAGGCACTCACAGACAGGTCACACTTGCTAGTTTCCTTAAAGGTCAACGCATCTACTTAAAAGGCACCAATTTACTTAAATGCATGATGTCCAAAAGAAGAAAAAAATTCATGAGAAGAAAACATAACTGCCTGTCTTGAGTATTCCTAACTGTACCTTTTGCCTTTATAAAGTGTGACTACTCTTAGTTTGCTGAGGAGGATTAAGTGCATATCTGACATATTAAATCTAGCAGAAGAAATGAAGACTTAAAAATTATACAACTGGCTTAATAAAAGTGTGTTAACTGAAAAGTGAAAACACACTGACAGTGTGCAGGCTGCAGCCACCACATCATCATCAACAGTGCTCTAATGACCCTCTCTAACACACAAACTACGGTAAGTGACGCAGAGAAAAAGTCTTCCAGCCAGCTCACTGACGCCGAGCAAAGAGGAGAAAGCCTCTTGATAGACTCTTGTAGATGCCATTCCCTATCACGCAATGCCTCTCAGTCATAAACACATGACAAATGCGGCCTTAATCATTTTTTACGAGCGGGGATGTGCAGGGGGCAGTGCATGGCTAGAGGGGAGAGGGGAGCGGTGAGCAGCAGGCGGCCCCCTTTGCACAGAGGAGAGGGCTGTGTGGTAAAGTCTCCTCTGGAACATCACTCGACCAGCGAGCCTTTGATCTCCACACCGCAATTACGCCAGCATCCAAATGAGCATGGAGTCGCCTCTGAAACAAACTTCAAACATGCACATGTACGCATTCTCATACACATACACTGTATAGGATTGGAGCCATGTGCTCTTCTCAACAGCAAATGATGTACTGTCTCCAGCAGAGAACCTGGGGATGAAAGGAGGCCTTGCTCTTCGTCTGATCCCTCCATTAATGATGGCTTGCTAAAGGTAATACGGTGTATTCTTGTCTAAACAAGGGCAGCTTGGAATGTGGCTCCCATACTCCAAACATGATGATGTTGGTTAACCATGAACTGTTTTTGGAGGCTCAAAAGGTCTGATGAAACTACTGTAATTGTCCATGTGTGCTTAAAAAAAAAAAAACACCAAATAAAAAGGCTGCAATATTAAATATTATTCTCCCAACAGTCTCTACAACCTGCTATTAAATGTCTGTAAGAATACCCAACAGTGAAATAATGTTTGGGCAGAGCACGTTGCTAAAATAAATAACATCAACCTAAAGCTTGACTGGCAGCAAACACACAGCAAATATAAAGTAGTGCTTTAGAAATCACAGGTACTGAATGGGTGTCCTGAGAAACACTGATAAAATTGGCTTATTTGCCTCATTCTGGGAGTCGCCTTCTTTTCCTCCACACATTAAAGCTGAGATTGCAATTTGTCTTGCTGTTTGCTTTGAATAGTCCTTAACCGTGTCATCATCTCAACTGTGCTGGTGGAAAAACACGGGAGCATGGCGACAGCCAAATGGCAGTCTGGCGTCTGTGCAGCAGACTAGCTGCCATTAGGGCTGAGAGCAGCATTTATTGTACAATTAGGGCCAACTAGATCTACCTGTAATCATCTCCATACAGGTGTGAGCTCCTCTCTGGACAAGGGAAGTGACTCATCACCTGTCAAACATCAGCACTTTGATGTCGGCATTGTTCATCGCTGAGCCCCCAGGACACCTGAACACTACAGTTTGCCTGTTTAAAACACACAAAGATTTATTGCATTTCACCCGGTTTAAAAAATACACACACACGCAACATGAGAAAAAGGCTGCCTTCCCACTGATGACGGATGTTTCACATACCATGAATCATTTGATTTATGAGTCCTTCTCCTCCTCCGCCTCCTGCTCCCGTCTGACAGTCATACTTTCGTGTCAGGAACATTTTAACAAACAGTCACAGGTAAACAACTTCCCTTCTAATACAATGCTGCCAAGTAAAACACTAAAAACACATTTTGTAGGAACTGACACCACGAGCCTAGAGGGCAATTGGAAAAGTGCGATAACAATCCACAAGTTGGTTGTTATTGGCAAAATGGCTGTAGTGTGGAAAAGTAGCCCTTTTAACTATAATGGATGTCTAACACTGGCCTTCTAGATCCTCTCTCACTGTGGCCAGATCACAACATTACTATAAAAAGTAGAGGATCATATAGCTGGGAGTTTATGTTAGTGCAAAAAAGGCTATCCTCAGTCAGTTATAGTATAAACAGCGTTGGACCTGCAAAGTAAAATCTACTAAAAGTCCTTGTGTATTATCACAAAAAAAAAAAAAAAATCAAAAACCAGAGTTTGACTTTTTTCTTCTACTTGCCTAAGTCACACAAAAACTCTCATTGTGAGCTGTGGGAATGGGACAGCTGTAAACTGACACTACTTGAGCAACAACAAGTGATGATAAACATTTGCAAAGTTAAGTTCACTCCCTCCAGATGATATTAATTATTTCTTCGGCTGCTTTTTTTTTTTTTTTTCTCATTTAAAGTACTCACCCTCTTTGATATCATAGGGAAATGAGAAATTTGGATAGATAATTGAGACCATGTGTGAGTGTTTGCTTAATGAAGTGGAAGATGGTTGGGGTTTGCAAAGCTGGATGCTGTGTTTGAGTTTTTAGTTTGTGTCACATTCAGGCAGATCGCCTGACAAAGATATGACAGTCTCACAGTTCAACAAGCCAACTAACACATCCACGCGTGCACACACACACACACACACACAATTTTCCATCCCACACCCTGGAACGTGCATGTCCACATGCACGCACGCTTTTCATAGCTGAAATGCAGATTGAATTCAGGTTAGCAGAAATTAGTTTAACCTTGCACATGCATTGAACAAATTCTCTTTGGTGATTATTAATTAGTCCAACGAAATGATTTCAGCCCGTCTTCGAAACACTTACCATTTGTTCTTTCTCCTGATGTAATCTTTCTCAGACAGGTTAACAAGGTAAATCATCGGTTTGGATGTCAAAAACAAGTGTTTGTTCAACACTTCCACCTGTCAAGACAGACAAGACAAATGTTGACATTTTCAACTTTTTAAAGTGTCCTTTGAAGACAGCACAGAAAGTTATCAGTTGAGCCAAAACAAAATGAGGTTCTGGCATATAGCTTCTATCGAGATTTTAAATGAATATCAGCATGAGTGTGCATATAACATAATGCCAAAAAGCAACTAAAAAAGGGCATGCATATTATTACTTGTGATTTGCACAAAAGCCAAATTGCTTGAAAATTTGCAGTTGTACTATTAGGTCAGATTAAAAAGCTTAAAGATTAATCGCATTAATACATTTGACTGTAACATCAAAGGCTTACCTCCTTGTCGTTCCAATCATGATAGTAGCGGACATGTTTCTTTTCATCCACTACCCAGCTCTTGATTTTGCACATAACGTCCTGTTTGGGGTTAAAAGAGAATGAACAAGAAGCCATTAAAGGAGATGAAAAAGAATATAAACCCAGCAGGGTATGGGGTAATTATTTCCTAAATGCAAGGCATCCTGATGCCAAAATGAACAATGGCTGTGCTCGCATTGAGGCAGGAGTGGCCTGGCTTTGACAGGGATGGCATGCACAAGACCCCCTTCCCTCCTTTAAATCATGACAAAATGCCTTCTGGGGCGTCGTGCTCAGAGTCACAGTTTTATACACCAATATTCCAGCGGGACCATTAAATGAAAAGGATTGAGAGGGGAGACAAAATTGGAAAGAGCAGGAAACTAATTGGAAGTTGGTTAGTTAGGTGTAAATTATTGGTCCTTCCTCAGGCACTTTGCAGAATGTAGTCATACTGAATAAGTACTAGTGAGGTACAGAACAAATTATTAACTGTTTCCTCTGGAGAAAATATTGAGCATTTTCCGCTATGTATGCCACATTCATTACTGAGGTACTTGTGGGTTGAGACCACAGGCAAGACTGAGTCTTGACAGGATCTGGAAGCGGAAAAGGGTGGGAAAATGGGAGGGAGGTAGTTATAAAATTTGTAATAAAGAAATTGAGCCTATTATTGTTGATCCAGCCCCACAGAAATTAGCGGAACACATTCTTTTTGTTCCTGTCAACTTGACCTCCCCCTTCATATAAAAACTCCCCCACCCCCTGCAACACTCCCCCTACCTCCTTTTCCCTCCCCAAACCCTTGCAGCACTTCACAATCACACTCCCTTTTGAAAGAACTGAGGAAAAAATCCTGCCAGAGCCTCAATTACACAATGGCAGAAAAAGCTCCACACACTGACCCCCAGCCAGCTGCATTCACTCTCTGCACATCTCTCTCCACAGGAATTCTAAAGGCCTTTTAGTCAGGCAGCCAGAGTGCAGCCAGCGGGAGAGAGCGCAGGAAGAGCTGCATACACTCCGCCCGCGCCGGCCCAAGTCTTCACAGAGAGATTAATCATCTGTGAAATGGAAACAGCAAACGGCCGGTGACACAGGCTGAACCCGCTCCAGGTTTCCCTCATCAGCTCGCAGCCGCCGTGCAGTGTTCCTCTAACAGGCAGGTGTTAATAAAAGGCATATAGGTCCCACAGGGGTCAAACACATACGCCTGCCACCATGAAGCGCCACTGGTGGCCTGGCTTCTTATTATTGTTTTGTAAGGATAGGGATTTTGAGGATTCATATGGACAAAGGCAATGAAACATTGTTCCTGTAAACACAGCGCAGGCAAAAGGGATTTAAATCTTTGGAGCAATGCATAGTTATGAGCAATGTGCTCCTGAATACAAATACATTTGTTGAAAGCCACAATGAAATTATATTAAGTAACTCTTTCTGACTTATAACAGAATTTTGCCATAATTTACAGTTTTGCAGTTAATTGATCATTCTTGATTTGTTTTTGTTTTTTTTAATGATATTTCATTTTCTTTAACAACTCTACTTTCAGCTGGGAGCTCTTTCTGCAGGGGCAACTGAGTGAAAACGCAAACCAATAACATCTAAAAAAGTTTCTTATTTTGCTTTTTATTTTGCCCCATATCTTCCCCAACCAGTCAGATAACATCAGATATCCTTTTAGCTGACAATGTTAATCTTCCCCTTATGTGTTCTGTCTCCTGTTTTACTCTGACGTATATTCAAACAAGCTTCTCTCTAAACACCTCATGTTTCATTTGTGTCTCCAAACACTAATATTCAACATTATTCATGCTCACTATACTGTATAATTGTATACTATAATACACAGCAGCACTCCATTATAAGTATGGATTATTGTTTTTGTATCTTCACACTGTGTTTCGTAACATGATGATGTACAGTTTATTTGCCTCACTGCCCATATTTCTGCACAAACACACACACACACAAAATATGTAACTGAGTTGCATTTATCAAGCGTACTATATTTTTTAGAAAAACAAACCACAATTTGTTTGATTTTGTCATTAAAGTTGTGTTTTAACAGTAACACAATTCCTGATTTTCAGTGTAGCTCAAAGTAAACTACTGCAAACTACCAAATTAGCCCTCTGTGTGTTGGATCATCTCAGGCTAACTAATGTGATAATAGCCAGATATGGTAAAAGAAGTTGCCTTCTCATTTTAGTGCTGTGCACAAAATATACAACAAGCAGGATGAAACCCTTTTTACTGGTAAAATTTCAGATCCACATAAAAACCTGTAGAGCTTATGAGTGTGACAGTGGAAAGAAGATCCGAGTTAAAGCTAGAAAGAAAAATCTGAGAAAGTAATAACCATCTAAATAGTCTGACAGAATTTCCCCTCTATATCACATCATCATGTTGCTCTACAAAAACTGCATGTGCTGTTGTTTCTTTGAAACTGTACGTTTTTAGACATAGGGACGATGCACATGGTTGGCAAATAGATGCTGACATAAATGTGTGTATATCTGTCTGTGTACAGCTGAGCATGTCAAATGCCAGGCTCAGCCTGTGAGACAATCACACCCCCCATCTAAAAGCTTGGTGCAGCCTTTGAGAAGCACCATTCTTTGCCATCTAAAGAGGTCTTCTATAGATTGTCACTTGCCGACGTGTGCACAACCTTTGACAAGTAATGTAGATCATTTTTATTCATTGCCTAAAATTGTTAGCAATTATGTGCGTAAGCGGCCACCTGCCTAGCCTGAATGGCTCCTGTCTGTGGGGCTACAGGGGAGTGGGGAAGTACTGTTGGCTGGGGTGGGGGGGGCTTAGTCTGAGGGGAACCAACCAGGCAAAGGGCCTCTGCAGCAGGTGAAATAGCCCCTCTCGTTAGTGTAATGAGTGGTCAGAGCCTCGGTGTGTTGGGGCCTGAAATTGGGCACGCCGCTTCAAGTGAAAGGCCAGATCCCCTTGTGTGTTGGCCTATCTCATCCTGCTCCGATGATGGAAGGGCATCATGAGACATTTACAGCACAAATCGCTGCTAAAGTTGGGTGCTAAGCCTCATTACCTTAACAATATGACCACCTGAATGCGTGCGCATCCACATGTATTCCAATCTGACATTGAGGATATAGATTTTTTTTTTCTGATCTCACCCTTCAGTTTTGCCCTGCACCTCGCTGCATATAACTGAGGATCCTCTGTCAAAGAATATTCCAAACATTTATGGTATTCATAGCAGGGTATATGGCATACGTGTCACCCACTGTATGGCCTTATACAATTTCCGAGCTGCTGTAGGTGTATAAGCATGAGCAAAAGCTGTGCCATGATTTGAGTATTACTTTAGATAAAAAGAGCTGTGTGGAAACACTTTCATTAGCCCAGTGCTGTGACCCAGGGTCAGCAGCTGAATAAGTAACTCTCTATTAATGATTTCTACAGCAGAAAACCCCTGACCCCTGATCACTTTCAATCTCAGAGAGGGAAAAAAATGGGGCAGGGGGAGGGGGGGAACCTATTGCAGGGAGATTAAAAAAAACATACTTTTTTTTCCTTCTTGGCCATGTGTGTGGGAGGGTTATTATTTGTGCCTTGCTGTGAGGGAGAGCAAAGGGCCTGCTGGGACATTGACTCACATATTCTGGTTTGAGTTTCTTGTCACCGCCTCTAATGGCTGTCTTCTCCAGCTTGTCAATAACAGGCCCGATCATCTCCTCATCCTTCAGCCTCAGCTCTTCATGGATGATCTCCATATCCCTCACTGGGTCCACGATTCCTTCAACATGGATGATATCCTCATCCTCAAAAGCACCTGTGGAAATGGGACAACAGAAAACAATGAGCAAATGTCAGTATAGAATTTTCTTTTCAGCATCACCTGTTCACATGAACACACACACACACACACACACACACACACACATATATATATATATATATATATATATATATATATATATATATATATATATACATACAGCCAGCAGGATCAATATCATTGACTTCTTGAGATCAAATGTGAAACTGGGATTAGATTTTGCCCAAAAAAATCATTAGATTTTGTAGAGAATGTGGAAAAAACATAAGCACGCACATGAAAAATCACAGTAGGAGTCACTGGAAAATCACAAGAAAGACAATAAATGAACAAGAGGGAAAAGATTTTGTCCAAATGTCAGCGCTGTAAAAACCTATACATACATATATACTTACAATGACTAAGTTTCACTAAAACTGGCTTTAATAGCAAAAACCTGAACAAAGGAAGTGAACCACAAAGTGTGTGGTCATGCATTTTCAACCACGCTAACAACAATTTGCTGTTAAGGTAAAAAATATGAGAAAAGTGAGTATAATTCAAATGCAAAATGTTCACAATCATAAAAGAAAGAGGACAGTCTTCTTCTAATCATTTGCATCATAGCGGCGGCTGTGCTGGTGATTAGGTAATGAGGCTCTCAGACCATTTAGCCAGCAGCAGCTCTGAGGACTCCCTCTGATCTTCCAGCAGTGCTCACGGTCGAGGGGGTCGTGTCTGTGGAGGTGGGGGGGGGGGGAGTATTACATCTGTCACATGAGCGTGACAACCATTCACATTACTGTTACCCATGGTGGTGGCCTGTTCCTCTGAATGTTTCTGTAATCCATCCCTTTGCTTTTTTGCTTTATAATATCACTAATAAAAATTGCAGCAGTTACAAAATAAAAATAGTCCAATAAAAACCGCAGTCACACACCCCAATGTTAAAAATGTCACAAAAGTTAAAGTATCTTTTGCACATTCATGCACATTCACATATACAAATACACACAATTCAGAAACAATTACTGCCTCACTCTATTTCGTTATATATTTCTTTGCTATTATAGATTATTAGGTTATTTTTACTGATGCACATAAGTTACTACCGGTAGCAGATTTATGGGGATAGTTTAAATTAGTTAGTTCATCTTCGGCAGCACATCAGTAAACAGTACAATGTTTATGTTTCTATTTTTCTTTAAGGTGTATTGGCCAGATGACTGGGAAAAACACAGTGCTGTATTTGTGTAGTTCTGTGTAGTTTGAGTTGGAATATAGCTACACACTCATAAATCAGTTGGGAACAGTGACTTCACACTGTGGCATAATGGGAATGCCATGTCTTTCAATAAGGTAAGCAGATGTTAGGTGAATGATGATTGGCTTTGAGTATTGCTGTGTTGAGGGACACTGTGTTTGGTATGGTGGAGTTACTAAATGTTATCGACAAACCATATTCATAAGTGTTGACACCTGAGTGTGTGGGGGACTGTTGACAGGTGAGGCCCTGTGAGATAATAACGCCACTGCAGTGATCCGTGTAACTCTTCACGATGCTGTCACGCTGTCTTTCAACAAACTCAGACTGAGAAACATGCAAAAAATGTTGATGACTCCCGTTGAGAAGGGATGATTCAGAAGCTGCAGAAGTTTGTTGAGCCCTTAAGTCAGCCTATACTGCATTAATTAGTCCAGTGCCCTGGTTGTGTGTAAAGACTTCATGCTTGGTGTAAGAAACCCTGGAGTTCAAGAAGAGCAAAAGTGATCTGCCACATTGATCCTAAAAATTACACATCATTATCATTATTCCTGCTAAAGATCAGCATAACAACATTGTCACTGGGAGCAGATTAGGATGCTGGCATGTGCATTTAGCTCAAGACAATGCTATGCTGGAAAGTCCAGTCACATAGTGCAGCTAGCATGTTTGCAGCCTTTTATTCTTGTGCACTCACCGCAGTGCCTCTGTGACAGTCTGGTTGGAACAACAGGAACTCTGTAGTGATTTCTCACATGCTAGGAATATCATTATGTTCATCCTCTTGTTCCACTACAAGGTTAAGGAGGGATAAGTGCCTGATTTTCCATAGCACTAAACTACAAGGCTTTTTATAATCGAGCATCACATATCTAAAATGAAGAATTTCCTTCTGGGGATTGACAAAATGTTTCTGATTCTGACTGGAAACAAAGATAGCTGAACGATGGGAACACAGGAGACAACCAAGAAATCACAACCAGGGGCTTTATCACTCATGTAAGTCAACAGAAGATGTAGAGTTTTGTGCAAGCTGTCATCCAGTGCATTGTCCTCATGGTGAAATGAACTTATCCAATTACTCTTTGCCTAATCAGGCTGTTTTGGTTCCTCTCCTCTTGCAGAGGTACTCCACAGTATAAACAGTTCACTTACGCCACACAGAAAGGGGCTAATCAGTAGAATTATTGTTTTGCTGCTCCAATTTACCAGCTCCCTGTTCAGCACTGATTGGAATAAAAAAATTGCCATTGTGTCTGCATGAACCCAAAAAAAAAAAAAAAAAAAAATTATATATATATATATATATATAATGCTATGTATTAATTTTGTTAACTGCAAGAATATGTATACATTATATACAATAAAGACAATTGATACAATTGATACAATTGATACACTGTGTTGCCAATGGAAAATACATATAACATGTTCAATTTAGTATTCAACTATTTATTAATTAGGAGAGAAAGGGGTTTAAAAAAGGCTCACATGGTTGATAAACCATTCATGATTAGTGTAAATCATGTTTAATGAAAGCATTAGAAATGATTGTATGACAATCAATATTTCTTACTTTCTTAAATAACTAATCAACAGTTGACCTGACCTGACCATTGTTATATAAAGCGCTGATAAATCAAAATTCAAAGAGGCCTTGAAAGAGCAGGAGCAGCTGATCACTCACTATTTAGTCATCAGCTGACACTCAGCTCTGACGACCACATATTCCAAAGTAATTTGCTTTAATTAATTTCGCCTAATTTAACATTCACATCTACTTTAACGCCATCCCATTCAAGGCTTAGAGCTGGAGAACAAATGCATGAGGTGAAAGAGAGGAGAGAAATCTGAGGGGGCAATCTCTACAATTAGTCCCTTAACAACTGGGCCTGAGTAGAGCTCTGTGAAGACAGCTCTTATGAGGCTGCAGCGCCACACAAAGCCACACGCAAGACAGTAAAAACACATAATAAAAAGAAGAAGCAAAAGGTTGAAAAAGGCCCAGTCTCAGGAGTCATGTCTGTCTCACAATTTAAATGTTACTGCTTCATTTAGAATAGCGTATGTTATGAAGGCATTATTAACAGGTGCTCCTTTATTGACAGAACAAAAGGATTAATCTCCAGAGGGTGAGTGGTGTTTAATGGCCTGATTAGGGATCAGGCTAAGCTCTGCTAAATTATGGATTTACAGCAGCTCTGCAGGCTGATGTATCCTGAGGAGATAAACTCCATGAACTGACATTTAAAAATGAAAAACATTTTAGATAAATAAAAGAATATGCATATTTTTGCTTTGTATTTTTTACTTTTTTATTTTTTTACATTAACCTCCCTGTAGCACAGGGAAGAACGTGCAGTATAAACAAAAGAACAAAATGCGTTTTTGTTAATTAACTCTTTTAGTGCAACTTTAACACCTAAAAGCACCAAGTGAGCTCAAGGTAGCTCATATCATTACTTTTCTGTCAGGCACACAGACAAGGTAGTCATCTGAGTCAAGTCAAGATCAATACTGATTGAACTGCTTCCTGTGATGGTGCTACCTGGGAGGATATGTGGTCAACATAATTCAGTTAAATTGCAGTATTCATTGACTTCCAACTTCCTGTGCATGTTTTCACATGCAAGATGGGTAAGAGCACATCTAAAGGACTTGCATTCCTCACACTGCTTTTAAAATGTTCATGCAAACTCAGTGCCGCAATTCTCCTGGTATTCAGAGCAGTAAAAGCTATTTTATGAGTCTGTCAGGAAAAGCACATTATGGATGTCTCCCCAGCATAAAAACACTGGAAATGCACACAAGGGTATTTATGTTCATTCAGGAAATATCTTCGTGACATTCATTTTAGGATACATGAAATTAACAGCTATTTGTAGTGCAGTGCCTCTGTAACAGAGTTTGTAGCATTTTCAGCCTTGTTTCTTTGCATATGTCAATTATGGCAAATACACTGGTTGCTAAAAAGCATTTTCACACCAGAAAATGGTGGGTTTGAACCCTTCAGAGATACACTCATGTTTTCTACATGATCCCATCTTTCATAATAGATCACAGTGAAATCACAGTGCTCGATAGCATGAATCAGTACCTCACACAAAGTGTCTCCAATTCCTGTGTAATCTACTGTCAGATGTAGTGTCTCATACAAACCGAGAATTAAAGGTACATCTTTCCACAATGACTGATACTACTGACCTTGAAAAAACCCCAATATAGCTATCTATCTATATATATATATGCATATAATTATATATAACACATATATGGGAAAGCCGTTTAGACCAGCCAGTTTTGTGTGCAGTTGAAAAGTGATTGGGTTGGGAGGAGGTTTCCGTTTTCATGAACTCTGGCTGAAAACAACAGTGTTAATTCCCTTATCATTAGCTTAACCTCTGTCATTCCATTTATTTTGTTAAATCATGGAGCATGAGAGTGCCTTGATTGAAAGGAACTGTCATATGCACAACACTGTTGTCCCACATCATTCAGCGAACAAACCTTTTTAGATCCTTAACTACTATAGTGCTGCTGATTGCACAGGCACCAGCAATTTCCTAACCAACCGCCACCTGAACAATGATGTGTTCAGCTTTCAGGCCCTCCAGCCTTTCAAAGGTGAATCATTTCACAGTTTGGAACGAGATCTCCATAGCAACTCCTCTTTGAAGGGTTTAGAATCACCATCCAATAATTCTATGATCATCGGGCCTTGCCATTCCCAGTGGTTCTTTTCACAGTGGACAGGCAAGGGGGGCACGAGGAGGAAGCAGGAAGATTCTACAGTCTATTTCAGGCAATTCATCTTGCGGCCCCATTAGAATTCAAAATATTGCGACCTTCAATCACCGAGCATGTTATCTGAAGCTGTGGCGATCTCCAGTCAAGATGGGTAGACATTTTGCTCTAATCATCCACGATGAGTGGAGGCTGACAAAAACGCTTCATTCTCGCTGAAGCAAAATGCTCATTTAAATGCTGCGACAGCACCTCAGCTCAGCCCGAAAACAGACAAAAGGAGGACGATCCCTCCAGCCCAATGAGCTAGATGTAGAATTGCAGTATTGGTTAACCCAACAACTAATATAAACAAAGAGCTGCTTATTTTTCTGACTAATATAGAATGAAACATTACTATTTTTAAAACGTTAAACTACTGAGAACAGGGTGCTGTTTGCTTCCCTACTAGGTCCTATAGACAGCCATGTATTGAGCTATGTAAAAAAAAAAAAAAAAAAAAAGGCCTTTTCATTGACTGCACAGTTTATAAACCTTAGTTATGCTGCTTTGTTGTATTGTGAGCTGAGTGCTGTAATTATGATGCAAGCAAAGGAGGAAGTCGTGGCTGAATAAGAGCATTAAGCAGCGTTGTCTGGTTTCATGGGATTTCACGCCAGTGACAAATAAAAGCACAGCATCACTCTTATCCTTTCAACTGCATTTCAAGAAACGAGAAATGTTATGCAAATATATGAATGGAGCTAGTATCTATCTACTAATGTTAATAACTGACAACTTCTTATTTAAATTTATAAATCAGTGCAGCATCCGATTGTGCAACCAAACTGCTGATAAATTTTCTCTTTGCATGAGTTGTTTAGATAGTCACGCACAGCCAGTGGGCTGGTTGGATGTTTGTCACGTTTGAAAATTTGTGAGTTGCTGAGTGATAAGGAAAATATCCTGGAAAGAGGCCATTGCTGGCGTCAGTGAGGAAGCGGCATGGCCATAAATTTTCATCTGTCTGAATAGTCAAAACTGTAATTGCTCTTAACATCTGTAACTTAACAATCACCTTGATTTGTTTGTTATATGGCATTAACAAAGTGCAGACAGACGTCTGAATGGTGACTCTATCAAACCCAAATAAAATCTGTGGATTGAACTGAGAGAGAGCAATTTATAATGACTCACGCACTGAGGATATGAGCAGTCTTTAAACAGTGAAAGGTTATTTACATCATTGATAACTTGCACAAGGGGCTATGGTTTTGTTTTGGTTTGTTTTTTTAAAGAGGAATTTTTCGATCAATTTTTTGCACATTCGTAAATATTTGCTTTCTTAATGCTAATTATCTTATCTTAGTTTAAAGATTGAAAGGAGAGGGAAACTTCTTCCAGATAGTTGAGCTCTGTCAGAGTTGACAAGCATTTCTGAAGCTTTCTAAAAAGACACCTGATCATTTGTATGTTTAATCCATATAGAAGTTTGGAAATAACAATTTGCTGTTTTATGGCGTTTCAAGGAGGTGACAAGGTGTTTCTCCCATTTTCAGCTAAATGGTTGTTGCTCTTAGCTTTTTACCTCTGGCTTCCCAAATGGCTGTACTATTTTTATTTGGCCACAAATATTAAAAATGTTCACAGAGTGAAAGCTGCTGTCTGCAAATGTTTTGATTTTCCCAACCAACAGGGGTCATGTTTTCAATGATATAACAGGAAAGACAAATCCAAAAAAAAATTGTCCTGTAGCTGGAAATTTCCTTAACAATCAATCTGTTCAATTAATCATATTGACTAAAGGATGTGCTCTACAGAAGGATACAGCTAGCAGACATCTGCGCCGCTCTGCTGCTGAGAGCATATGAGCCTTATTTCCTGGAAAATATGGGGCACTCTTGTATCTAATTCAGGGAATAGAGGGGGAAGAGGGAAGAGCCTCAACTTAACCAGGAGTTCAGGTGGTGAAAGTATGACTATCACAGTGAGAAAAGAGCCTGTGCCAAAAATAACAGCTACTTTCCAGCCGGCTGCCCACAGCCACAGCCAGTCCCTTAAGATTAAATGTAACACAGTATCTTTAGGACAGATTCTTACTGAGTGCTGTGCAACCGTAAATAAGTCTTCATTAGAAGTGAGCAACAGGTTTACTACAATGATGTGGGGGACGCTCTGTGAGCATTCAAACATCTAATTGCTGGAAGCCAAACATCTGGGAATAAGGCCAGGTGAGCTGGCAGAATTGCTGGCGGGGAACAGAAGAGCAGATGAAGTAGAACATGTCAGAGCCTTGTCTCAGAAGCGAGAATTCAGCCACGTTCCAGTCACTGCAGAAGCACTCGTAACACTTTGCTTATGAGACCAATCAACAGAATCAGCTTTCAGGATGTCATCACGCACCCTAATAGATTATGGAGGGTATTGTTGGAAGCAAATCCACTGTTTACACATGCTTTCAAAGACATAAATGACAGAAAAACATTCAGTGTGCACATGGCTTGGGCCAATTTTGTGACCAGACATGAGGAGGAAAATCCCCAGTTAGTCTACTCTGTGTAAAAAGGTTTAATCAATTACTCTGCCATGTCTGTGTAACATTTAAATATTTTTCAAATGAAACAACTTTTTTCTCCATGAGCCAAGATGGTCCCAGTAAACTGTTAGACAGATGAGGTTTGACACTGCAAAAAGACTTGAAACTCAGTTTCAGTAAATTCAGGTCAATTGCTTGTGTCGTCGGTTTGCACAAACAATCTTCTTGAGTTGTTTAATGTTACTAATGTTTTCATTTCTCAGTGTAATCTTTATAAAGCCCACTTATTAACCAAATAAAAAAAACATACAACTCCAGACGGAGAGAAGTGTTTTCCCCCTTCAAACATACAATCAAAGCTATATAAAAGCAGTGGCTTTAGCAGTGCAGCCTGTCTGCCACCAGATAGATATAATTACAAAACAAAACCGGCTATGTTTAATGGTTAACTGGTGAAACATACCACATTGTTTCAGAGGACGTTGCAAGAGTGGAAACAATGCCAGAGCGGACAGACATAAACACACCCAGAGAAGAAGCTTTCGATCATCTTCTCTCCAATTGTTGTGGATGTTTGTCTTCTTTGTGTTAAGAAAAGTAAGAGGTAAGAAAAGAATTGGTTTTGGATGACGATGTGTCATATACATTTGGTCCATATCAAAAGAACTGTGGGTATTTTTAACCAGCTCCTTTCCAAACATACATGCAAATACATACAATTCACATCATTAACAACAATGCGATGTTGAACCACTGCCTAAATTATTGAGCCTTTTATCAGTAAAAGAAATTCTGCTTTTATCACGGTGCTAACACTCAGATCTTATTGAAACTGTTTCAGAGAGTTCATCATTCAGTTGTTTGATCATTTTCGAGGATGCAGTTTGTTGTGCTGTTGAATTGTATTGCATTATACTGACAAGTACATCTATTATATCTTATTCACTCTATTCATATCAATATTTGACATAAAATGCAGCTCAACAGAACCATAAAACTACTAACATAATAACTTTGCAGTGTATATGTGTGATGTATTCTATCTCTTTTATTCTCCCATATTTTCATGTTGTGGGGTTGTATTGCTGCTTGGGACTGAATGTCATAAACAGCTTTCAAAAACCAGGTATTGAGAGGACTGATTGGGACCTTTTTGGGGCTTTTCATTGGAATCGTCCATTATAAGAAAAATATAGAACAATACAAGGCTTATTCGTTTTAACTTGTGTCTTAGCAAACACTGAAGGAGCACCAGAGCCATCTACGGTATCTCTCTTGTCCTCAATAAATCATTAGTAAGTCTGGGTGGTGTTCCACTTCTCACAAACTACAGTCATCATGCAGAAAAGCTATTTGAAAACTGCACTGGAACAAAAGTAGTGCACTTGTCAGTGATACACAGACACAACTTTGGAACAATACAGGAAAATGGCCATAATCTTAACCCTTTCTATCTGGCCGTTCTTTCTGCCACTACCGACTCTCTAATCAGAGCTCCTTTCACACAGAGCGAAAGTCAATAACAGCACACAATCAGTAAACAAATTCAGCTATTTTTAAAAAGGGCCTCTGCATTCATTTCAGTTGCTGCATGTAATTTGAATTATTCTACCGTGTAACACTTTAATTGTATAAGACAACGACCATGTCAGAGACACAGAAGAATGTGGGGCAGAGGGAAACTTCTAAAGTGATTTGAAGGCAGCTTCAGTTCAAATTTAATCAAACGTAGCATGATGAATCATATTACAGTAGCATGTGGTGGTCTACCTCAAACTGATACTGACTGTGTGAATTTTAAACCAAAAGCTAGTTCTCACAGGTATTTGGATCTTGGTGCCTACCACACAATATGTTCTACTGGTACAACGCCTGCAATCTGAAATCCTATTGGCCAAACTAACCCTCCACCTGTGACTCACGTGTCATGTGGAAGATACCATCACAGGCACTGATGTGGGACAAGAAGGCATTTCCCAGGCCTTGGCCGGCATGAGCACCTTTCACAAGGCCAGCGATGTCTACAACATTGAGGAATGCTGGGATTTTGCTGCAAGCCAGAGACATAAAAGGAAAAAGGTCAGCCTTTTTAATGCCCTTTTTAATAAAACACAGACCACTTTGCATTAGCTTGTGCTGCAACTGAATACAGCAGTCCTGATGAAAGAAGGTACCTGGTGAAGAGGTGCCCTTCTGAGGCTTTAGCTTATAAAGCTGTTGAATTGGACTGTGCTATATTGTGAGCTGCTCCAAATCTATTGCTTATCCACAAAATATCAGAAACTCCATTACAATGTAATTCAATATAACATTACTTCAAAGTGTGGTGCTCATTATAAAACAACACATTGGGTGTCTACAGTACAGATTAATTAGCTATACGAGGCTTTCAGTACCGTTTGTTGTTGGTTTTGGCCTTTACTTCTAGATCTGAAGTGTGAATAATACGCGAACGATAAGACCCCATACCTGGCAGGTTTGTGGAATTGGCAGAGGAAATCATAGCGTTCATCTGGAATGGGCACTCTGCTTTCATTTGGGTCAATGGTGCAGAAGGGGAAATTTTCAGCTGCAGCCTGACTCTTTGTCAGCACGTTGAAAAAGGTTGACTTCCTGAAAATAAAAAACAGCAGTGAGGTCAATCCATCTAAAACTGCTTGTGTGTAGAGTCTGATGATTTGATAGAATGATCCAAAATCATTTCAGTACATTATGCAAGATGTCCTGTTTTTATTGTGTGTCTGAGAAGGAAACTGTTATTCTAATGGATTGGACATTTGAGCACTTGAAACAAAACCTTGGAAAAAAAAAAAAAAAAAAAAACTTCTCCCAATTACAAGGTCAGGTAATCCCATAATGGATCAATTGTACATGGAATGGAGGGGCAAATTACACTTCTGATAGATCTCAGCTGTTGAACTGGATCAGCCAAACGTTGCCCCATGTTGTGATCACAGAGAGATTTATTTTCTACCGTGCAAGCAGCTCAAGTGTACTTCAAAATCTACAGACAATGGCAAGTGTCTAAGAGCCAGTCAACTATAATCCAGGACTTTCCGTCTTTATCCCCTCATTCGATGCTTCACATTGAAATGATTGTTTGCTAAGTCCCATAGGCATGAAATTGCTTGGAATTGCTAAAGTGCATGCATTAATTCCATATATAAAACTAGATTGTTTCTCTTACACTCTTGAAGGTTTTTCTTGGGTCACCTTGGGGAAAAAAGAGAAACCATGCAGAGCTAAGCTACAAACAATACCAGATTTTTAAAAAAGACTTTATGATATAAAATGTACAAGGCATAATGTGATTAGTTATCATATTTACTCAGCTATGAATGTGACTATTCTCAACACCTAAAACATGAGCATTACGTTCCATATTTAAGTCCTGAAATGGCATCTGTTTAAACTCCAAATGGTGAGTTTGTAAAATCTCGCAAAGCAGCAAAGGGGGTGAGTTTTCCTCTTTAATGATTGCAAAATCTAAATATACCCAGCTTCACATACTAATACATTTCTTTAAAAAGGACAAAAACAATACAGTAGCTTATTATATTAAATCAGCATGCAAGTTTGCAGTGTCTTAAATGCTTTGGTTTGAATAAATTGCATGACCTTTTTCGTGGTTCGTATTTGTAAGGATGTCATACTCTTGTTCTGCATGAACACCCTGCTAATCGTTTAATCGTTTTGTTTGTCATCATAAAAACTGCTTCTTTCAGTTTCATGACGACACTGTTGCTAAGGTTGTTGTCCTGAGATCACATATATTCATTCTGTGTAAATTAAAACGTTGGCTAGCTCATGTAAGAGTAACATAAAAATTACAACAATTACAACAATTACAACAATTTCAATCAGAATCAGACAACTTTATTTATCCTTAAAAAGCCAATTTAGTTTCATGGTACCCAGAAACTGATCCAACATATGAGGGCTTATGGGCCTTTTAGACTTTTTTTGGGATTTACAAGGAAATAAAGACTAATAGTGTGCTTGTAATTTAGAATTGCTACAGGTACAAAGGTCATATAAATGAAACCTCAGATGGTGCCAGGTGAAAAGGCAGGTACCCTCTCTCTATTGGATTCACTTTGGTGTAGCTAGATAAAGTAGAGGAGAGCTTTCAGAATGACATGACTTGAGGTAATCGGACCCATCGGACCCATGTTTACTGTGTCTGGTATATAGTGTGCAGCATTATGTGTCCCAATAGGGGCTAAATGGAGAAGACTAAAGTTTTTTAGTGTCTATGAGAATGGCAGTGAATGGAATATACACTGGTGTGAGTGCAGAAATAGCTGCAAAGTTGGCTGAATCACACTCTCAAGTCTCCCGTGTGTGTGAAGAATGGTCAGTAACGCCCATCTAACAGCAGGCGGGCATGTGGAGCACATTCATGAAGAAACCATGAGAGGTTGGCAAGTTGTACTTTGACAAAAATGTGGTATGGCAGCCCGCAACCTCAATGAGTTTTTATACCAGGAAGAAATTGTGGTTTTGCTGTGGTTAGGAATGAAAACACTGGACCCTAATCTATCTTTGTAGAATAAGCTCCAACATCTGGCCAAACAGCTCAGGCAAACTACACGTGAAGAAGCATAAACTTCTTTAAAAAACTTAATCTTTGCATCATTATAAGTGTCTCTTCAAAACCTTTTGGGCTGCATGAAAACAACAGTTCTCTTGAAATGTAAGTAGATACAAAAAGATGGGATTCTGTCAGCTCAACAGAAGATGGCCTATTACTGTAACCCTTCCTGTAGCTCTACAGTGGGGATCAAATCTTATCCAACACTCAGGTAGGATCTGTCCAGTGGTAACAACCTGTCACTGATGTTGGTGAAGCTCTTGGTAGATCATGACAAAGTGGATTTTTCTAGCCAGGTCTGACATGGCAGACAATGAGTATACACCACAGCCCTGTCATACACGACTACAGTACGAATTTCCTTTCCACTAGTAAAAATCTCTTGCAACAATGGTCAAACAATCATCATGTCAACACCAATAAATGCGCTGTCTTTTCCTGACGACCTCACTTTCCATCCATTATAATCATTTGAGTACACTCACCTATTGACCGACAATAATTTGAGAACACCTCAGACACTTGTAGACACTCCTCTTTGTGCTCAAGTAACACCTTTTTAATCGAATTTCACACTGTAAACTTCATTTACATGAATTCCTCAAACACACCCTCAGCTCTTACACAACACCAGCATCCTCCATCTGCTTTACAATAATAACATCATACAACTTAGAAGTGAGAGGCGAGATCTGGGACTCTGTTTGGCATCTTGTAACTTAAAAACAAATAGTTTGTGTACAAGAATCTCGTTTGGTTTTAGCTTTTACACTTTTAGTTCATGTAGCTGCAGATTTTTAGCCTGACCAAGAAAAGGCTTGTACAATACCAAAGCACATCTTTCACAGCCTCTTACGCATGAAACTGAATAATGATAATAATAATAATAATAATAAAAGGACATGAAAATCAAGCTCCCCTCCCTTTCCAAAGATACACAAAGAATGCATAATGACACAACAGGATACTTTTATGATGATGTCTGTGTCCATGCTGGACTTTTGTCAGTCATTCAGTTATAACACATTATGTGTGACATGTAATTTACAATTTTATTAAACTGAAAATGTAGAAAGGTTGCCAGACTTGCAAATCATCTCCTACATAATTATGTGCCACAAGCACTGATTGTACCTATGAGGCCGGGAGCTATTTCAAGCAACTATGGGTAAATCGACACATTGAATTCATACAGGAGTAAAGTGTCTGACATAGTGTAAAGCCAAAAGTTATGTTACTTTGAACAAGCACAGTTTCCTCAAAAATGAATTACCTGTATTGCAGTATTGGAGTCATGTCATTTTATCATCAACATGCAGGACATTGGCCTGCATCTTGGCTCAGTGGTATGGTCGGCACTGAAATCCTGTGTTTACGTGTTCAATTTGTGATATGGGTCGCTGCTGGATTCTCAGATTTTTCTCCACAGATCAAAGCCTAAGACCACAGGCTGAGTGAAACAGAAACTCTACATTGCCTGGCATATGAATGTAAAAGTGACTGCGTTGGTGAGTCTGCACTGTGTGTTTTTCCTGTGAATGACTGGAGAGTTGTCTGGGATGCACCGCTGACCGCTGAACAGTGCATGCTGGGACAAGTGATGAATGGGCATTTAAATTGAAAAGGTAGCATGATTTGTTAATGCTTCTCATTCATTTAATGTTCTTTTCTGCAACTGCAGCAAAATGTTAGGGAGAGAATAGCATTGTTTTTTTATTTGTTGCTTGCTGTCATATGGCTCATGACAGTCATATGAATAAGATGCTGCCAAAAGTGAAGAACTGAAAACACACTGCTGCAACAGTAAAAAGTACATGTAGAAATTATATAGCAACAACAATGCAGATTGTAAAAATGATCAAAAATTTAAGTATCAATTATTTGCACAACACCCCCCAAAATAAGTCATGTTTAAAGCATTATGTAAAAGTTGCTCATCCACTTATTTGGGCAATGTGAAAATTAACACACATCAAAGAAGAGTCGTGGGTAAAAGGCTCTTGTGTGATTTGATCTTTAGCAGGTAGGACACATAAGGTCCCACACACTCTAGTAACACTCTACAGGTTGTTAAGGAACACTGAAACATTTTCCTTTTTAAGTACATCTAAGATGCGTTATGCTCTTTGACATTTCGCTTGTTTCAGTGTAAAATGCTGCATGGGCAGCAGGTGTTGAACAACTCCAGTGGAAATTCTGAAGCTTTCTGAGTATTTAAATTCTAAATACTTCATATTTCATCTTGATTCTCTGGTCATGCACTCGGCTTACATTGCACCTTACAGAATCTAAGAATAGTGCATATGAGGCAAGTGTAGTTCTTAAGTGGACAGAGCACATGTTGGACCATGGAGACCACCGTATCAGTGCAAATAAAAATAAAAACCTTTTACTTACCCAACATTGGGCAGGCCGACAATTCCTATTTTCAATGAGGTGCCAAACCTTCCAATCAGTGGTGGCGGCTTTGGTGCTTCATCTCCCTTCCCCTAATAAAGACAATGTGGAGATGTCTGCAGTCAGAACGAGCACTTGCCATTACATAATCTGTAGTGCATTCTCTTTTTTGAATGGTGCTATTCTTCAACAAAACGCACCTTCTTCGGAGCCATTTCTCACACTTAAATTTGTTCTGACTTCCACACCAGCTCACCAGCTCAGAGAAGAAAAAATACTCATTGACAGAAAATGGGCTAAGCAAAGTCCTCAAATGCAACCAGTCAACTGCACTTCAACTAACTCGCTCCCCGCGCTCAAAATAGAATATGCAGCCTCTGGAAATGGAAAGTGACACTGTAAACTGGCAAGCTGACCTATACTTCTATATTTAGCCGTCAATACTATCAATGCGTGTAGATGAGCTGCTATAAGATCAGTCTTACATAGGACTGTTACATGAAAAGCGGGTCTTGAAAGCGTAGTTAATCTTTATCAGACTTTGACAACAGCTGTGTGCTTTCTATTAACATTAGAATTATCTGACAGTTGTCAGACAAGTTGTCTACACTGACAAGTCCAAGCCTTCCCGCCACATCCTCTTGCTTGAGCTCTTATTCACTTGCTAAGATAATAAATCCTTGCTATTTCACACTGCACTTTAAATGTGTTTGGATTTAATTTCCTTGCTGTGGCCTCTGTACACCTGCCACCAAAATAAATACTGACCTGGCAGTCTTAAAGTGCAAGTAATAAAACAAACTCAGGATAAACAGCAGATGACACAGAGACATTGTCATTTAAAGCTACCTACGACAACACAAAGTGGGATAAATGCTGTTTTTATACCAGTGTTTATAGTTTTCCAAGGTATTATCACAAAAGCAAAGTATCGGTAAAAAAAAAAAAAGTGAGACATAAGTGAGAGCATTTTGACGAAATCTTCATATTTATGTTAACTTTTTTTTTAATTCAAAAAGCATCGTTTGATTATCAAGTCTCCAGAAAACATTACACAGCTTCAGCACCAGAGAAATAAAGTGTAACATCCTCGCACTCATGGTTTCCTTCAAACCCCTTTCAGAGAAACAGGTGTAGCCACATGAGCACACTAAATCACTACAATTAGTTAAATGTCCTCAAATAAACTTCCTGCAGCAGAAATACAAATTAAAACACACAGGGACACAACCAAAAACCATCACCCAATCCAACAGCCTGTCTAGTTTAACATGCAGAAAATGAGGCTCTAATAATCTGGATTTGAGGCAAGTGGGGCTGCCTTTGTAGAAAGAATTTAAATGAATAGGTCTGAATTAATCATTTATCTTTTGTTGATGGATGCACCCCCACTTAGACTCATCACAATAGGTGCAGAGCGTTTTGTTCGACCATATAAATCATCCCCATTGTTTAAGCTACATTGATCAATCTAATGGTTTGTAATAGGCTCCTAATTGCCACAGAGAAGTGCTCACGAATGGAGTCCAGAATTACAGATTCAACTCAAAATTCTCATTTGAATAACAGGTAAGATCAAGTTCTCCCCTTTTGTCTCAGGTAAACAGCCTCTGAAAAAAAACACTATTATTTTTTATTATTATATCTTAATGTGACAAATAAATTTCCTTCAAAATAATTTTTTTGTAAGTGTTCATAATAGGACATGTAGTTTATTGTTGCATGAAGATTCTATGATTCCTTTGCAGTTTTCTTTGTTAGGGCTATGCTATGATGCATCATTATTCTAGGATGAACAGGTTACACTGTTACTCATTAAGGCGTAACTCAAATAATAATAATAAATGAATAATGTGCACAAGAATATCAACATCAGAGCAAATGAAACAAAAACAGTAATAGTTGACTAATACTAATTTTAAACTAATTGTGAAATTTTGTTTTCATAAAAAGAAAATATGATTAAATGAACTTGATCAAGGACTAAATTTATTTACCGAAGTCTTACACAGGAAATATATGTATCAAAAAAAAAAAATCTGCATTTTTTTAACGCTATAATTAATTGAACTTTCAGCAACAATCAACTTTGTTTATGTAGAGCAGGCTTTTAATACTGTTAACAGCACTCTGCCAAATTGTCATGATTGCAAAAATGATTCAATTTTCTTGGCAATGCTCAGTATTTGATGAGACTGATTTTTATTCACCCTTCCAAAGGTGGGGTTTTAAAAAAATGTATTTGAACAAATTGCGCCTTTGTTGACTGGCAGCATTCATACTCTATAATGGAGCATTATTTGCCCGTTTTGAATACTGTAATGCACATCTTTCGGTCAAGCCTTTCTCTGGAAAATTGCTTTAACTTTTAAAGGGATGATGATTCACATCAGAGCAGGTCAATTTTACATTGTGCCATTATCCCTGAGCATTTTAACAAGCTATGGAATATGCTGGCTTATTGAATCGTGACAAAAGCAGACCAAAAAATAAAAATAAAATCAAAAATACGCAATAGGAGTTGCGACTTTTAGGAAAATTGGTGATACGCGGCATCCTCTTAATTGTCCTCAATTTAATTAAATGTGTGATTATGTTGCCATTAAATTTTATTTCTCCGGAACAAGACCGGAAGCGTTCGTCCGGTTAAATCATTTTAATGGAGATGAGTGGCGGCCTTGGCTGCTCAAACTTTTTTTCCGCCTATAAAATACTCTTTGAAAAGAGACCTGGAGCACGCGCTGATAAAGCGAGCTGTCATTTTTAATTAACCCCTCACCTGCTCTCCCCCCAACAAGTAAGCACGAGGGGGCGGCGAGGCGCGGCCGCGCGCGTGCGGAGGGGGGGGGGGGGGGCGAACGCGCGCACGTGCACGACCGGGCGCGGATCTCGGCTGGAAGTAAAAGAAACTGTGATACTAATTTATGAATCGCAATCCGCTTTTCTTCAGCTTGACGAGGCGTTTTGTTCGCGGCGAGGGATGTCAGGCCTCTTTCCGGACTTTTAACACTAAACTTCATCCCTCTGGGATTTTTCAAGATAGCCAAGAGTGTGTTCAAAAAATGAAAACGACATGATAGAAAAAAAAAAGATCATTATGACTTATCTAACACGCAGCATGCCCCGGCTGTATGGGCTGTTTGGATAAAGACATCAGCAGCTGCAGCGTCTCCCGCGCTGATCAGGATCCTCCGGACTCACAACAATTTCTCTATGACGTGTCGCGCATGATCTGAATATTGAAAATCAGAAGGAAAAAGCTGGATCTGCACAGACGAGCGTGTCACCGCCATCCACAAACGCTTAGAAATGAGTGAGAAGCTTACCTGGTGGAGAGCTGACTTGTGAACTCAATTCTGCAAAGAAAGGAGACATTCAGTCTTCGAGAGAGAATACATGAAAATAACTGTGCATTACAAAAAAAAAAAACAACAACAAAAAAAAAACATACCAAATCGTGTCTTGTATGACAGTCTGAGCAGTAGCTGCACAACAGATGATTGACGGCGGGGTTTTTGGGGTTTCTGTCTGCGGTCGGGTCTCTCATTGGCTGACTTCATCGCCCGGCCACGAACGCAGCCATTAGATTGGCTGCGCGTCCTCGCCAGCTGTACTTCAAAGAACACGCTCTCTACAACTACGTAGTGTTGAGAGCTGAGAGCCAAGAGAGAAACCGTGTGACCCGAGTCAAACACGGTGAGCCTGACTCAAACTGGAGCCGTAGGCTTACAGCATTGACATCGCGACCGTCCTCACCACAGCGCAGACCCTGGATATGGCTACGTCTATACTTGGGGTGAGTCTGACTTTGGAATTGTGCGCAAAAGTTATGCGAAAAGTTATTGTAAACTACAGCCAAAAAAAAAAAACAAAAAAACAAAACAAAACAAAAAAACTAAACGCTTTCATTTCTGCCTGCATGGGTTGAAGTTAGAGTTAGTTAGTTAAAATCTGTGTCGGAAGTGACCTATTATAAAAAAAAACAAAAACAAAAACAAATGAGATATATAAACGGATAAAGCCTGGTGGTGTCTGAACCAAAACACAGCTGATCAAACTTTGCGGTGTCCTACTGTTTTCTGCTGCCGTTGTTACGGCTCATATCAGGTGGTTTGTTTGAAATGTTCATATCCCTCCCGGTTCAAATTATGGTTTGACTTTGAGGACTTACAGCTGCTTTAATCTAATTGTTTAATTTTATTTTTTTTTTGATCGGTCGTCTGCTGTCCCGTTATCCAGATTCAGCCTCCATCTTTCAGTCACATTCGTCGTCGCCTGTTTTAAGTCAAACTTGTTGTGTGCCTTTCAGGAAGAGCCACGGTTTGGAACTACACCTCTAGCTATGCTGGCTGCAACTTGCAACAAAATCGGTAACACCAGTCCTCTTACAACTTTGCCTGACTCCAGCGCTTTCTCAAAAGGTGGATTTCACCCCTGGAAAAGATCCTCATCCAGCTGCAACTTGGGATCCAGTCTGCCCGGGTTCACGGTGGCAACAAGCCGCGCTTCGACAGGACTAACGCCGACCAGTGGCACCGGTAACAGCGCCTTTTGCTTAGCCTCCACCTCCCCGACCTCGTCTGCGTTTTCCACAGAGTACAGCGGTCTGTTTTCCAACTCCGCCAGCGTCACGTCCCAAGAGTCTGGACAGTCGGCTTTTATCTCCAAAGTCCACACGTCAGCAGAGACTCTGTACCCCCGGGTCGGGATGGCGCACCCGTACGAGTCGTGGTACAAATCCGGATTCCACTCGACCATCTCCGGCGACGTCGCCAACGGAGCGTCCTCGTGGTGGGACGTCCACACCAACCCCGGGTCGTGGCTCGATGTCCAAAATCCGGCCAGCACCCTCCAGACCTCGCTGCACTCCGGGACGCCGCAGGCCATCCACTCCCAGCTGAGTGGCTACAACCCGGACTTCTCCTCGCTGACCCACTCGGCGTTCAGCTCCACTGGGATCAGCCCGTCCGCCTCTCATCTACTGTCCACCAGCCAGCACCTGTTAACGCAGGACGGCTTCAAAACGGTCATCCCCACGTACACAGACGCTTCTGCCGCCAACGCCATGATCTCTGGGGGCAGTTCAGGAATAAGCAGCTCCTCCAGGTCGTCCAGGCGGTACTCCGGCAGAGCAACATGTGACTGTCCGAACTGCCAGGAGGCTGAGCGGCTGGGACCCGCCGGGGCCAGCCTGCGGAGAAAGGGACTCCACAGCTGCCACATTCCCGGCTGCGGTAAAGTGTACGGAAAGACCTCTCACCTCAAGGCGCACTTGAGGTGGCACACCGGCGAGCGGCCTTTTGTCTGCAACTGGCTTTTCTGTGGAAAAAGGTTCACTCGGTCCGATGAGCTCCAGAGACACCTTCGCACCCACACCGGCGAGAAACGGTTTGCTTGCCCGGTGTGTAACAAGCGCTTTATGCGGAGCGATCACTTGAGCAAGCACATCAAAACGCACACGGCCGGTGGAGGAGGCAAAAAGGGCAGCGACAGTGACACCGACACCAGCAACCTGGAGACCCCGAGGTCCGAGTCCCCAGAACTTATTTTGGAGGGGGTAAACCCCAGAATCAGTGTTAAGGATCCCTCTCCACACGACGAGCCCTAATGAGGCTGCAGCCCAAATCAAGCCACATTCAAAACTGCACAGCAATGAAAAAAAAAAACGGGTCTTATCTGACAGACAATACAGGAGAACATATTTCAAGAAGCGATTGCAAAGTCTTAAAAAATATATTCTCCACAGGCGTAACGAGTATTTCATCCGTAAATCCATCTAAAGCAACCGCAGAGAGATTTACTGTAGGGCCTTTGGAAAAGAAATTGAAGGACAACTTGAAAATGAAATGGATGTCTGCTAAAGGGTGTGCGAAACCTGTTGAACTTTGGTTGGACAGTGCGAGTTTCATCGTGTATATTGACGACTAAACTATGTGTTATTTTCCTGTAAATGTTAGGCTATGATTGTTTTATTCGTGTTGGTATCCTGGAAATCAGGGAGTTTACTTTCGACGCACTTTGTGGATATGTATGTACACAGCTTTTTTCAACTTTGGTTAATCATTTTATTTCTTTGCTAAAATATATATATATATATATATATATATAAATGTTTACCTGTAAAAAGTCACACGTATAAGACTTTCATTTTATCGTAATTAAAACATCTTAAAAAAGGCTGCAATTGTGTGATGTAGATTTTATATATATATATTGTTTGATTATGTTAACATTTTAAAATGGAAAAAAATTAGGACACTTATTTCAAACACGTTGTGGGCATTTTTTTGCTTCTTAAAATCACCTATAATACCGTGACTTTCACTATTTCCCCCTATGGAATAAATCAATGTTTAATGCCCCGGAAAAGACATTTCATGCCTAAATGAAAATCTTGTTAAATGGTATTAATTATGACTTGGAGCACATCGCAGCCCCATGTGTCTTGTATTTGCGATTAGGGATTCGTGTCTTATCAAATATCTAATTAATCTCCGAGACATCTTTTGTTCAGTTTCACTTTATCGGGGAGGGGGAGTTTCCAAGGGGGTTTGATGACAAAGGTCCCTGAATATTTATTCTAATTGTCCAAATTGACTGCTTTCATTTGCATACCAATCGATAGACTGAGAATAAGGATATGGCTGCCTCTTTTTTTTTTTTTTTGCCAGAAACCACATAGATTTTATGGAAACAGTTTTTTAAACTTAAGAAAAAGAGGGGGCAAAGAGTCACATGCAAATGGTGAATTTGAAATGGTCCTTGCTCAGCGCAAACAAATGGTGCCTGCGAGTTATTTGAATATCAGTGGCCCCGTATTGAAAGGGTTCAAGGATGCTCTCTGACTTCTTTGTGCTCAGCCAGTGCAGCGTCCGACTGTCAGAGAAAAAGCCGGGGAATAATTACAGCGTGAGTCCAGGACTTGGAATACGTCAGGGAAAAGCATCTCATCCAGACACCCGCTTCTTCCCCCTGTTTTTTTTTTTTTTTGAAGAGGATGTTAAATTAACCAGAAGGCAATGGAGGGAAATTATTTTCATTTCCTTTTGTGCAACAGCGGCTTCAAGGAAATGGCGAGATAGTGAAAACTATCAAATTAGATTGCCAAAACACGAGCAGCAACACTTCAAAAGAAATATGTTTGTAAATGTAGGCTTTTTAACAACTCGTTTAGCAATTCAAATGAATTTGTTTATTGAGATAAAATTTTATTGTATATATAAGCCTATACATAAGCGATAGTGTTTTTTTTTTTTGTTTTGTTAGATTGTTTTTAGTTTTGGTGACAGGACGAGGTAAATAAAAATATATATATCTTATTATTAGGCCTAAAATTGTAGATGACAGGAAGAAAATGGTCAATTTATAGTTAAAATACAGATGGAGATTGAATAATAATACCTTTAAATTCCACATAATTAAGACTATAAATAATATAATTTTAAATACCACCCACCATAAAAAAAAAAAAAACGAAAAACGTACAGCGTTGCTTCATTTCCACACTGTCACTCCTTTGCTTTACTCTTATTTATTCTTGGATATATTATGTATTTACGCTGGCTATTTGGGCAGAATTCGTGGGTTATTTATTTTGTTTGAGTTTGATGCAACGTATCACCTTTGTAGGACGCACATATTATGTAAAAGGTAACCGGTCGGAATTTAAATAAATAAATAACACATACACACATATAAAATATTAGGCCTATGCGCAAGTGTAACAATTCGCCTTCACTAGTCTAGAGAAAGACAATTAAGTGAGTCTACAATCATCATCAGTCAACGGACAGATCCACATCTTCATTTCACTCTCATCCAAGGCGATGACATTTTATTTCATCCATGTCAAATAAACGCATTAAACTGAGAGCGTTATACATTTAATCAGAAAGTAAAAGTCCTGATTTTGCCGCATTACAGCTGACAATGTCGATATATCCTCCCAAAAAGGGCACAGTGAGGGAAGGAGGATAAAAAAAAGCCCGCAGCAACAGAAATGCTCTTTTTTGCAGTCAACTGACCATGAAAATGAGTCCAACATTTTCCCATCAACAGATCATTGCTGCAAATTGCTTCCAATGGTAATCAATTAATTTAGACCCTTTCATACAGTACAAGAAAACACAGGAGAGAAATGAGATGCATCTAGATATTTTCTGTCCACTGCTTCCCTCTACTGGAAGAAAAAGAGACTCATATCCACAATAGCTGGAGTTTGATATTTAAATCAAGGGACTGTGTGATTACCAAGAGAACTTACTTCACAGTAACCACGCAAAAAAAAAAAAAAGCAAGGAAACCGTTCAACGTTATTGTAAGGGGGTAAGAAACTCTTAAAAAAATAGTCAAAAACAGTCAGCGCTGTCTTTTACCTCTGTCTTGGTTTCGCTCTCCTCTCTCCCTACTCCTGCTCCTACTTCTTCCTCTGCCCTCCCTTTCTTTCCCCCTTTCCCTGCTCCTGCTCCTCCCATCTGCTGTTCTGCCTTTCCTTCCATCTGTGCTACTTCTGTTCCTCTCACCATTTCCACTGCGACGCCTGTCTTTACCTCTGTCCTCCCTGCTTCTTTCGCAGCTCCTGCTTCTTTCCAAACCAGACTTGGAGCTGCTAGGTCTCTCTCTGTCCCTGCTGTTGTGCCTCTTTCTCTCTTGACCTCCCCCAGACTTGATCTTGTTCTCCAGGCTACGATTTCGACTCCTGCTCCTTCCCCTCTCTGTCTGTGTTTGCCTATAATCTCGGGACTCCTCTTCAGGCCACCTCTGTCCTGTGTGAGGGCTCGGTGACCTGCTCCTGTGAGAAGAGGCCTTTCTCTGACTCTTGACTTGATGCTCGCTCTCAGAGCTGTTATCCCGACAGGAATCCCTTTTCTTGTTCTTCTTTCTCTTTTGGCTCTTGAACTTGCCATGACGGTTTGACTCTGAGTCACTATCACTGCTGCTACTGCTGGAGGAGTCAGTGGAGCTATCACTACTTTCATGCTTTTTTGTATGTTTTCTTTTGCTTTTCTTCTTTTGTTTTTTGCTCTTCTTTTTCTTGGACGCCTTCTTCTCCTGTCGATCTAGCTTTCTATAAAATAGCATCAAAACATGAATATAAATGTAAGATGGATTAAAAGTATGGCAGCAGAAATATTATATTTACACACATACAAACATACAAGGTTCTCAAATTTTACAATTATTTAAGATTATTTAATAATTCCTAAAACCACCTTGCAGGTATTTAATTTTAGTTTACTGTATCAACATATGAAGCTTCAAAATATTTGTACCATATAAAAAACTACTGGTAAATCTTGGTTCAACGCAGTTCAATGCCAATAAGCTTTAGAGAATTAGTTGCTATATTTTACCTGAGAAGCTTCTGCTTTTCTTTGGTCGATAAAGACTTAAGAAATTCTACCTCAGGATCATCTTCATCATCGCTGGCAACATATTCCTACAAAAGGAAACAGCTAATTAAAAATTGCATTAAAATTAAAACAACAATCTAAAGTGAAACATCTATGTCAAAAGCAAATCTAAGCTGAAGACTTAAATATAATAAGACTTAAAAATATGAGGAGATGAGTATAGTCAAATCTGTTCTCTTGCTCTTAAAACTGTCCACTTTGCAGTATTTATACATGATAGATATAGATACAGTTAGTCTTTCCTCTCTGAAGGGCAGTGTGTGTTTGTGTGTGTGTGTTCCTATGTCATCCTATGTGTACAATGATGGGGGCACGAGACAGACAATTACCCGCGATGGATCACAAACAGTAGCATTCCTACCAAGGACACATTTTTTCAGGGCAAACCCACTGTTTCGCATCTCCGCCATTAACTCTGAGGGGTGCATCGACGGACCTGTTAGCACAAATGACAGCCTCAGAGTCCCATTGATGTCAAACCCATGCCAACCACTATCTCCACAGTGGGAATTTCAGGGGCGGCTTTGTTAACAGAATGGGACATCAAATCAACTCACTCCACTTCCGGCTGAGCAAATCATACAATATCATTCTCTGCCAAAGCAGCAGTTAGAGGAATCAGAATACACAATAATTACATTTTTTTCTTCTGGCGCAGGAGGGGGACCATTACAGTACTCCACCATCAACACCATGCACTGACTGGACTCTCCCAGGGTAAATATTATTACTTTACTACGCAACTCAGTGATTGCAGAACTCAGAATCAGCTCAAGACTGTGAGCTCCAGCTGAAACCTGAGGAGAGGTACAGTAAGTGTACCTGCTGCAATATCTGTGACAGACAAAAGGTAACCTAAAGGCCAGTAATATTAAGCATTAAAGATATTCTGAGTCCTTCTTACTCTGCTCAAATAAAAATATTTAACAGTTTTAACATTGAAAAACAAATGCAGTTACCTATTTACATTGAAAACGTTGCTGCACATAAAACTAAAACTCTGCAGGGGATAAATTTAAAATGATACACAGTTATTGCATGTACTTTACCTGCTGCCTCCTCTGATGCCACAGAGCTGGCATTGATACCCGACAGCCCAAAGAGAGGACACTCTCTGTCTGTGTTCACATGGCCCCATTTGTGGCATTTGATGCATCTCACATTGCGCACCTTTGAAGGTAACAAGAACAGACATCACTTGCTATTATCTCAATACTGGAGAGAAATGCATAATAATTTCACATAAGCACACTTTATATACAGTAATAGCTCTGGATTTATTTTTGACAGCAGGTAAGGTGTAGCTTGTATTGGGCTGTATTTTATAATATACTCTACAAACTTGAGCGATGAAAACATATCTATCAGGGGTTAAGTGTGAATTTGCATTGTAAAAACACTACAGTGTAA
The DNA here is from genome assembly GCF_900963305.1 of Echeneis naucrates. Taxonomy (NCBI): domain Eukaryota; kingdom Metazoa; phylum Chordata; class Actinopteri; order Carangiformes; family Echeneidae; genus Echeneis; species Echeneis naucrates. Next base: position 8,428,625 of record NC_042531.1, read on the forward strand.
TTTTTCCTTTTCTAACTGTTTCCCTCACAGAATTTGAAAGACATGAATGTTACAAGAAAGCAATCAGAAAAAACAAAACACAGAATTATTATATATATATATATATATATATATATATATATATATATATATATATATCCGCTCTCAAACATAGTACATTTAATTCTTGTTTCTTATTCTAATATTTTATTCAATTGGTGATCCCCTCAGATCAAAGCCCTGTCTGGGAAGCTCTGGTGGAGTATATATTCTTAAAATAAATATAAATAATAACAGACCTGGATTCCAAATGGTTGATCCCGAATATTCATGTCATCTTTTGCATACCTATGTGACAAAATTAGGGATAAAAATACTACAAATCCCAAAAGAAAATTCAACATGCCAGAAAATTTCATTACGTATTAAATTGAGCACATACTTCTCACGAGGAGCCCCCTTCTGCCACTCAAATTTGTACTCTTCCTCCCCCTCCTGACAAAAAAAGCACATTTCATCGGGAAGTGCAATATGTAACCATTTCTTGTTATAAGTGATCAAAAACCAACATTAACTAAGATTATTGTTTTCACTACTTCACCTCTTTCTTTTCCTCTTCAAGACAGAAGACAGTCATGAAACAAAAACACATTAACATGTTAATCCTTTATTTTTCTTATGGGCAAATGTTGAAACTGGTAATAGTATTTAGCAGTAGTAGTAACCACAGAGTCTTGACTTAAAAGATAATTTACCTTTTGATGCTCCAGGTGGTGCCTCATACATGAAATTGAGACCATTTTTAACACGGTCATCCCCCATCAACAACCTAGAGGTCAAAAACCAATGTGATGAATATCATTGTTATCGTTTTCATAGTGTTTATCAATATTTACAACACATGGAATTAGATGAAGTCTCCAGAAAATGTTCACTGGCTTTCTTTTGAGATAGCTCAGCCTATATTAGCTAAGCATTTAACTGTTCAAATAGACAGGTACAAGGTATCACCCTGTATAGTTATGACCTGTTGTTGTACGTGTCCTGTTCTTTCAGGTATGCCTGCATAAGTTCCTCTTGTTTTTTCTTCTCGAAAGTCAGTTTCTGCTCTGCAATCCATACCTGAAATAAAGCGAAAAGGATTAAACCCCATGTTTTCCCTACTGTTCGAGGCATACTGTAGGAGCCACATTTATTTATTTGTCTGTCTTCCGGTGTTGGGTCAGGTCTTCACAGGTGGCAGTATACCATTTTTCTATATAAGCACGGGTGCTGGTGATGGAGGAGGAGTTTGGAGGTGGAAGGTCATGCCGTTTTTACACGCAGCCGGTTTCTTTTGTTTGGTTTTCATCATTATCCCAACGTTATTTATTTTTGCATCCGTATAATAACTTATCTTTTTTTTTCTGATCAATAAACGGGAACATCACCCAAAAGTGGAAACGTGTGGACATTGTTTCAATAGAGAGCGCGTAGGAAAACAGTCTCCCACCTCACCATGAACGACTAAAGGAGGACAGGATAGTCGCTATACATACTTTATTAGGTTCAGCTGCTCAGGTTGAACAATACAGCTTTAACCTGTGATTTCAGAATCTGCTGTGGACCATTAAAACAACTTTTCCGCTATATATTTTCTAAACCATACAATTATCTGAAGGGTTCACAGCAGCATTCATCGGTAAAGAGTAATAATTATCAGTTGCAAGATGCAAATTAATGATAAAAGAAAACATAAATCTAGGTGATTTCTCATATGAATTATAGCATGCGTTGCAAGCTGTTTACACAATATCGAGCTTGATAAGTGATGAATCAGAGGACCGCAATCCTATTTGCATCTACATCTGGCAGCAAAGAAAGTTACGTGGACATAAACTATTATGTTTAGGCTGAATACTGGCACACACTACATCAACTGCAGGTTATGTAGCACAGAGGCCAGCTCAGGTTTCCGACAATAGAAAATAGGAGGGTAACATTTATAGTACACAAATGTAGGATGTCTAGTTAAGAAAATTGGCAGTGAATTTGTCTCTTCCTCAAAAAAAAAACAAAACAAAAAAAAAAACATAAAAACTTAAGAAAGACGACATGAACGTTGTAACATCAACTTGACAAATTAGCCAACACAGCTTCATTCAAACATGCCGAGACAGACGTCCTCCTTTTCGGTGGTTTATCTAAAATCTGATTTTGGATAAAGCCGTTAGATTGAGGTGAAAATGTATTCATAAAAAAAGTCATGCTAGCTTCTGACGGCTGACAACCTGCGCAACACGAAGTTAGCATAGCTGGTTAGCTAACAGGCTAACCGGCTTTATTTCAGTCCTGAGTGAAACGAGTACTCACTTTCTTGATATTAGACTTCGACGCAGGGTGAAAGTCTTTCTTGCACATGAAATTTGCAAAGGATTTCCCCATGGCTGACCGCCTCTATCGCCCTGTTAATGGAAAACGTAGAGCTAGTTTGAGGTAATGGTTCCGTTAGCGAAGCTACTCCAGCATGTAAACAAATGAACCGGCGTGAAGATGGTTCTCCGTTGGATCTAAGGAGCGGCGCCGGTCGGACACCAGAGAATTTTATTTAAATTAAATTAAATTGGATTTTTATTAATTTTTTTTATTTAAAACAGCATTTAAAACATGTACATAATTTCACAGCGATTTATACATGATTTGGAAAATGTAAATCAAAAACGACATTGTTTAATTATGAAATTGCCAACAATAATTTTAAGGTATTGTATAAAATGACAAATTAATTTTTTAAAGGCTGTAGGAATGGAAGAAATTGAATTAATATCGTACAGAAGTGTGAGGGAAAGGGATTATGAGGCTCTTCTTGACGAATATGAAACGGACTTCAGCGTGATCACGTGACCACAGTGTTTCCGTGTCACAGTGGTGCAACCAGGCGTGAGAATAGAAACTTTGGCTGATTGTGTCCGCTAACACACAGGCAGGTACGATTACCTTTTTAAAAAAAAAAATTGTCACAACATTACTTAATATTGCGCTCTGTCCAAATGGCTTCACGTGTCAAACTGAACATTTTAGCTCTAAATGTGAGCAGCTAGCTCTGAAATGTAATCGGGGAGTTATTGTTGCTTAATGCTAAGCTGACTTTGTTGTTTATTTGTGTCCTGCCATTAGAGCAGGGTTTGTGTATCTGTGAGGTCACTAAACTTTTGAGTCTCTCAGTAGGTTTTTTATTTTTTTTTTACTGGACATGCACCCATCCTCCTGTGACACATTTGTGGCTCTGCCCCCCTCCTCTGAAGGACAGCGCATCATCTTTGGAAAAAACTCGGACAGGCCGTGTGATGAAGTCCAGGAAGTGCTCTATTTCCCTGCCAGGGACTACAGTCCGGAGGAGAAAGTTGAGGTAGGTAGCACAGACAGCTCGCTATTGTCCCCCCCAAATTCCAGTTTCCTACATTGTGCATGCTCCCTGGTGAATGAGTCAGTAAATAATCAGTGACAGACTTTGCCCTTGTGCTTTGTTTTTTCCTGTCAGTGTACCTACATAGAGATTGAGCAGGTTGCCCACACTTATGCAGTTGTGTTGAGCAAACCAGCTTGGCTGTGGGGGGCAGAGATGGGTGCAAATGAGCACCAAGTGTGTATTGGGAATGAGGCGGTGTGGGGCAGAGAGAGTGCAGATGGTGACGAGGCTCTTCTGGGCATGGATCTTGTCAGGTAAACCCCCTGAAAACAAACAAGCACCTGTGACTTGCTCATCTTCTGGTGCAAAGGGAAATTTAATGATATATTGCCAGCCAGAAACAATTTTGTGTAATTTTTTCTTTAGTGTGTTTTTGTCACCTCTGAATACATTTGTGAGAAATACTCATAGACAAAACATGACTCTGTTACCCTGCAATTTCACAGGCTTGGACTCGAGAGAGCAGACACAGCTGAGAAAGCAGTGAATGTTATTACTGAACTGCTGGAGAAATACGGTCAGGGAGGATCTTGCATGGAGGATGAATGTGGCTTCACCTACCACAACAGCTTCTTAATCTCAGACAGGAAGGAGGCATGGCTGCTGGAAACATCAGGGAAATACTGGGCTGCAGAAAGAGTTGAAGGTAAGAAAGGCCTACAGAAAAAAAGCATTAAGAACGGGCAAATATTTATTCTGCCCTGCACTGAAATCAGTTCATTGTTAAGGCTGCGTTTTTGGGGATTGCAAGTGTAAACCATAACAAACCAGAAGCTATATGTACGCACCATGTTAGAAAGTAGAAATTATACTGTATCTGCTCCATTCATGCTGCAACAGTTCTTCAGAAACAATGTTGCCATTACATCGTACGACCACCAGAGAGCACTGCCAAGTTTAGTTTTCACCTTTAAAATGTCCCAAGTCAGTACATGTATTGGTCACAATTCTTTAATAACCAGATTTAAGTCACTTTAATTCTGACTCATTAACACAGTCAGCTTTAAAATTAGATTATCAGTTAAGATACACTAGCCTCTAAGTCTTCCACTTTTCTGCATTTAAGGGCTGCCTTCTTTTTTCTTTATGTTACTGCAGTCATGATTGAGATCACTTAAAATGGCCTCACAAGACTATGTACTGGTAGTTTTCTATTAACACACAACACTGCAACGTTTGCTGTTTTATAATGACATAACAATGTCTGTGGTGGTATGTTTTCATTTTGATGGCTTAAACACGTTCCCTTTTTTTAGCTGGATATCGCAACATCTCCAACCAGTATGGCATAACAACTAAGATAGACAAGGAACATCCTGGGATGAGAGAATATGCACGAAGCAAGGGCTGGTGGAATGGAAAGTCAGAGTTTAACTTTGCTACAGTCTACTCCTTCATGACCACAGCCAGAATAGAAGCCTCTGGGAGCCGATACTGTGAGGGGAAGACGTTATTGGAAAAGAGCAATGGTTAGTTATTGTTCACTTCACTGTGGAAATGCACCAGAAACGAAATGTTTCTTTATGTCTACCAATGTTAATGCACATGTGGATTTTATTTACTCAAGGCCATATCACTGGTGCGACAATGATGGGTATACTGAGGGATAAAAATAGTGGAATCAACATGGAGGGGATGTTCATGACTACAGGAAGCATGGTATCTGTAATCCCAACTAATCCTGCTCTGCCAGGGGTTCACTATTTTACAGCAACGCCAGACCCTGAAAGGTAGAGAACTTCATCTCAATTAAAAGCCAACCTTCATATTTATTTTCACTAGAGTTTATGGTGACATGAAGTAATTTGTTTGACAGGTCTGTTTTCAAGCCGTTCATCTTTGTGGAGCACGCCAACGATCTGAAGGCGACGACTTCACCGAGTTATGGTCCGGATGACCCTGTAAAGAAGAAACCCCGCTTCCAGAGCAAACCTGACCGCAAACACGAATTGTTTGTCAAGCACGAACCGGTGGCTGCCATCATTGACACTTACAAGGTTTAATGGTTTAATTCGATGATGAACTTTACCATAATTTGTAATTTGATTTGGCCTTCAGCAAATGTATTCATAAATTAAAGCTGTTTTGTTTTGGTTGTTTTGTTTGTTACTAGGACAAGGGAAAGGGGATCAAAGAAGGCATGATGAAGCTAGAGAAGGAGTGGATGACAGAGATGGAGAAGATTCTTACTGAAGGTGTTGAAGAGCCTGATTTATTTGCAAATCTGTTCTCAAACTGTGTCCAAGAGGAGATGGCGAAATACAGTAACAGCTGAGATGACTGAACCACAAAAGAGTTCTTCATGGTGAAAGAAGTAAATGGCTCTACAGTTAGTACCTTTTAGTCAGAAGTGCAAATATGCTTGCATAATGAATTAGAGCATATCTTTACATTAATTAACATCATTGTATAAAAAATGATGCAGCCCAAGGTACAAGGATGGACTAAACATTCTAGTTTCATTGATAAATACTAAAATAATAATAATAAAACATTTGCTTTATGTGCTACATGATATTGGGGTTCAATTCGGACCAAGTCATAATAAACACACAGCTTTCAAGAGTTACATATTGTTTTAGAGTGTTTTTTTTATTAAAAAGACAATCAGTTGTTATTTCACATCATTTGTATGACACAAGTAAGCACAAATCTTGTCAAGATTTCTAATTATATCATCACACCTGAGATGATTTTAGAACAGCAGCTTCTACCTCACTGACACTCATTTTGAAAACACTATAAGATACTATGTTTTCCAGAGTCAAGGTGAACATTTTAAACCAAGCATATGTGTTAACACTGAAATCTGACATTTATTCAGTCAGCAACACAGTGGTTCTGACTATTAACAATCATGGCCCTTTTTTTAAAACCAGCCTTGAGTTATTAAGAGAAGTAAAATAATAATAAAAAAAAATCATAAACATGTAGAGGATGCAAACTCTTAGTTTAAAATAGTTTTTCCAAACTGGCCCATTGTCTAGTGAGTAGTGCACACACAGTCCCAGTAATCAGTGTAATCACTTCTGTTTCAAGTCACATTGAGTGGTAACATTTGTGCTTCATGCTATAATACCAGTAACGAACTGGCCACAGTAGTTTAATTATGAATAAAATAGCAAAAAAAAATAAATAAATAAAACACTGAAATGGTTAAAGATACTTTGACAAGCACCTTAGATAGATAGGGAAAATACAACCTATGTATGTATTTATATAGCACTCATCAGATGAGTGGGAGTTTTTACTACTCAAATATATAACTGATTTCTTAGGGCACCTTTTTTTGAGATTGTTGCTCATATAAGGGGATAAAATGATGTATTCCAAGTTTAAGTGAGTATATTTCCAGGATTAAAATTATACGAGTGTAGAATGACCCCCAAGGATTAGAAATGCCTGCTATTCAAAAAAGTATGTTAAAAGAAATCACATCTTTTTTTTCTGGTTTTATCAATGAGTCCTGTCAGTTACGTTGACATTTTTACTGAATAGCCTCATTACCAAATAATAGAGGAAAATCTGATGTCTGTCAGACATGTAAATCAACCATAGGTGTATAAAAAGTAACTGGCTAATCTTTAATTATTGCCGAAACTGTCTGCCTGATCAAATTCTCGAGCTTACCGTATACATCACCATGTGGCAGCTCCAGTACTGCCCTGAAACAATGCTGCAACAAGTGTGCTACATTTCCTTACATCAGTAGTCAAATACGTGAGTGAAATCATAAATGTTAAAAAAGATTTGAAGTCTTAGAAAAAAATCCCTCATACATTGCTTTATGTACATGGTACATAAAGTTTTCTAGTTCCCTTTCACATCAACTCCACACAATAGACAGCATTGTGGCCTTTTTTGTTTAACAATTCTAAGTGTTCCAATATGCAAATGTAATGTTATCTAATGCAACAGCATACTGGGAATTTCTGTACTATACAAGGTGGGGATAAAAATAGATTTAGGAGGAACTTGTTCCTCCTATTACACCACCTCAGGAGGTGCTCTACGGCTTTCAAATAAAGGATTTAAATGTCATTTACCTCAAGGATCGTGTTATGAAATTATAGATAATTTTATGTGGTGAAGCGGTAATAAAGGCGACTGTCTTGAAAGCCATACTCCTGGTTAATGCACTGAAGAACACCGCCCTGCTGTAAACGAATCCCATAGAGTACCGCCTCACCACAGTCCTGAGCCAGGCCCACCTGTTGAAGCCACTCCACAAGTTCACAGCCAAGAAAGCAGTCCACCACCGTCCTCCTTCCACACCTGAAAGTCAAAAGAAGCATTCACCCAAAAGTCTGTTCGATTTTCTTGACAGATAGCTACAAGAAACAGAAAACCAGAGAGAGCCCAAAGACAAGAGTGTTGTTTTAGTATATAGTGGTTTGTGAATTACTCAACAACATACATGTCAAACTTGAGGCCTGTGGGAAACACCCAGCCTGCAAGATCATTTCATATGTCAAACTTTTAGTGACCTGGTGGTATGAGGCAATCATAACACTCATAATACAAATCCCATAATGCAGCACAGCAGCAGCCGTGTTGAAAATTAGGCTACCTGCGAGCACCCTAATTCCCGCTTCCCTGATAGCACATCAATCAGGCATCTGTGGAAGTTTACAAGTAACAGCGCATACAGTTACATTTAAGCTTGCACCTAAAAATGGTCAAATGAAAAGTGGACTTTGACAACATGGGCTTTCAAAACAGGTGGGTGTATATGTTTATTGACATTGCTGGTAGACCTGTGTGTCCTGTTTGTGGAGCTGATGTGGCTGGAATTAAAAAAAAAATAAAATAACAAATCCAATTTACAAGTTTGCATCAGCATGGTCATGTTTTGAAATTTTATCATTTTGGCAGCAGATATTTTTAATGGAAAACAAATTATTTGCAAATTTATTTATTTTACTGGAAAAAGTATAGTTTTGGCCCCTTGAGTGATTGAGTGTGACACCCCGACTCAAAAAGATTTGTAGAAAAATATTTTCGCAGAAACATCTGACTGCAGTAGCAGAGAGTACAAGTAGGTGTTCTCACCTTCTCTTTTTCACAATGTCATGAAAACACTGTTCTTTGTGGTATTTGATAAACTGCATGGTTGTCATTCTAACATCTTCTGGTAAATCACTCGGCAGCTGTTCTTCTTGCTTCTTTCCATACCATAGATTCCGTAACCTAAAGACCATTCACAATAACAAAATTTATAAAAGGCAAGGACACAGTATATGGAATCATTTGTAAGTTTACCAAAGCTTTAAATGTATTTTACCTCTTTTTAAATGGCAATATAATCAAATGCTTGTCCAGCCCAAAGAGAGCAAAAGAGAGTAAACCCTGGGAACAGAAAACATGTCAAAACACTGTATGACAACATATACTTACAATTTCAGTCTGACATTATTTGAGCCTAACCTGTCCATAGTTAGCCACAGCGCAGAAGAACACCAGCTCCAAGTAGAGTCTACCAGGAACGCGGTTGAATAGCAACCACAAGCAACTGGACAAGTTCTGTGAAAACAGCAATTAAGGTTTGAACAGCCTTAAAAGTTGAGTATTAATAATTTCTTCTAAATATTTTTAGACTCACAGAAACCACACCATATCAGAGTTAATGGAATTAACATTACATATTTTAATATGATATTATATACTTTTGTTATTAAATGGGTTTCTTTGGATAAGTCTTCCTCTGACACTGACAGAAGGTAGAAATTACACAGCTCAACCACTTGTGTCTGATTTGGTTTGTGATGCGCTAAATATAATAATGCAGGTAGAAAGAGCGACTTCATGTGTGGTAGTGAAAGGTGGTGGTTTACTCACAGCAAGCAAGCTGACAGTCAGAAGCAGACATAAGAGCACATGACGGGCCACTTGTCTATCTGCAACCTGTTGGAGCTCTTCCACTTGGACAAGCAGACAGTCTGTTGACTCGCATCTATTCTCACACTGACCTGTGGGGTGAGGGGATGGAGGAATTTAAAATACTGATTCAGGAACTTTAGAAAAAAGGTTGCATTTTCCTTGAACAAATCTTCAATTCATGGTTGTTGGGTGCCAATATGAATGACAATCCTTCTCATTTGCTTATCAATACAATACCTGTGAGAGGGGCTGGCGCGTTGTTAATATTTGTACTGATGATCATGTCAGGCATGGGCTGGGGTGGTGCACAGTCACATATGAGGCATTCTGATAACAAAGTGAAAGTCAAAGTGACTGCAACACCAGTGCTGTTCATACCAGATGGAAAGAGATGGTGCATTGCAATGGCAATTAATATGAACTCATTTGCTGAAATGACATTACATGACAAGTAAAAGTCATACTGAATATTTTTGACGGGATCATTTCTAAGAAGTAAATTCTTCTAATTATTATCATCAAGGAACTTAGCTGTTCACTCCAGATAAGTACATCCAGCAAGTTCTCTTTCTCCATGTTTTATCACTCAACTATTGTGGCTGTACTTTCAATATTGGAAGTAGAAACTGTGTCTTTACTCAGTGTCAAGTAAGTGACACCTCTAAACAAACTTACTAGATTTGATTTTTCAAGTGCTTGTTGTAAACTAAAGTACCTCTGTTGAGCTCTGATGGTGTATTGGGCTCAACCAATGTTTGATTCCCTGGTTCAACCTCAGTTATAAAATCCTCTCCAGTGCCAAATGAAGGGTTGTCCTCTTGGATTTCGTCATTCTGGGCCCAGCTTCCTCTACTGAGACACACAAGTGAACCCCCTCCCAGCAACAGGCTGAAGGCAACTATGACTATGGTGCAAATGATCTGTCAATATACATAAACATGGTATTTAGACTTTTAAGCAATTGTCATGTGGGTACTTAACAGATTCTAACCACCAGGAGAACAGGAATACAACTGTCATTCATGTTGTTACCTGCTCTTTGCCGTAAAAGAATGATGAGTCAATAGTGCCAGACATTTTTTTGCCACATATGAGCAATGCTGCAGTTACTAAGGTTGGAACCCTGTTAATAGAGAAGAAAACTTTACACACACACACAAAAGAACATCACCGATAGCATAAAAAAGTCAAACAAAAGTTTTAGGGAGCGAAACCATCCAACACTGAAATCCTGGTCCAACTGTCATTGTAGTTCCACCTCTTAATGAACCAGATAAACGAGTGTGGTTTCATTTCTGTCTACAAAGTGACTCACCCCCAGCCTATTATGACGAACACACCCGGAGAGACTCTTGTATCCTTGCGATTTTTCATGAGCACAAGTGAGAGTGCTATCAAACCTAAAAAAAAAGTATGAAAGAATAGCAATCAAACCTCATAAATGAGAATACTTCTATGTAATACTAAATAGTTTAATGTGAGGTTGATGTGAGCAGATGGGTGTGTGCATTCACAACATACCAGGCCACACATAAGTACTGTAGAGCGAGATACATAATAATGTGAAAGTCAGGACCTGCCCAATGAAGCTATCTCCTTTTACCACGAATTTCCACAGGATCATCCCGATACAAGTTAGAAACTGGAGAGGAAATAAAAATAAAATGATTGATTGGTGTAAGGTTTCACTTACAGCTAGATTTCTTTTGTCAGTTTAATAATGGAATGACAAAACCTATTCAGGTTGATTGTGCATGTGTGTTTACCTGTGCCACGAAAAGGTTGACAGTGAACATATGAGGTAGCTTCTTGAATTTCTTGCTTAAAATCATAACAGCAATTGTCCACACCTGTCAGAGAAAAGAGGCATTTTGAATTCTCCATGTTTACCAACACAAAGACTTGTGTGCTGATGCTAAATCAAACTACTATTTAAGCTTTCAAGAGACGGATTAAATTATTTAACCAAAGGACATCTTTAAGAAGTACAAAATACAAGATACCACAGAAAACAAACAATATAAGTCTGTATAGACTGTGTCATTCTTTATATATACATATTTCATTAGAAATAGGCAGAAGTAAGAAGGAATTAGGAAGTAAGTTTGTGAAACATTCACTTGCACATCCTCCAAGCGATAGCCCCTTTTTAGGTTAAAAGGTGTACCAGTTTCGCTTTATCTGTCTGAAACAATGCAATGATAGAAACCAAACTCAGTGAATTGTGTTAAAAACTATGATTTTTCTGAAAGTGGTCTCTCAACTGATGTGACATGACACGTTTTTGAAAAAATGCTTCATAAAGCTTTTTTAACATCACTCTTCACCTCAGTTCCCACAACATAAAAAAAAAACCAATAAGATGATAGAAAGTCACCTACAACTTATAAAACATTATCCAATATGTGCATAATATATTATAATGAAGTGACTAGTTGGTGCTCACCATTGCAACTACACTGACTATGCTTATATTAAAGCTGACACTCTGCAGTGAGTTCATCAAAAACTGAGGATCCATCCAGCGGCTTGACAGTAACCAAGCAGATACATACATAATCGGCGCTGAGAGAAAAGTGCTGATCACCATCCCAGAGGTTACCTGTTGAAAAGAAGAATACAAAATTAAGTTGCAAAGGAAAAACGCAGTACAGTGGCGAGATGGCAGATAGAAAGCTGGTGGGTAGATTAAAACAACTTACAACTTCTAGCTCTGCATTATAGTAGACTGCATAGATAGCCACACTCGGTGCAGTGGGAAACACTCCATACAAAAAGGCATAATTGGAGAGGCTTGAATGGTTCAAACTACTGGTGTTGGAGTTGTCCAACAGATCCACCATGTCTTTACAAATCAGAGGCATTAGCAACCTGAAAGTCAAATCAGAACGTTTATGTTATGAGACGTTTTTTGAGGGTTTAGGTAAAATTATTCTGTGAAATGCAAAGCTGTGCAAACATTTACACACACAAGCTATTATTATGCTACACCCTGCTGATCCCTCTTAATATGTCATCCATTCAGTAAAAGGTATTTGGTCTCAAAGAGGTCTGAGTCATCCAAGCTATCAGTAGAAAGCACATATTCAGAGAGCTTTTTTAAGCTCTCACTTGCTGACTCTGTCTATGATGTCTCATTATGAAATTGCAAGGTCATCTGATTACACAAGGTCATTTCTTATACAAAATGACCATCAGTTGCAGGGAAGACGTTGGTGTTTCACACTCACAGCTTTGCGGTGATGAGTAATATCAGAGTAACAACTGTGGATCTTGTCAGTTTCCTTAACTGCCCCACCATGGACAGACCCAAATAGAACAGAGCTGCTCCCCCAAAAGAGTTGGCCAAGCCATCAACAAACTCTGCCATGAAGGCAGGAATTGTCTGGTGCAGGACAAAGTGGGCGATGATGCCGATGACAACCATGAATACAATGGGGTTCTTCAAGACTTGTAGCACTACGAGTCCCGCTATCAGAATTTTGGTTTGCTGGTGGTTTCCCTCATCCTTCCACTTCTGGATCTCACAAAAAGCAAAACCGATGGGATTTAGAAGCATCAGGGACACAGGAGCAACCAGATAGATGTACTGCAGGTACTCTGGATACGTGTTCTGGTATAGGGCTTCAACTGGGGATAAAGATATTACAGATGGTTCAGTAAGCTGGAATGTGGCAAGGCTGCAGTCAAGACACTTAATAAACAACAAAACCTGAGTACTCGGATCGATCTGGCTTTTGCTATATTTCACAGTAGAAGGTTGAATACATGCAAAGCTGCTCTAACATACAGTGGGTGAACAATATTCCAAAAAGATTTCTTTAAAATAAACAAAAAAATGTAAAAAAAAAACTGCGCACACATGCTGCAAAAAAACCAAGATGGTTCTTTCACAAACCATGCAGAAGTATGCTGTATATGTAGTATGTAGAATGCTTTTATATCCAATTCAGTAAACTAAGGTTGAAAGTGTAGCAAATGTATGATGATGCATTAGTTTTGACGTGCATGAAGACACTGATTACAGCTACAGCACTGTGGGTGGTGGGCTTTACGGCATCACACTCACCTATAGGATATCCCAAAGCAAAGTCGTTGCTCTGTGTGGCAAATATAGAGAAAAGGCCAGCTTTGCTGTAGCGGCTGTCAGGACTGGCGACTATCAGTGTGAGCACACAGACGATGACAAACACCGACACTTTGGCCACCAGGATGCTCCACAGAAAAGACCAGATGACATCTCCAAAGTCCAGCAGCACCATGTTTTTGAAGAGCAGCGCCGGGAGGGCGAATTTGGACACAAAGTTCCCCAGTCCTTTGGCCTGGGTCGGGGTGATGATGTTTGCCCTCCCGGCGACATATCCGCACAGGATTATCCCAAAACACTCCAGCAGAGCCGGGAAGAGCTTTTCAATGGTCATCGCGGAAGAGAGAGCCGGACCGTCCGGGTCTTCCTCCCCGGAGGAGGAGTAGTTGAACACGGAGGGTCCGTCCGGGGTCTCCATCGCGCCCATCGTCGATCGGTTGGCGGATTACGGTGGCTGGCTGGTCATGTCAGCGCCGAGGTCCTGTGACTGCGGTGGAAAGAGGGAGGACGCGGTTTAAGGAGAGATCTCAGGGAGTTACACCCCCAAAGAGGCCGTAACTTTTACTCCATCTCCGTGTGCGGGCTGTGTGTCTTTCTAAACGACAGATCTGAAGTGTAGAGCTGTGAAGCTGTTAACGCTAATTTTCTTCTTAAATCACAGATTTGAAGTGTCCCTCACCTCTGACAGCTGTGCCCCCTTCATGAACCATGTGCCTCCGACACGGCGCCGGCGGAGGAGCTAACAGTTAGCCGGCCGGAGAGTCACCGTCGACGGGCGGTCCGACTGCTCCGTCAGCCCGCTAACGCTGAGCTGTCGGCGGGACTTCGGTCGTCTTTGTCGGTGTTTCTCCGTCGTGCCCGTGGAAATGCCACTTTAGAGCCCACTCAGCAACTTTCGTAATCCGCGATTCGTCCGTCCAACTGCACCAATGGTGTGTCGAGCTCCCGGGCAGAGGGGCGGGCCCGGGCTCAGCCTCTGACCGACACCGGGGGAAACATGAACTGTATCCATGAGCCCAAAGCTCACATAAATGTCTGAAGAACAAACACAAGTACACAGTGACAACAAACCATGAACTTTGGCCTAACGACCCCCAATCACATACAGTAAGTCAGAGGAAAAAAAACACAAATCCTAGTCCCAATCAAATTTGCATTTCAGTTAAATCAGGAAATTGTGTACATACAAATGTTTGTGTGTATTTAAAATCCCACTCGTATATCAATAAATGTTCCTCCTTCATATTCCTCTGTCAGCATTATATTCTCGGGAGTTGCCTTCATTTATGATTCTTATCTATAATTCTGGACAAATTCGAAATGTACTTTGTTCCTCTTCTCTGAACAGCTGCATGTCTGTCTGGTCCTCCCACTACCATCTTGTCATATGAAAGCTGACTAGAGAGGAAGTGGTTACTAAGAGTCACATCAAGCATAAAGAAATATTATTTTGCAACCTTGAGGCTTTCAAAGGGCATAATTGAGCTTCATTACATCCTGAATACCAAGTTAAACAAAACTGTCAGCATTAAAAAGTAAGGAGTGCTTGGTCAGCAACATTTCTAGATGGTTCTATATATCTTACATGGAAAGAGCTTTGTTGAACTTCTTTGTTCACTGTTTCATATATTTTGTCAAACAACAAGCAAAGCATCAAAATTCATTATCGAATGCTATTATACAAAGTCAGATAAAGTTATATTGTGTTTTTCATGCCGTCATGTTAGCGGCAGGATATATAGACCCTTACATTGTACGATAATGACAGCGTCATGTTTTGCCTTTGATAAGTTAACCAAAGACAGGCCTGTGCCACACAGAGTTGTCAGAGGAACTGGACTCAGAGGGCTTCTGTTGTCAAAATCTTCTTCCTTGATTTTATCACAGGTTGATGATATAAAATAAAAGTAATCAGGTCAAAGCATATGCTAGAACTAAAAATGTGAAGGTGGAAATTCACAGCCATATTTGAATATCAAATATATGGTTGGTAGAAAAATTTACACACACAATATCATGCAAAACAAACAAGTACACAGCGAAGAGAGGCACAATTTGAGCAGCTTCAGGGAGTTGGTTATTGTTTGCCAAAAGATCTATTATGTCCTTCCAAATGACCCACAACTGTGGGAGGATCTGAATCAAAAAATTAGACTTACGCATTAATTTTGTTGTCAGCACTAATTTATCTTTATATTACATAAAATTAAATTTTTGTATTTACCAGTGGGTGGTTTTCATGACACCTAAATGATCTTTTGGTTTAAGTCACATAGAATTTATCAAGAAAAACACAACATACAAAAATCAAGGAAATTGAGAAAACCCCTTTAATTAACTTGTTTCCTATAAACACAATATTATATACAACACATCCCTCTGATATCTTCAGAAGAGTGCAATTCTTCAAAATCCACATGCAAACAAACAGAAGCTTCCATAAGATTTCGCAATATTATAATGCAGAATAATACAGCTCCAGAAACAAAGGAAATAGGTTTCACATTGTTTAACAAAATTATTCAAGGTCAAACTGGTAAAATGTCGGGCATGGGCCTTTAGAGCATGCTTAGCTCAATGAGACGACCTGCAAAAACACCCAGCGTGCCAATGAGACACACAGCCATGAAGATGCAGAGCAGAATGTGATCCAACACCATGGCAACAAACTTCCACTCTTCAGCAGCCTGGAAGGAAAGAGGGACAACATGTCAGGCAAACAAGAGCTCGACTCAAAAAAGAACCACAGCACAGCTATTTTCTGTGTGAGACTGATTACATTGTTGGATTCCTCATCTGATTTCATGGTCTCCGCAATGTACTTCACTCCTTCAATAGCACTGCGGACATCAGGATTCTTGGTGATGGGTGACTGGTAAGGAATAGCAGTACTCTGGTTGCCGGAGATGTCTGAGATATCAAAATCCCCACCATAAGTGTTTTTAGTTGGTTTTTCTTTTCCAGGGCGCTTCATTGTTGAAAAGAACATGATGTTTGGAATAGTTTCAATAAAAACCTGCCGTAAAGGGAGACAGAGGAGAGGTAGGCCTACTGTGAGCAATCATCAGTGTAGCCAGAGTCAAAGAATAAATAATTAAAAATGCATTTTTGTCTCTACACCACTAGATGGCAATGTAAAACTGAGGATAAGGGTAAAGAATAGTTTTCTAGAGTTTGCCAAGCTAGGAATGAGATGGATTCAATTGTGGCTATGAATTACTGCAATCAAAATGATATGAAGCTATCACTCTGTCCGGCCCTCACCGTGCGGACCCAGTCCGGCATTGTGTGAGTGCTTGGTGAGCGGTGGTGGGTGTTGATCACAATGACAGTGATGATGATAGAGGCAATGACAAAGACCATGGTGAACAGCATGTACTTCCCAATGAGAGGCACGGCACTGGAGGTGGAAGGGATCAGCTCCACAATGACGAGCAGGAACACAGTCAGAGAAAGCAGGACAGAGATGCTGAGCGTCATCTTCTCACCTGGAAGACACAAGAAAATATCTTCACTCCTGCTGGTTTGTCAGCTTCCCTGAAAATTTTCACGAGGCACAACATGTCAGACAAGATGCTCTTGTATAACAAATAAGTCACGACAAACCGAAATTTACACTGGTGGTTCCAAGCCTTGATGTCAGAAAGTGATTCGAAATCTGCAGCTGAAAACTTTTGACAAAAGAATCTCATCTGAAGGTCCATTGTGTCACAGATGATCTTCATTAGTAAATACATGCGAAAGAGCTGCTGAAACGACCATGATGTGTGATTATTTTAAGTTGCTTTTGATTGTATTAACTCTCGAAAACCCAGTTTTTGATACACTGCAACTTCCACTTGTTTCTTATTGAATAATATTAAGGGCTCTAAAAATCTTTCAAATAATCATCACCATTGATTAGAGTTTTAGCTTAACTGATCACGGAGTGGCAAGATGACAAAAGGCTTTGAATCTCATTGAATCTCATGAATCAAACAAACAAAAAAAAAGAACTGATAAGATGTTTCTTTAAATGAAAAGTGCAGGCATCATTTCCAGGTTCAATGAAATATTCTGTGTTTCTTAAAGACTCCTCCATTTTAGATGAAGGAAGCAAAAAAATAGAGTTGGAAATACTGAACAGTCACACCAAACATGATTTTGACAGCGTATACCATCATGCAATCATTCATTAGATCCCACAAGAGGGAGCTGTTTGTGTTGGCCTGCTTTTATCGACTCCAATACTTCAACCCATTCCCAGTCATATATTATGGAGCTAAGCTCAAGTGATTATACAACAGCTCAACTACTACACTGTAAACACACACAGGTGAATTGTGTTTTAAAAGTGAGACATTTTTCTCTTGGACTAACAATAGAACAAGGAAACAGACTCTGACTCTGAAAGGCAAGACATGTTTTTGTTGCTCTCTAACAGCAGTTATCCCTGAGAGAGGATCTTTTGGCACCAGCTTCTCTTTCAGCTTCACACTATCCTGTCAGCCGCCATATCAGAAACAGGGATCAAGTGATGTATTATACATTAAAGCTAAGGCCTGCTTTCAGACATGACAGCACAGAGGGACTCTGGGTAATGAGGCAGACCTACACACTGGGAGCACAGCCAGATGTGCACACAAGCAGTTCACTTCCTGTGGAAGGTGTAGAGACACTTCAGAGCGACAAGCAGCATTAAAAACAAAGATTTGTCCAACACCGTGTTCATACCATAAAAACATAGAAAATAAGGAAAATGCTTCTTCCAAAATACAGTTTGCTTCAGTACGAAACCAGAGACAGGGATACACATTATCTTTAGCTAGACACCCTGTATTCATTACATCTGAGCAATAGCTTATCTTTTTATAATATTAATCCTTGCGGCAGCTGTGGAATAAGCAAATAGCACGACAGCTTGAATAATTTGATGGACACTTCAGAAATGATGGTGGCTTCAGCATGGATGCCATTTAGTGTGCGCCATGTTATTGTCATAGACATTTGCTCTCCTGCAGAGGGTGAGATCAGAAATGGCTGTCACCTGAAGACACATCCATTTACTCAACACCTGGCTCACTTTGATTAGCAAAAAATGGAAACAAAACAGTGGCTGACCTAAATCAGTCTGTGTGGGACTGACTTTTGCCTGGACACAGTTACAGGATCACAGATATTCTTGTCATCATATTAAAATTTTCAAGACAGCATATGCTGATACAAGTGAATTGCTTTTAATTGGATTTTGTTTCCCCATTTTTAGTCTTTGTGCCTGCCGCGGGCTACATCTCCATTTTTAACATAAAGACATCAAGCTGGTTAATCCAATCACATTATTCTTGCTTCAGATTTGCTGATTCCTCTGACTTTTCTTTATAACCAACGAAGAGTTCATGCTGTGCTAACAACATAGATAAAATATACAGCGTGATTTTGGAAAGACATATTTCTATATGTACTTCTGAGAAATGAATGAGGAATTTTATTGTCTTTGTGCTGTGTCCTGTGCTTGTCAAGTTCTTTTGTGAGCAGAATTTGTAAAAATACTTTTTCGAAGCAATGAATGCAGGGATCTGCGTAAGGAGACAATGTTGAATGAATAGGTCGACAACATACCAGAGTCTGTGGGAAGATAAAAGACAAGGCCAGTCAGGAAGGAGAAGAGCATGCAGGGGATGATGACGTTGACGATGAAGTACAGTGGGAGCCGCAGCATGAGGAAGTGGTAGGTGATGTCCAAGTACGGGGTGTCTGGGCAGCAGGCGTAGTACACCCAGTGCTTCCAACTGCGGAAATCCTTCATCACCCACTCTCCACTTTCCATAAAGTGACTCAGATCGGGGCGGTCACTGTCCTGGTGAAGTGGAGAAGATCAACAAGGTGAAGAACGAGTGATTTCTTGTTTCTTGTTTATCATTTCCCACGCATCCAATTGTTTTACTATTTATATTTTCTCTGTTTTATTAGTAGTATTTCATCTAAGAAACGCTTCGGTTCACAATAATAACAATAATAAAGCATGTCACACATGACAATTCTAGAGCTGGAAATTAGTTTAAAAATATTGTTAAATAGCACAATGAAATGTAAGTTGAAGCCACTACATCAAAGCTCTGCTGGCCTACACTGATTTACTGCTAAAATTGTGAATTCAGGATCCATGGCAATGACATGCTGTAATGTATGTTAGTATACACTGCATGGATGACAGACCCTAACCCTAACCCTCTTTCCCATGGAATACTGCTTATAATTAATTAATGAGGAATACACAATTTAAATGGTTTGCTGTTTGAGGCGTTTTTGTTAGATTGGTTAAAATTATCTATGGTGTTTTCCATGATGGCAGAGCATCATTCAAAAACAATTGCTATTCACAAGTGAGGATTTTAAAGGAATAGTCTGATATTCAGTCTTTTTCTGAAAGTTATTTCATAACATTGTAACCACATTTGTATTTGCTAGGTAAACATGAAGATACTACCACTGAGTGGTTAGCTTATCTTAGCATAAAAACTGAAATCTCTTAACATTTGTGAATTTTTTAGATAGTTTCAGGTTGACTTTAATGACTTTAACTTTTGGACAGAGCCCGTCTAACTTTATTCTGACGTCATACTAAGCAAAACTAACACTAAGTTTACTTGACAGACATGAGAGTGGTTATGGTTAGGGTTAGGGTTAGGGTTTTAACTCTCAACAAGAATGAGAATATGTCTGTCCCCCTCAAATTTAAATCCCCTTTGATGAGAGAGTGGAATTACAGGATTGACAACCACCAAGTTTCCATCATATGTCCAGGTGCCAAGCTTCATGCTGCAGTTCTGAAGGTCAAAGGGGAAATGCAGCACAATAATTTCACAGTAGCTCTTAAAAATGGCAGGTGGGTTCCATGTGATCATTCCTGTGTACTCCAGCAGCACTTTGGTCTCATGAACAATGGCAAAGTCACCGTCTGCACTGTGGGCAAAGACAAGAACAGACAGCATCAACATGGGGCATAATAAGCTAAATGCTAAATGGAGGATATCAGTGCCGGAGGATGGGTAGCTGCTGCTGTTGCACAGCCCAGCCAACCAGCATTCTGGCTGGCACAAGATGTTTTGGTCGGTGTGCGGTCTTCAGGGAAAAACAGCAGCGTGTAATATGCAGCATATGGTGTGGAGAGAGGCGGGGTTGGAAAGGCCAGATTTAGCCTGATGAAATTCGAGCTTTCACACAACCAATACTGGAGCAAAGGAAGGTGTGATTCAAAACATCTCTGACAGGTGTGCTGATTGTTTCTAGAGGTCTGGATGCTTCAGGTCATGTAAGGTTTCTTGTAATAAAAATGAAGGGATTTTAGAAAGAACAGAAGGGCATGACTTGGATCAAATGCATGCTGATGACATACTTGTTATAGAGAACCAGATCAGGCCGCCAAATGTCAGTGGAGGCAACTCTGATCTTTTTGATGCCACCATAATCCTCAGGGTTCCACTGTAAGTTCACATCTTTCCATTGCTGGAAAAAAAAAACAGATAGGGATAAGCAAGTTTTTGTAATGACAACCATTATAACCATTTAATTATTGTGCATTTTACTGTGTCAAGGAAAGCCGGAATACATGCAGTGTGAAACACGTTTGTAGAGATGATAATTAAAAGCGAAAATACAATTCTAAAATGCTGTATTATTTTCTATATCTGTGAAATTTTCACCGTCAAAGAACAGCAATGTGATTTGGACAATTTCCCAGGTTTAATTTGACTCTGTATGTTAGTCAGAACATGTGTCGACCTGGTCTGAGAGAAATGACAGTTTACTCAAGACAAAACAGACAAATAAGAAAGAAAAATAGTAGAAGACCAGGATATGTGATACTGACTTTGGCCTCTATGGATAAGATGGCTATTGGTGTAAAACTTTTTTTTTTTTCTACTATGATATCACAGTTAAAAAAAATTAACGTTACTCTAATCCAACCTGTTTCAGTCTCACGTTGCTGCTGACAATCTGGTTGACTTCGTCCTGTGGAGATAGTGAGTTTAGTCAATGAATGCCGGTGAATCTTAATGCAGCTTGGGCGGCAGTGTGTGACACGAGATCTCACCACACTGATGAGCTGTATGAGCTGAAGGCCTACAGTGACAACCACCGGTTCCTTAAAGTGATTGACAGGACGGACGACCTTATCATAACCAGTGAAAAGCTTTTTAACCAGTTTTGTCTCATCAGACGACGCCTGGGTAGCACCTAAAACGAGACACCACAGATAGAACTGTGCAGTTGTACACTTGAAATGGCTGTTTCTTTGTTTTGGGGCTGGACTCTTCACTCTTCAATTTCCCTCTTGAGGGTGTTGGAAAGTATACATGCAGAGCCAAAACAGAATATTCCTTTAAGAACATATGATACTGGAGGTGAGTTCATCTAGTATGAGCTGAAAATAGACGTGATAAGTGTCATACTATAGGTGAGAGATATTTGATGTTGTGAAGTTCAATGACCTATATCAGTTAAAACTAACCCTTTAAAAACTGACAAAAAGAAACTAACCCACTTTTCATGGTGCGTGTGTTGTATGTTTGCTTGGTTGAACTTAAAGGCATTCGATACTTTTGAATGTTGTTTATTTTAGAATAATTAATGAATACATTTCTAAGCTACACAAGAGATAATTACAAACAAAAGCGAAATCAAGCATGTTCACACATTTGTTGAAAAATGTTCATGTAGACATATATTCAGTGTGTCAACACAATTTGGGGTCTAAATTTGGCAATCCAGCATTTAAGTGTTTGATGGCAGCCCCCATGTAAGGGTGCGTTAATAGAGATATTCTATTTCCGCAGCATATCTGTCACAAGCCAGAGTCAGATCACCTTTCAGTTTTCAGCTAACCTTGAAATGGAGGTCATTTTCCAATAATGTGTTATCTGATAGGTTGAATGATTCTTGAAGACATTCAATTCAGCAAACTAAGTAATCACCGAAATGTGAAATAAGCACGGAGATGACTTCATGTCGTGGCAAACAGGTAAAGGGATGAAAAGCAGAATAACAACATCACACATGCCCTTGTCAATCAAATTTAAATTTTCCCACTTGTGTTGTTTCAGCTACATCAACATACACTGACCTACAGTAGGAGCACTTTCATTGATAATAATTAATGAAGCGAGCAGTTTCTACTTTTCTTTTTACTTCCCTCTGCTGATATGTGCATATATGTTGAACAAGTACACATTTACTGAAGTTTTCAAACAGTTCTTTAAGATTTGATCTTACCTGCTAGTATGGCTAAATGGAAAAGTAAAAATACAGTATTCATTCTTGTCAATACACCAAGGCATCCAAAACCAAGATCCAACTTCAGCACGCTGCCTGCTGACCACTGGAGGATTAAAAAGGCTTGAGCCACCTAAAACATTTTTTCTGCTCTGGCAATTGACTAACTGTACGACTGTCAGGCTCTCCACTGGCACACTTGTTGTTATTGTCTGACAGTGGATGTGAGTCACTGCCTGCCAATTCTTGTTATTTGAGAGGGCCACATTCCTTGTCATCTGTTATAAGATCAACATGCCAGAGTAATCCACCGCTGAAATATCTCATCTTGAACTTGGTCCCTCACCAGCTGGAGTTGCAGCAACGTGTTCTCTACCTTCATTTTTTTCTATCACTGATAAATTATTTATGTTTTCATATAAGCTACAGGTATATGTGGCAATGCTGTGTGCTGTTTTGTTCAACAGAATAATCTACATATGGTTCATTTTAATTCAGGTGAGGTATGATATAAGAGGTATAATTTCAAGTTTTGGATTGTTGTTTTGTTCCTTCTTGTTTTTTTACCATGTAGCTGACAAATTCTGTCCTAAAGCTTTTCTTCAAACTCCATGGTCCTCATCAGTAAATCCAGTTGCTTTTTATTTACTTTGTGTGTACTCAAGAAAATATAAAATAAAATAAGTGAACATCTCCAATTCACTACAACATAGAATTTGTTATATAAGAAATACTGATTTCGTTCTGAGAATGAGAATGAATGATATATTGAGTAAGAAACTCAGAGTTGCCTACGGCACATAAAAGTTTTTGTGACAAAGAAGATCTTAAGTATTTGGTATGAAAATGGCTCTGGTCATTAAGATATTGCTCAGTGAACTCTCTTGTGCACTGGGGAATAAATAAAGAAGAATCTATTTCTTGAAGATGAATGGTTATTTTAAAAATAAACTGTATATAATGTGCATACCTAATGATATTTATTTTATATTTAAGTCTACTTATTTATACAGGTTTTCAATATTGCAAATCTCTAAATGGTAAATGTCAGTGAAGATGAATGCACAGCTAAGTAAGGATGAGGTAAGTGAGAGGAGCAGGGAAATGTGTTTTAATTTTCTGCTTTGTTTGTCAGGGGTAAAATGATCAGTATTTAGTTTACTTTTGTTTTTCTTTTTTTCTTTTTTTTGCATTATAAACGCTTTCCATATTTGAGATTATAACAATGCATATCTTTTACTATATTGGCATTCATTATCTGTTTATGTACCAGTTCTCACTTAGGGGCACCAACAGAAGAAGTTATTTTAACACTTAAATCTGCTTACAGCTGCATTATAGCGAGCTTATTAAATCTTTCTGATGGTGCAAAGCGAAATATCACTATTTTAGTTTCAGTGGCATTTCCCTGAATGATGAACACTTGTTTATTTTGAGATTATTCTCACAGTGCTTCCCAATCGAGACCCCCCTCTAAAAATAAATGATGAATTCTCTCAGATAATTCAGATTGTCAGACAGCTTTGTGTTTCCTGGGGGCCAGGTGTTTCAGCCATATCTCCTTTCTTTGCTCTGCTCTACTACATCCTATAAGGCCTTCAATGGGTCAGGCAACTCAATTTCCTCACATCCCCACTCCGTTCAATCAGCCAGTCACTCAACCAGAAGCCTCATTCATCTCACTTAGGGACGAATGACCATTTTGGCAATGTCTGAATTAAGAGAGATTTGTTTCAACCCTCCCTTCTTTTCTCTTCACAGTCACACAGGCCACCTGACTTTACACCAAGCTTGTGCTATGTTCCTTCCTCCAAGTCTGTCATGTAACACATGGCATCATTGTACTGGCTCCGTCAATCTTAAATCAGGCAGACACCTTTTGCACTTTGTTCGCTGTTCTTTATAATACTTGTAATTTCCAGCCGCTAGAGGACAGTAAACTGTGCGTTTAGATCTGCACTGTAAGTGATTAAACGTTCAGTGAATTGCATGAAAGTGTCTTTGTGTAATATTCACAGGGTTGGATGAAAACTGGACAACATACTGGATGTTCATGCCTCAATGAAGATTAAGAGGATTAGAGTTTTCATAGAGGAGATTAAGATGTGTGTAGATTAATATATTTTATATGACGTTCAAATATAAATATAGAACATCCAGCAAAATAGTTTGAATCCCACATTGTGATTATCATTATTTATTAATTTATTTTTCGGAGAACAATTAAAAATTCTGCTGATTTAATAAAATGTACTATTGACTGTTTATGTATGTATGCATGAGTTGTATATTGTATTTAAAACTCAAGCACAGCAGCATTCATAATCTACCTTTTGATATCATTAATACTAAGCATTTTTTATGTGAGATGCAAAAATTATGTTTAAATAATACTTCACACGGCTAAACAGCATATTTTCTTTAGATTTCATCATTTAGAAATGTAGTCAGCTGCAGCAATGAAAGCATTAAAATATAGTCAACAGAAAAAGGTCAGCAATCTCACGGATCGCAGTCTTTCAAATATAGTCTCATTACTGCACATTCACTATAAATGGATATCACTCCAGCATGGTGTTATCATGCAGTCTGATGGAGAGATACAAAGTGCAATCTCTTTATTTGTGTGGTTACCTCCTATCATGGTCAATACATCATGCAGATGAAGGTATGATATATTTCAAATTGCTGATAATGGCAGAGGAGGCTAAACGGTTCGAGGAAAATCCAATTTTGCCACACAATAACCACCGTCAGGACTGAATTTGGCTTCCATTAACTAGTGCGATGTGGTCACAAAACCCGAGTGATTAAGTGTCAAACAGTGATTGCTTCTCAGAAGCTTTGACGGGAAAATGGAGGCTCAATGGTTAAAACACAGGGAGTGGCCAAACATGAAGCTGCAGAAAACCTACCACAGAAAAATTAAGCATGGTTACATTAAAAATGGTCTGTCTGTAACACCCCTATGTCCGCATTCACTGCAGAATGTAGGTAAACAAACTACCCAGACCACTTAAACTGTGTGCTGCAGAGATCACACAATAAGGTGCTAATATCTGTGCAAGGCTGGCTCTTGGAAATTGCTCGGAAAGACATAACCTCAAATGCATAAATTTCATTTGACACAATTTGCACATATATGCAGTAATTAACAGTCTCCCTTGCTGTTGGTATAATGTGGTCGGTTTTAATCTCACACTGAATCAGTCTGACTGACATAATGTTGGAGGGGGTTGTGTACAGGCACATGGAATTTGGCTTTTGGGCACAAGTTGTCATTATGAATATGTAGACTAAAGGACAATCAGTCTTATCTACCACAGTCATTTTGTAACCAACATGCACGCTGTTCATGTCATTTTTAATTAATGAAAATTATTTATTCAGAGGATCAGATTGGTGTTCAACGCCTATATAAACAAACTAAAACTAACAATATAGAGTTATGTCTTACTGCTTCCCCACCTAGTCTACATATCCATATATATGTATAAATCTTTAAAATGGGCCACAGATGTCATTTAATGAATAAATCACTTCATGAAATATCTCAGCACTGTAGTTTGAACTGGTGCATTTGTTGGTGTTATTTTTAGTTGTGGATTAACACATATCTGGTAAACTAATGAGTATTCATGGCAGCAGCGTATGTAGGACTGACTTTAAATAAACGATAGTTGATGGTAATCATGGACAGATGACCTAGTGCATAATATGTTAGGTTTGCATGAGAGTGACGTGTGCAGCCTCACAACGGCACCAGCATCTTAAATGGCTGCAATCAGGTTGGCAGCCCAGCAATTAGTTATGAGTTATGCCAGTAGAATAATTAAAAATACTTAATTGTCATTTAGACAGCATTCATCTCCAATATGCACGGCAGAAACATTTTATATATCAAGATTTATCGATGCAGTCAGGCATATTTGTCAAAGCAGCAGCACATTTGGGTCAGCAAGCTATTGAGAGAAATAGACCAGACGTCATCCAGCCATGTTTCAGTCCTCACAACTTGCGAGAAACATCACTGTGGCTGAGAGTCAATAAGAGGAAAAAGCCATGCTTCGGTTCAGAGGGACTACTTGGTTACTTCATTTCAGGATTCAGTAAGTGAATCTTTTAAATGAAATAACATCCCTTGCACAACACTTTGTGACTACCTGGTAAACAAGGTAGTGCTTTAAAAAAAAAAAAAAAAAAAAAAAAAATCGAGATATATCCCTCAGGAGCTGGTGCAGAACAAAAACACAAGTAAATGAAAATGCATATTAAATTAGCATTTGCCAGGTGGCCAGAAACGTGACCTAACCCTGAGAGCCCATAAAACAGTTAATGCGGGTTTAATAATTTGATGGTGATTTTACTATGGCAGGTCGGATGACTCGAAACGCACTTCATCTCTCAGAGTAAGGTTTAATAAATTAAAGTGATCATGCACAAGTCGTGTACAAAAGCATTACAGTAAAAAAATTTAATTCACAACGCTGTTTATAACACAATAAAAATGTTACGGTCAGGCAAAAGCACCAGTGTGTACACTTTAACAGGAAAGGCTCATTCAACTAAGAACTGCAGGTTACATAAAAACTGTTGAGGGGATAAAAAAATACAGCATCATAAAAATTACCCCAGAAAAAAATCAGTAGCTTATTTTTACATCCAGCTATACAATGTTTCACAGGAATGCTGTGCAGCAGGCAGCTGGAAATGTAGACTATGACTTCTACAGAACAAACAAAAAGAAGAATCACAGCGTTACACAATCTTTAACACATGCTAGGTTACCACTACAAAGCAACAAAGACCTCGCACCATGCATACTGGCCTGTCAGCTTCTGAAAATCCCCCGACAAAAATGGGGAGATAGAGAATGTATAAGTGGAACGTTCATCATCCCCGCCCAGCACAGGGGAGGAGAGATGTTAGGTCAGTACTGCTCCATGCACAGGGCATTTAAAAAATGTATCAATAAATATAATACAAACAGTCAATCAAGTCTTTACACAAAAGAAAGATTAGAGAGCTGTTCTATAAAAGTCCTGATCTGTGGTTAGAAGAGCACATCTTCATTTTTAATGAGCACCTCCACCACCTGTCTCTGGTAACGGATGTCATTGAGGGCTGTTATGGCGTCCAAGTTTGGTGCACGCATGAGGGTGGGCCCAAAAACAATGGCGAGGTTCTCTGCGTTCATCAGATTGAATTTTTCATTCTGTGTTACCCTGCAAACATGAGACAGATCAGAGTGACATTAGGGAATAAAGGTTTTACCTACTGTACAAAAATTATGGCCGGGTGCACCTTCCACAGTTATATAGTAATAAATAGTAAGTCTTTGTGACTAAACACAATTAAAATACCTTTCCCAAAATATATCAGTACAATGCAACACAATTGGCTAGAACTATTAATTTAGGCGATAACAGCTAAAAATAAGGCCATCTACAGGTTTTCTGGATGCAAGATATTGCCAGTCGACAAAAACAAATATTCTAGACTAGAGGGGGCACTCTTCAGCAAAGAAATAAAAAAATATATATGTATATACACCATCACCTTTTTAAGTGTGCCATGAGATACTTGAGAGTTTCACTGTGTGATGGCGGCAGCAGAGAAAGAGCCTCGCGGAAAGCTTCCAGTTTCTTTTCTGGCTCTGTGAGCTCTGGAAAACAGAGATGATTGTGCTGATAGAGGGGAAAAAAACACTCTGACCTCAAAGGATGCAATCAGGAATCAATATGGTCATTTCCTGTGCGGTAATAAAAGCCATTAGTCTCTGAGAGGCTGTGGAAGGAGTACAAGAGGCTTGATTTAGTGTGTGCAAATGAACATGATGCTTTTGAGTTTTGGGCTTTTTTGTTGTTGGGTTTGTTTGTTTGGGAACACAAAATTCATACAGAATCAGAATTGAACAGTTTCTCAGGATTTGAGGTCAGAGCCGACTTTAAAAATCAGTGACTGAGACGTTGGCTGTGAAAGGCTGCATTTGAATAACGCCTCTTTGTTAATAATGAATAAAATCAGCATGAGTGAAGTCTTAATAACAGCTGATTATTGTGGTTGTGGTAGGTGGATTTAATAACAACAGAAACTGAATCCTGTATCACTGTAAATTCTGTCCTAGCGTTAGGATTTGCTGGAGGGTTACTGATCCATCGGAAGTCTGATATTTTGCACCGAGCAAAGTATTTCCTGCTTTATTTCTGTAATGCGACTCATTAGAGACCACATGAAAAGAAGAACAAAGTTTAATGACCATTTTTAAATCAAAGAAAAGTGAGAAAGAAAAAAAAATGAAATGAACTAATTTATGTGGTGGAGACTTACTTGCAGCTTCGATGAACCTGGGGTAAGCATCATACGAGATGATGGGAACAGGCAAATCCCTGAGGTACAGTTTGAGTGCACCCGTGATGATATTGATGTCTTCATAGGCGTTCACCGAAATGTCTGCCTTCTCGCCATCTGTCAGGACGTGTGATGGAATAAGGACGACAAGGAGAAGGAAATGGCGCTATGCTTTGAAAATGTCCCACATCAGCACTTTCCCATCACTGTGTGAATTGATGATTAAGGGATTGTATTTCAGTGGGTAAAAAAATACGACTCTCACTCTGGATTTTTGTGAAGTAGCTGCTATCATCTGCCTGGCCTGTTTTATTCCGACTTTCTCCCGGTTATGCATGCGTTCCAGAGCAGGCCATGGCCTACTTGTGCTGGCAGACTGAACATCACTGTGCTGTGAGCTGGAATGACACTCTGTCATGGGTGATCTCCTACATGCGGATCTGGCTAAGAGTTTCGCCCAGTGCTGCGGGGTTTTTCTAACAGTTAAAATTCACACTGCTCTGGGCGAATACAAACTCATTCTCACTAAGTCCACCACTGAATCACAATATGGCAGTAGGGTTTTCTTCACAGCTATGTTTAAAGCAGTGAGAGTTTGTATCCCCATAGGTCCTCCCCGTCTGCCCACACTGAAATCCTGCATGAGAGGGACATGTCAGGATAGGATCTGCTCTCCCAGATGGACACTAATCCTTCAGTAATGTGTCACTTTCTCATTAATCTACAATGTTCTACGTGTCCTGTGCAAACATGTGTAAGTACACATCATTGGTAGTCATGTTGTGAGCTGACAGGAATCTATAAAACATGAAAGACATACCTTTGTCAAATGCCATCTTGACTTCTTCCACTGAATCACTAAATCCAGATATTCTGTAGAGGCCTTCAGACTTCAGTCCTGGAGGAACAAACATGAACAACCTTTCAGAGACCGTCACGGCTGTCAAAGGCGATGTTGAAAAATTCACCTGCACATATCGCCTTGGGTAATTTAGAAAATGCCATTGAACACTGTTAAATATGCATAAAAAGGGATTAAATGTCCTCGGTGTCACACAGTGGAACAACATGGGCAGACGCAAATCATTTTCTGCATCACTGGCTAAAATAATACAGAAATAAATCAAACTTAGCTACAGATGTATATTAAAGGGGAGACAATAAGGGGCGATCGTTTCCTACATAGTTGAATGATTTAACTGAAATGCAATCAGTGTAGGCAGCAGGAAACAGTGATGCATTCCTCATTATAGGTTTACCATTATCAGTATACTCATCAGTCCTCCCAGTCATGAACTCCCCGCCCCATAAAAAATAAATAAACATTAAAAAATATCAACTCTGTCACTAATGAGATCTGACTTTTAAAACCTTAATCTCAATTTCAGTATTTTCCAGATCAATGAGTGTAAAATCAAAGGAAAACTAAGGATCGCATGTAAAATGTGTAATATGGTCTCCATCAATCAAAAAATGCAGTAAGGGGTTGGCTCTTAAATGAGATTTAATGAACTGAGGTGCGCATAAATAAAATTTTATATGCAATATTTTGTGCTGTAATTCTTAGAATACAAACTGTACAGTTCCAGAAACTTAAGTCATTTTTTGGAGATTTCAATTTGGCTTCCAATGAGCGTGCTAAAATTAGATTGGATGCATTCAGATACCAAGCAGCGTGTCATCCTTCAGCAGAAAGTCTCCATTCAACCAAATGCTGTCTAACTTTGAAGCAGTTCGGACTTCAAAGTGATTCCGATGGTATTTAACTAAACTGCATTTATCACATTTACATCTTGGGGCGTATTAGGCTCATTATCAGACAGCAATTCGAAAAAGATCATCCACACATGGACGCACACGTCCTGAACTAACCTCTGGACTCGATCTCTCGTATGCACATGTCCACCACCATGGGTCGGGCTGTATTATAAGCTTTAACCAAGGTTGTGAGGTCGCAGCTGTAGACCTTACGGATGTGTCTCAGGTCTGGTTTACAGTCGTTGGGTACCAGAGAGGAGCATTGTTTGTGGACGCTCAGTCCACAGTCTGCAAAGACAGAAGCAGCTGGTTAATTCATGAATTGAACAATAGTGCACAAAAAAAAAAAAAAAAAAATTAAAAAAACATTTTGATTTAAACATGAAATGTGTCGACCAGAAGAAAGGGCTACTCATTGATTTCTCGTGGTTCAGTCAGTGCAGTCATCCAAACAGATGACTATTATGTAAATTCACGCTCGGCATCAGTTTAAATTTAATGTGATTGGGCCTTTTGTGTGTGTTAGTTTGGACTAAAATGTTAATTCCCTTGATCAATATTTGACGCTGGAATGTCAGTGGAAAGACCACTGAAGGATGTTTTCTATCTTTCTCGTGTGGCGTTGGAATCACCTTGACCACCAAAGTCACCTCAATAGGGCCAGTGGTGAAATTAATTAAAAATTACCCAGAAGATAGGAGGTTTTGTTTTTTTAAGATAAGGTGTTTGCAGACATTAAATGAATCTCTTGGTGTTTAAATAGCACATTCGTCATGATGTCAGTATAAGTATCCCACATTGTGTCTCGTCCTTGGTCACAGTGGACGGGGCCTGAGGCACAGCTGTTTCAGGCCTGGTTTCACCTTGTGAAAGAACAGATGCACACAGAGAGAG
This sequence comes from Echeneis naucrates, assembly GCF_900963305.1. Taxonomy (NCBI): domain Eukaryota; kingdom Metazoa; phylum Chordata; class Actinopteri; order Carangiformes; family Echeneidae; genus Echeneis; species Echeneis naucrates. The sequence goes on from NC_042531.1 coordinate 8,460,274, forward strand.
AAAGAAGAGAGACTGCAGCACTGATGTAAAAGAGATGCATGGAAAGAATTAGAGGAACAGTGAAATCGCTGTGGCCTGGAGGAGGAACAATCAGCACTGCTGCTGCACTCCATTCTTTTCCATATCCGAGCTCACACACAATGGCTGCGGAAGCAGCAATTGAAGCGCTGTAGGCTACACTAGACCTAGTTTCCCAGACTAAAATGGAGCAGCTCTTCAAGCTCTCAGATCTTTTGAGCTGTCTCCAAGATTTTAAAGGGTTTTTTTCTGACAATTGCCCTGCGCGTTTTGATTCCTGACATATAAAAAGTAACATTTTGAACTGCTGTGTTTAGATTTTTCTAAATCCTCTGACAGACAAACATCTATGCCTGTGCAGGACTACCAAGAATATTTTTGATTAATATGGGTCCCTTGAGAAATTCACCCAGTGTGCATATATATGCATTGATGCAGAAATGTAATTACCTTAAAGGATGATTCTCTTAAGGATGTGAGACAGGCACTATAATAGGAGATTCTGTAATCAGAGACAGGTCTGCTGAGCTCCTGGTGTCTATTTGAGCACACTGATGGCCCCTGGTCCCAGGTGGAGCAGGTCAGGTTGAAGCAAAAGCCCAAGGGACCCCAGGAGACAGGGGACGCTGCTTTACTGCACCATCAGCTCTGTCTGGGTTGCTATGGAGAGGACGCTGCAGCTCAGTTTTGGCTAAAGGGCTCTGCGAGGAGGTTTAATGGTGGCTGGCTGTTAATATCTAATCAGCATGTTATCACGGTGTCTAACCTCACAGTGTTACCAGCTGAAACTGGTCTCCTACTGACTGGATCAGAAAACAAAAAGAGCCACTCGTGTTTTTTATTTTATTTCTTCAGATCTTTTGGGTTTTCTACCACGTGTTTAAGTTAAATAGGGGTTGAGCTGTGTGACCTAGCTCTTTAGTTGAAGCTGCTGAATTTTAATGTGTGTGGAAAAAGAGCTCCTTCCCCACGCTCTGAGCTCTGCTCATTAAAGAGACATGCCAGCTTTGTTTTCCTTCATGGCCATGATGGGATGAGGCTGGGGGGGGGCGTACTCTGATGAGGAAATGTGGCACAACAAGCACAAGCAGAGGCTGGCTTTCTGGCGCTCGGCCAAAAACAGTTCACACATACAAAAGGAAAAGGGGGTGGAAGAACATTTTTGGTATGCAAATTTCACCATCATGTGAGACTTCGCTGCCCTAGATTCGTGTTGCCGTGTTCGAGTCTGAAGGAATGATGATATGTATAAGTCGATAAAGGCTGGCTCCAGTCCTGTGTGTCTTTATTCCAATTGCTCTGGGCTTTCAAAATCAAAACATTAATAGTTAATATCAGCTTCCGTTTCTGTGACACACTTTGTTTCATCAATTAAACATCACAGACTCGCATCAAACTGTGTTCTATTCTGGGATGGGAAAGGAATTCGAGCAACAGTAAAATAGAAATCTCATGCAAATATCTCACAAGTGAAGGCGTAAAGGTTTTCCATCAGTGACAGGGTTGAATGCCCACATGCTAAATCTGAAAATCCTGTAAATAACTTTGTTTCAATATGTGTATGTCATATTGACATAATGCATTCATTGAAATCATAGAAAACTTTTTTTCCTCAGAGGGATGAGAATGTATTTCTTTGTGTGTGCTTTTTAGTTTATAATGCAGCTGATGTTTACCCTTTTAAATCATGAATGTTTGCACTACAGTTCTTGTCAGTAAAAATAATCTAACACAGACAGCGTTCTATTCACTGACCCAGTGAATAAAAAAAGTGGGTCAAACAGATCAACGTAAACATTGTGTAACATGCATCCCTGTTATTCCAGCTATAAAGCCTCAATGACACTGTTATACAACCCATAAGCCGCAAATTACCGTTTTAGATTAAAACTGATTAATCCAGCTCCAGATGCACTAAAAACCAAGTCCCATATGTGGGAATGAAGAATGAAGATGTGTGATCAAGTAGGTTATGTAATGGTTTGCTAATGTAGAGGAAAAGGAAGATGCACCTGCACATTTGACCCCTTGGGCCATCAGTCCCCACATGAAGCTGGCACAGTGTTCACACCAGTGGGGCCCTCGAAAGGTATGGACCTGGAACAGAGAGGAGGACAGGGACAGATATCAGTGATGAAGATCAACAACAAAAACAGAGAGCGCAGCATACAGATTGGTTGTTTACTCCAAAACAGCCTCTCCTAGCTCAGCAGGCAGGAGACCTATAGCTGGTGCCATCTTAAGTGAGGAAGAGGAGGAGGATTATTTGTGTGTTGCTGTTCAAACAGACCAACAGACCCTCGAGCTGACGGTACTGGTGGGTGCAGCAGTGACTCCCAGCAGGGGAGCTTGGTGGGATATACTTCACCACTGCAAGTCATCAAGGGAGTTTGACATAGAAACAGAAACATAGAAACGTTAAAGGGAACCCCCGACTTCCCAACAGGTAACGCTGACTCAGCCAATCAGAGAGTCCTCTGGGAGGCTGGGAAACCTACAGCACTCCCTGTTGCTGTTTTTGATCCCCTGCAGTGATGTTAGGAGTCATTTCCATCAACTTTGCAGAAACAAAGAATTGTAATTTAACAGATACTCCATCAGTTTGTATTTAGTACTCAATGCATTTTATTTTGAGTGATTTCTTTATTATTTATAGGTAAAGTGCTGCTGTTACTGGTATCAGCAACATCATTCCCTCAAAGAATAAAGAATAAAACTATTCTGATTTCATTTGATTTAAAATAAAAAAAAGCATAACTTAACATTAACCAGCATGAATGTTTTTATCTAGACATCTTTTAGCATTAAAAAAAACCTTTATGTCCTTTATGTGAATATACTCAAACTTTACAGTCCTGCTGGGTTGGACACGCTTTAAACAGAACCTGTTAAAATGTTGAAGTATAATATTCAGCATCACCAGGGAACAAAGCAGCAAAAAGACCAGTGAGCATCAGCAGTTTGAAAGCCTTAAAGGCAACATTTCACCCCCTTGCTTTCCATCCTATTAACCAGCCAAACTAGGAGAGAGAGCCTGAGCCAAGCAGGGATACACTCCTCCACTGTTTCCCCTCTCTGTTGGCCTAATCTGTCCATCTGGTGCTCAAACTAACAGCAGTGGTGCGAAGACCACCCAGCAGATTCTCTTTTGATAAGAGCTGAGTGGACAGACCAAAACAGCTCTGTTTTTCTTCCTCTCTCCCACTCAAAAACATCCCCCGCGCCTTTAAAAACTACTCACGATGAAACTAAAAGATATTTTGGAGATACACTCGCTTTTGAAGATTCTCAAAAGCTGATTTGGGCTCACCTTGAAGTTGTGGACTTTTTCAGATCTGGGCGTCCGGTCGTTCTCCTTCAGTGTGGCTCTGCGAACCAGTGATGTGAGCTGTGAATAGGCGAATAGTTTAAGTGGCTGCCAGAAAGTGGCTGGAGGTTTCTGTGGCCCCATCCTCATCCCCAGAGCAGCCGCCAGAATATCCTCCTGATTGGCCTCTCGCTTGGCTTTTTGCACCAGGGACTTCTCTTCCTTGTGAACCTCGTAGGACTCTCTGGATGGCATTTTAGTGCTGCTGTTTCCCCAAATCAGTTGACGGAAGAAGTACAAAAAAAAAAAAAAAAATGAAGGTAAAACTCCTTGATGATCAGAGCAAGTCTGTATCAAACAATATTACTTACATTGTCCCAGTAAACAGAAATCACAGTTAACAAATTTAAATGATAGAATAAATTTAAAATGAGTCCAAAAGAAAAAGAAAAACAAAAAAAATAAACAGTGGTCCTTTTTAAATCCTCTCACAGCACTGACAGTAGATCAAGTGGAGCCTCTGTGATAGGAGTGCCAGGTTTTATACAAAAGAGGTGCAGCCCTGGGTGCTCATGTGGTTCTGTGGGAACGTGTATGCAGATGAGCTGAGTGGCTTCGCTAATCCTCTCCTCCCTGTGCAGTGCTGATATTCTCCCTGGAACAGAGACAGAGCAGCGATGTGTATGGATGCTGTCAGGGCAGTCAGAGCGAGGGGGAGGAGAACAGGGGCGGACCCTGCAGCAGTCACAGCAGATTAAATGGATCCCACCAGCCTATCACAGCATGGACACCCCAGCTCGAGAGTGGCCACTACCCCGCCCCCACGCAACCTCCATCAGATATCAGAGCAGGGGGAGCCTGGGTGTATGAAATGAGAGTGGGATGATAATGAGCAATGAATGAGTCATGGATCAAGAGTGGGCTGCAGGCTGCAGAACTTGTGACAGCAGTGGGCCGTTAGAGAGGGAGCTATTTTCAAAAATCATGTTGCCACAGAAACTGGTCATGACTGGCACCACAAAGAGCACGAACACAAAAGCACTGTCCATGGAAGTAATATATGACATCATCGACGTGAGCACACAATTTCATTCAGATGCGTAAGCACCCACAGAAATAAGACATTTTATATTCAGCAGCATTTGGATGAAAAACAGGAAATGGGGGATCATTTGAGTACACGTTTTTAAATCAAACCACTCATCATGAAACATCTTTGAAATTTTCACTGTTAAAAAAATCCCAGTTCTCTCCTTGAGAAGACATTTCTGTTTTTATTTTTTTAAGTCCTTTAATGCTCAGACTTTTTTTTTCTGGATTGAATGACGTAAACGTTTCATGCTTTTGCTTTACACCTTAACATTAAACAATGGCACGACCCCAAATAAATAAAAATGCTTTTTATGTCTCATATTTACACAGGTAGCTTAATTATTTGCATTTTTAAAATCGATGTTGGATCACCAGTAATTTATTGCATCATTTTTACATGATAAGAAGAATTTAGTACCGGGCGTCAGATTCAGGCGTGTGATCTGAAAGCTGGGTGCTTTCAGTCTGTAGTCTTTGACTGTTGATTTCCTTGAGGTGTATACTGATGCAAGCATTGTGTTGTGTGTATGCAAATGAAGTATCAAATATAGCATTGCTACAGTGATGTGGGAGAAAGCTCCAGCAATTCGCAATGCACGTCAAATGCGATTATGCTCCCACATCTCAGAGCCTAATTCAGACTCAGCTACTTGAAGTGCAATGCTCTCACCTTCATGGAAGACTGCTTGAGAGGAAGTGACTGCACACTCTCCATCAGAAATCAATGAGCTGTTGTAGCTCTAACTCCAACAACAACAAAGGGCCATAAAAGGAACAGTATGAACACTGGTGGGAAGCAGAAAAGGGACTTCAAAAATCAATGTACATATGCAGAATGGCATCCCCAACTGTCATGTCTGACAGGGACATGAAAGACATGAAACAGAGCTTCCAGTACAGCTTTCCCTTCCTCTGCTCAGGAGGGTACCTGAGAGAGGTGCAGATAAAAGACATTATGAGCCTTTTATATGCACCAGTTCATCCTCTCAGACCCTGAGCACTTTGGAGGGTTTTTGCAGTGTAATTGTGTTGCCTGCTGTTAAGTGCAGAATGAATGCCTGCCTCCCAGGATGTGGTTTACTTTGAACATAGCCCTAATTGACACTGATTGATTTGCTTGTTTCACAAACATGTCCAAAGACGGGACTCTCGAGGATGGATGTGCACAGAGCAGTATCTTCTCCATCTCTGTAATGTCCATCTGCGTCCAGACTGGAAACCTGAGCCTGATCTGAGTCTCTGGATCCTGCCACATTCAGGATTTATGCAATAATCTAATCATGCTATTCTGCTTTGTCCCAGAAACTAGACTTCCCCATTCTTTGTTCAAACTTTATTTCCTCACCCCGACTCTTTTAAGCCATTAAGCTGCTGAAGATCGAGCTAAATTTTTCTGTGAGGCAGGAAGGTTGCTACGTTATGAAATGTCCCTCTAATGCATGGCTGACCCAGCACAGACGTAAGAGCCATTAAGAGCACATCCTGTGATCTGACTGAACACTCAGGACTATGATTTCTATAACAGTCTCTCCGATAACACACTTTAAGTTGGGGAGGGGGGGAATATATATATTTATACGCCAACACTGCAAATGTGAAGTTAGATAAAGTTACGTAAGCAGAAACTGCAGCATGGTGATGAGTGTGAGAGGCAGGGATTCATGATTAAGTCCCAGAATATAGAGGAGTGACGTCAGTGAGTGGGATGGCTGCACATTTATATCTTTCATGAATTCTACATGTGACTGAATGTGTGAAATGACCACAGTAAAGTTGAATCTTCTCATGCATTGTGTGTGCTCTGACACAAACACTGTCCCCGTTTCATTGTGTAGCCAAATGCAGCATATAAAATCTACACACACATTCATTATATAACCCTTCAATAAAGGATTATGAGGAAGGAGAATCAGCACAAAGTAAATCAGAAAGAGAGAAAGGCTCCATGTGGCCTACGTCGGCACCACCTCCAGGAAATGCCACATATGCAGAGGACATGGTGCAAATTGTTAGTGTTTTTCTGGTCTTGCACAAAATTACACTGCCGTTACTGGATCAGATAGATTACCTGGATACGGCAAGAGCAGCCTCTGCTCTGACAGTGATGTATGGCTTAGTACAATCAGTGTTTGCTATTCAAGCAGCAATGTCAGAGCATTGCTGCTCGAATAGACACGCTTGTACAGCGCACAGTGCGGAGTTATAGTCACAGCTGCATTTTAAACTGTGGCTTTAACCCAGCCGCTCCTTTTTCCTCTTGGGGAATAGAAACCAACATAAACAGATCTGAGTGGTAAAAATCAGTGACATCTGCTCTCAAAAATCCATTTAGATGGAAGGATTTTCCATCACTGATACAAGCATGGCATGACTGGAACACAACAGCATTTTCTGAAGTGTCAGCCAGGCCAGCACGGAACTGGATGTTAGTGGCTCAGTGGTTCAATGTTGCAGAAGCAAATCGATGATTATGTTACTGCTGCCGGACTCCATGCACATTATGAATAATATCAATTTAACAGGACCTCTTCATGTTCTGCTGGAACAGAGAAATGAAATGATGTGTAAACACCCAACTCCAAAATCTGGGTGATAATAGTCCTAAAGATATTCTGATGTATAGATTTTCATTCATGATTTACTGGTGGAGCTGGAATAAAGCCAACCACAGCGAGAGGCAGTCACGTGTAAATGTGACCATTAATCCCATCTTGAGAGCAAATTTGGTTGCCACAATGCCATCTAAAGGTGAATCACAACGGGGCATTAGAAAGAACAACAAACAGTTGTGAAGAATATTTAAAAAGGTTTGAGTGGCCTTTTATCTCTGTGCGATTCTGTGATGAAAACTTTCCAACAACAATAGCACAAATACTAGTGTGTAATGCTTGATGAATGACTGTGTGCATCAGCTATTTTGGCAACACGGTTCTGATGACAGGATTGGATGAGTTAGTTAATTCCTGCAGTATTTCACGTATATTTTTAAAGGATTAGTCCAACATTTCAGGTAATTTGTCTCTTCCCAAGACTAAAATGAATAAATCTATATCAACCCCATATTACAGCGTGGATGGTGGCCATGGGAAAGATTCCTGTGTTTACAACATATTGTTGTCATCTGTATAATTAAAGAGTTTTATGCAGACAATACAACAGTGCATCCATTATATCTTGGTATAATTACCTTGAGCTACAGATGTTTGTCCCTGTTGAGCACCAGTGCTTGGTTTTCAGGCTGGATACATATCCAGACTTTCAGAGTTTTCCAGTCATAATTATGATGATGATGTTGAGGCAGCAAACCTGTCATCAAGGTAATTCCAGTATGAAATAAACACAGTGAATAATATGTTGTCAGTATTTTTGTGTGCATGTAATAATTAGGGAAAGTCAGGAGTAATAGCTCTGAACAAACTTGTTTCAAATGATATATGTATGAATGATTAAGACAAAGCTGTTGTGGTGATTTTTTTTTTATTATTATTTTTTTTTTATATTGTCATTGGCTGAAATGCAAATAGCTTTTGAAACATAAGGTAACACCTTGTTTCCAATTTTGTTACTCAAGGAAAATAACGAAGAGATTTGAACTATAAGTTTTGAGTGTCCTTGAAACTTGAAGATCTCTCCTGGATTCCCCTAAATTTATTTGGAAGCATAATATTTTCAGTCTGTTTATTTTTATTCATTGGGGATATGCAAAACTATCAATTAAAAAAAAAACATTATGATTTACTAGTTCACATACAGCAGAGAAATGTTCAGTCATGACAAGTGAAGACGCGTCTGAAGGTGTGCTAACGAGGAGCCTCGTGTGTGAGTGTCCACGGTGGAAATATCTGAGTGCAGTTACACCGCCCCCCCCACCATTCTTATGCAACTGTACTTTCCTCCTCCACATCCCCGGAGAGACAAACACTACATCCTGCCTTTTCCTGGAGGATAGGCATGCTTCACAACCAGCTTTTACACAACCAGCTTTGCTCATATCACACACACACACACCTCAAAAAACAAAACTTGTATTATCAGAAAACTGAAACGGGAATAATAATTAAAGCCTTTTACTTTAAATGCCACCATTAGACAGACAGCCACGTGTGTACTCGTCCCAGTACACAGACACTGGAAATGTGTACGTTTGAGGAGAAAAACATACCGTTCTCAGTGTTTGTAGACAGGTGGCCAGAAGTGGCTTGGTAGCAGCAGGGCTTGACTTTGTGGTCGATAATCTGTTCACTGTCTGTTCCGTCTGAAGAGGACACAAACCTGTGGAGTGTTGACCATATTGTGTTTCACTCACTGTAGGAGAACAGCATCTGTTTAGAGCACCATGTTCCCAGGAGAACAATGTTTCTCAGCCAGTGGACTTCTTTTATACATCACCGGTTATCTTACTGGCTGAAATTACCTGACTAGTCCCAGGGGGAGGAAGTGTTAATAGATATTTTAGAGGTGCTGATGTATGAATAATTCGATTAGTGCAACATGTTGCTTTCTGAGGAACCAGTGGAGTTTTATCTTTCAAGAAATCTAACTAAAAATCCATCACCCATTTGTAAGTAGTTCAGGGAGAAGAGAAAACAATCATGAATCATGACTAACACTTATGTAACATTGCAGTACAGAGCGCTTCATAAGTGTGGCAGAGTAGCCTGCAGCCGCAATCATCCTGAAAATGCTCTGAGCTCAGTTCATTAAAATGCCTGACAGTTTTATAATCGGAGCTGTGAACCCCCTAAATGACAGAGTGGGTTTGGGATACTCTCTGTAGTCTCATCATAGACTGTTAGGTTATGTCGGCACAACAGATTATCACCATCAGTAGGAACTTCTATGACAGGTTGAAAATTGAAGCCTGGAATCATTAGCCTGAGTCAATTTCTGCTTTTTCTGAGAAAAAAAAAAAAAACTAAAGGATTTCATAATTTTTCTATTAAACCAGGCTGGGGCTTTCACATTCCTGTCATTTCCCCAATTGTACCATTATTTTTATTGTTAGATGGTCTAATGTTATTGTGTTCCACTTCTTAGCAGGTACTGCAACCCTGAGATCACAATGGATTTGCATCTTCTAGAAACAAGGCAAAACAAATTGTAATTACCTGGAATTATCTTTCTAATTGTAATCAGTTGGCAGTGATACCAAAGGACCATACCAGACCAAGTGGATTTCTTGTACTTAAGGACTGTGGCATTATGGCAGATGGCAAAGGCAGAATTATTGACTGATTGCTGCATAGACACAAGCCAACAGATTTAAATGTATTTGAATTTAAGTTTGTTCAAAAGAAGGCATTCAGCCTGAAGCAGTTTTCAAATCAGCAGGCCATGAATATCAAATCAGTGCAAAATTACACAGAGCACAGTGACTGGTGGACATCTGGTCAAACAGTGTCCTCAGATGTCTCCCTGCGCTGTCTGCGCCTTAGCATATCAAAACCAGCACTGGATTTCTCAGACAGAGAGAGAGGAGAACAGCTTCTAAAAGGAGACGGCGAAAAACAGAAACAGCAGTAAAAACATTGCTTTGTCTGAAAACCCCCTGTAATTTACATAACATCCAGAATAAGACATTACACAAGCAGTGGGCTAATGAGTATAATCTGCCAGGATTTTCAGACAGAGTTGCTCTTTGTTTTGAACTGCTGAGGTTGAACACCCCCCACCGCCACCATTACTATCCAACCTTGTTCATAAGCCCCCTACACAGTGAGAGCACATCACATGCACTGCAGAAAAGAGGGTAGATTGTTGCAAACATTTCATCAGCAAAGATCATCATTCCCCATTCTTCATGTGAAATAGTCAAATGTGTCATCTCTTCCAGCACCATTTAGCAAAGACCATCTTGCTCATTGTTGGCATGATTCTTCTGCTGCCCATTTTCAGCCCTCCCGCCATTTACCTCCGTCAGCCGGCCTCTAGTGTCAGTTTATCTATCATTTGAGCCATCAGATAAATAACTCATGTGTCGGTGGAATATAACCGAGCAAAGGTCTCAATTGTGGTGAAATAAATTTACAGTACAATTAGATTTAATATTATGCTATTGCTCCCACTGTTAGACACCAGTTTTCAAAAATAATTTTAATAATGCTTCAAACCCATTCTGCAGTTTAGCTGCAGTCAAACAAATCATCCAGCAGTTGTTTATAATTTTTCTTTTTTTCTTTTTGAGGACTCAAAGTAAATTATCTTGGCTAATGTCTAACTTTAGGTGCATAGTTTCTATAAAACTTGTGTAACCAGGTTGCTGTCTTAATGACTCCTCTTCATCTGTGCTATCGTCAGCTGTATTAACAGTGACCTGTTCAAACGTTTGCTTTAAAGCTGAGATTCAAACTGTATTCATCCTACCAAACAGCAGCTGGTGACAGAAATCCTGTGAAATGATCAAAATAGCTATTAAATGGATGTCCTTGTCTGTTTCTGAATGACCTTTCAACTGTAACTGAAATTTCATTCTTTGTATAAAAGCACCTATTTCTTACCATCCAATAGTTTGAAATAAATAGACCTATGGACTTGGAAGCACTGACGTGGAAACCGTTTTTCATTTTGTCCTCGCCTTTCTCATTATTCACCCAAGCTTCTCCTGGAAGGCAGCGCGGACTGCCACTGATCACACACTGATTATTTCCCAAACAGCCAATCTGAAAGCTCAGGGACTGAACTGATTATAAATAGGTGCAATTAATTATACAGGGATATAGCACAGGGATTTTTTTTTATTTTTTTTTTTCAAGCTATTGTTTTGCAGGCAAAATGCATTTATATTCCCTTTTCCCCCCCAAACACATCCTTGCTGCTGTGTTCAGTGCAGCCCTTATTCCACCATGTAACAGCAGAGAGCTGGGATTCATAGTGCACAGTTCACTGAGCAGACGGGCCGTCTTTACAAGGTGAGGCTTATGAGGTGGACGAATGATTGTGGTTAAAGGCGCCCTAATTCCCCATTATTGCTTTCCTGATCGGGGAATAGTGGAGGACTGCCATTTGAAATTTGACACACTATACAGAAAAAAGGCATTAGGTCTGCTTGCACTGAGACATAAATGTAATAAAAAAGGGTGAAAACATCAGAATGTGCGGACAGATCAATAGCTGTCATGGCTTACTTGTATCAGAGCTGCATGTTTACACTGGACACTCGAGTGTCAGGCAGCTGCTCAAAAGAATTGATACAATCAAAATCTGCCAAGAAATGAATCTTTCAGTACACATGCTCTGCACTAACTTACTTATGGTTGTGTATTATGTTGTGTGTGTATGATGGGGTGAATGGTGCACAAGAAAATTTTAATTGTAAAAAAAACAAAACAAAACAAAACAAAAACAAAACCTAGTTTCTAAAAACTACAATAGTAATAGTTCCTGTTCATTCTGGATAGTTGGAAGAGTTTAATGTGAATGTGTTTAGCAGTTCAAGTAATTCCAAGAAAGCTAATTTAAAAAACAAAAAAAACAAACTCATTTTAATGGAACAAGGGGGGAAACAAAACAAAACAAAAAACAATAAAAACAAAGAGCCAGACAAACAAGAGCAAAGCTATTGGCAGGTCTTGACACCATTAGAAGGAAGAGGGGACAATGTTAATTTGTTAAATGGGCAAAGTAACAATTCCAAATGCATAATCTGCATATTTCAGATTTGTCCGTATCACTGTACATGCTGTATACACGAGAAATAAAGTTTGAGGACTTTTAGATAAATAGAAAACTGAGTCCACCAGTGAAAGGTTAGAATAAGAGAGCTTTCAGAAATCAATCAAAGTTGATATTTGACTTCAAAGCAATTTAAAATTCCTGAAAGGCCGTTGTAAAGCACAAACAGTAATTAGCCATCACTTCATTTAATGGGTGAATGTTAAAACAGTGATTAGCTTGTCTTTGTTGTCTTGATTAATTCATTCAGTAGAGTGAAAGCAAGCAGCTGCAAGTCTGCTAATCAGTGGCAGCAATCACCACAACACACCAATCTCCATGACGGTCTGGTGTGAGGAAAATATATTATAGTGTGCAGAGAGCTCCATCAGGACAAGAACAGATCTAAAATCCATTTTTCTTAGAGGATAATAGGAAACACTGATTCGAGCGATGTCAATACTGGTGATTATTTCTGTGCCATTTTCAATTTGTTGGTTTTGTATGGTTTTTATTCATACAGATGGATATGCAGTCCAACTTGCATCCAGTTCAACAGTAAACTGTACAAAAAAACCCTTACCTAACAGCTTTGTCATTTATTTTTATTTCATAGATTTGGGACCATCTGAGGGTTGAGTTTCTGTCACTGAAGCATCTAAAATGTTGATGAATTAACCTGCTTCTTCTAAATATTAGATTGCATGTAAAATGTTTTTTTTTTTTTTTAAGTTAGTGGTAAATTGTAGATGACCCGACTAACTAACTTCAATGCTTTTCTACTTCCAAAGTGCAGTTGCAACACATGCTGGCTCATTGTCGCCACTTCCTCGCACTCGAGCCAAATGAGCTTCATCTGTACGTCTCACGTTGCTGCCAACATGCTGCGGTTACTCAGAATCCAACCTCAGAGTCAAAGCTATTAGCTTCACATTGTCCCAGCTAGAGCAGCAGCCAACTGTTTGCAGATAAAATATACACAAGAGTGTATAACTGCTTCATACTAGAAGTGGAGGTGTCAAGCACTAGCAATTTTGACCATGACATGAACTGAATTTTGGTGACCTATATGCTAAATAATGAATTATTTCAAATAAGCGACTCAACAAAAGGCCATTAGTATTCAACCTTTTCCACCCACAAAGAGACTGAAACTGTTCTTTACTTCTGATCTCACACTGAGGCCATTTTTAATTGCTGGAGCTGTAAATTGTAACTTAACTGGTCAAATACATGGCCCCCTTTTTTTTTTGGGGGGGGGGGTTCACTACAGCTGAGCACTTAAGCAAAACAGCAGTAAAGAGTGCATTTGTTGGAAACTATTTGGAGCTGTGGATTAATACACCTTTGGTTTGATACTGAGTATTTACAGGTTTATCAGCACGTCACCTAACCCATCCTTTAAAAAGAAAACATCCCTCACTGTGTTTGGCTCCACAGCTGGCACAGTCGGGCTGAAGAGTATTTTGTCTCAGTAGACCTGATCCTCGTTTCACCTCGATAATTTACGAGCATGAGAAGCATAAGACAGTAAAAGCCGATAAAAGCTGTGACCTCACAGTCCCTGGTGTCATCAGATAAACCACTGTAATCACACTCCCCTCCATGTGTGCCCTCATTTGCTCAGCGCTACTCTTAAACATTTGATAGTTAAATTCTGGGCCTGGAGCCGCCTCTGTAATCCCATTAAGTTCATCAAGCTCAGCCTCGACTTAAATCTCGTGGAAAACACATGAGAGCATGAGGGATCTTGCTGAGCGGGAACTAATTCTGTCAAATTGTGTGCATCTTGAACGTATTTCTTAAAGTTTTTTTTAAAGGATTTCTGAAATCCACCCCAGACCCATTTAGCAGAATTATGGAAATCCCATTAAAGGGTGACTGACTTGGGTTAGTACTGTAGAAATGAGAAAATACAGCTGTTGGGACAAAAACGGACTTAGCTCGTCTTTCGTGTCTCACAATGAATATACAAATTCAGAGGTGAGAATGTATAGATAGATTCTCGCTCATTGTACCCATTAGATTTATTGATGGAAATAATGGAAGATGTTAATTCACAGAAAAACTGGAACGTAAGACAGCAAAGAGAGTCAACATTGATTTCACTCAAACATTTTGCATGAGTTGTATGTAAAATTCCCACCGAGTACTTGTCCCTCAACGTCATTTCAATGGAGCTACGTCCTTAAAGCAGGCCAGCGAGTCAAACATCTAACCAGCCAATCAGAGGTCAATGAATTTCCTTTAGACAATGCCACTAAACTGTTTTTACAGCAGTCTGTTGTGCGATCTTGCATGTTTTGTTGTGCGCGGTGCTGTTGCTTCAATAATGAATTGAGCTGCAGCGGGCACAGATGTTTTTAAAGCTGCTTACTTTGTTGGTCACATCAAATTAGAAACTAAAACCTTCCCCCACTTCATATGAAGCCCCAGTGATTGACTACAGGATTTTGTGAACACTTCCTGACAGGAGCATTTGTCTGGTAAGTGGGTTAGAATCAGCACAAAGAAGGGGACACTGATTTAAAAATAAAGAGGAAAAAAAGCCTCTTATTGTGCATTTAAAGTCAAATTTTTTGACATTCCTTTATCTCAAACAGCAGAAGTAGAACAAGACAGACATGCTGGCTGCTGTGTACGGCCACATACTCACATTAACAACGCTAGCATGTTTGTATAAAGTTGACCGTGTGTTCTTGTGCATTTTCAGACGGGAACTAAACATTTTCATTTTGATGAGATGATGCTACTTTATGAAAAGTCACCTGGACATTACTGACCTGGTGAAAGTGCTGGCTGTGAGGCTCAGAACGGACTGGACCCTCCAGGGAGAGAAACCAGGCTGGGGGGGGGGGGGGGGGGGGGGGGGGGGGGAGCAGACAGGAGGCTGGTCAGTTGTCCCGGGCAGAGACGAGGGACACGGGTCAAAGACAGGGATCATTCGAGTGAAGAGTGCTTGAAAGTCTTGCATGAGGGCTAAGAACAACCTGACAAGGAGAGAGTGAGCAGGAGAGGCTTGTGTACAGACTAATTGGTGATCAGGAGCAGCTGTGTGCAGCAGGTGAGGGGAAGAGTCCTGATGAGGGGGGAGTAACAGTGAGTTTAGGTGAGAGCAATCCAACGGGGACTGTGACAACAAGAGCGTCACGCAGTTATTTCGATTTTAGACAAAATAATCCGACATAAAAACAGCGAGACTAATATACGACACATCATGAATGTTTTGGAAGTATTTTATATTAACCTTACCCAGAACAATAAAGTGTCTGGCCCATGAATATCCCCTGTTGGTCAACGTGCAAACAGAAACTGAAGATCGAAAGTGAGAAAATTAAGAATATATCACAATGACCACAAAACCACAAGAATGTGCTGAGAGCCAGCTTAATAAAACTCTGGACAATCTGTACAATATGGCCCACCATGAAATGATCGACGGCGTAATGAAGGAGCTAATGAGGGGGATCAAGATCGCTGCAGAGCCAATAAATCAACACAAGTGTGCCTGCAATGATACAGGAGCAATCAGTAACACCGGTCAGTGCTCAGGGAGCCGGGGGGGGGGGGGGGGGGGGACAGATACAGGGGTCAGAACTAAAAAGCAAGTCAAAGTCAAGAACACATTCATGTTTTATGTTTTTAAAACGTAAATGTCCTGAGCAGACAACATAAATTGGACTTTTTTGTGTAATGAAAGAGGTAAAAATAGAGTTTCATGATGAATAGGTATGGATATAGTCCCTTCATTTAAAGAATGAAGAATTCCTGTTGACTTTTCTGTGGATAAAAATCCATCCTCACATTCCCACTGACGTGTCTGCCAATCGATACGGCTTTGCACTGATAAGCAGTTAGTGAATAAGATCCCCTTGTGAGAGCACGTTGAAGCGAAAGGTCAATCAACACTTCAGTGAAGAGACACCTGAGGAGGCACCTTGACAGCACACTTTAAAATCCTTTAAAAAATAAATTGTCCTCGCAGTGCGATCAGTAGACAATTCCACTGCTGTTGTCATCCTCGAATCAATATTTATGAAATATGAATTCGAAACAAACAGCAAGACGGTTTTGCCGTCAGATTCTGTCACTGACAAAGAAAGTGAGACGCCAGCGGAGATGACAGCAGCTTTTGTCTCATCTTGAACAAAAGAATAGAAACAACAGCAGAGATTGGTTTAGGTTTAAGTAAGGCTGGCATTTTTCCAAACCTTTCAGTCTTCAAATAGCATGAAAACACCAAAGCCTGCAGCACATCCATCCATCGTCTCAGCACTGAGGATCCTACCACGTCTGACTCTCAGCCCAAAGTCCATCCTGCCTCTTCAAGCTGTAAACACGGTGTGATTCACTGAAATTATTTAATTTGTCAATAGAGGAGGGCAATTTATTGGTGGGATGATGTTGTCGTTTTTTTTTTTTTTGTTGTTGTTGTTGTTTTGTTTTTGGTATCGAGAAAAATTTGATTCTTTATTGTTGTCAACGCTAACAGTGGATCACAAGATTACAGAATTCGTTTTTCAGACTTCTTTTCTTTCACTGTTCACAGCTAAAGAACCTGTGAAAAGGTGAAACTGTTGCTTCATGTTAGAGGTTATAAGGTTAGAAAGATCTAATGTGTCTGTAGGAGGTTGATTCAAAATGAACTAGTGCGGCCATGATCATGGTAATAATCACACACACTGTGTTTTCACCTACAATCAGCCCTCAGATGTAACGTTACACACGGGTCACTTCAAGGAGCTACGAATTGAATGTCATGAGTTTGCTCTTTTTTTTTTCCTTGTAGTTAAAAACCAGGGTGCATTCTACTCAACAAGGTCCAGAGCCGACACATTTACTGGGAGTGACAGACAACAACAATGGGAAAAGTTTGTCATAGAAACTAAAAAGAAACGCGTTACCTTCAAAAGGAGCCAATCAGCCTCGCGTCCACTTTACCGTTGGAGGCAATTTAAAGGAAGCCAGTTGTACAGCTGGAATAACAGAGACTGTCAGAGGAGTGTTGTGTCTCCAGAATGACCTCTTATGCTTTAACTACAGTTTCCCAATGGATCGTGTACCGAAGTCGAATGCAGAATTTAAGGTGGAGTTCTGTTGCATTTGCCCAGTAGAGGATCAGAATACCTGTTAAATCCCAGCCTGTCTATCCTTCTGCCAGCTTGTATAGCTTTGTGTCATGAGTGCACAGACCACCATAAAATATTGACAATAAAATGAGCAAAGTCGCATTGGGAGGCAGGATCAAGTGATGGTGGCGGGACCATCCAGACAGTAATGGGTGAACCATGGACCTTGATGCATGGGGGGAGGACATACTGCAGCCTCTAGTCACACCAGGGGGTCTGCTGCCCAGGGGAAGGATTGGCAGAGTCATGCACGTGGATATGCCCACTGGGGATTTGTCTCCACCCGCGCACTTGGTGATAGCTGATAATGCCATTAAACATGCACATCCCTGGTGGCAGAGGCAGATGCCATGCCCAGCCGCCCTCCAGTCAATAGGAAGAGCAAACAGACTTAGTCTGATAGCACGTAGAGGTTGCCAACTGGAAATAATGAGCAGTTATCAGTATTTGTAGAACGAACATATTATATCTCATCAAGAGTTTAATTAAAAGCAGAGAGCATGTATAAAAGAAATATCTTATTCCTTCGATTTGAATAACAATAGAGGCCATCTTTGCTTGGTGCTGCTGGCAGCTTGCTTTGAGTCCCATGTTGGGTTTGGGACACAACCATTGTATTTACATAATCTGAATTAAATGTAAATCAAGCTGCTTCATCTCTGTCTCCCTGGAATTGAGGGGTTAAAGCACGTGCTCAAAAACAGCACCCCTCAGCAGGGTGAGCGTATCCTCATTGTCAGGAAATCTGGAGTGCAAGGCCTGGAGCGCCGTATTTTCAGCAAACCTCTGCGTTTTGCACATTTAGCCCTGATGCCCCCTGAAGGAAGAAGGGCCAGCCACTTTGTATTTATGATACAATTCACATAAATGAGGCCGCTAGGCTTTAATCTTTGCCTAATTAAGTGGCAGTCTGACGAGGAAGACTGCTGAAGTCCAAAGCAAAATACCTGTCAAATAATGGGAACAGCTGGAGCAGCCTGTCTGTCAGCAGACCAGCTCCACATTATTATCCTGCTCATTTATGGAGACGCTAAAACAGAAAGTCTCACAGCTACTGTGATACGTTTTACCATTTTTACTTCAATGGCCATTCCCTCCTAATTGGACGCTGCTGTGTGTGATGGGTCCACGTGTGCACTTGATAATTTTGTAAGATATGGAGTCCGCTGATGGGGAAAGGCTAATTCATAGACAATATATTTTAATTTCATTTGACTGTGATGATCAACACTGTCTGCTTTCTGTTTGAAAGCTTCTGTTTCCTGCTGCATTAGTTAGAAAATGGGGAAAACATCTCAACACTCTGCATTCATTAATGAAAACCTCAACACACACACAAACACACACACAGGGGAGCTCAATTAATCCAACAGTTAAAATGAAAAGCCTTCATACAGAGGTGCAAGAAAAAAAAAACTGAGGCTCCCCCTTTGATATAAATTCAAAGATGCAAGGGCACACACTCGGCTCCAGCTTTGTAAATATGACCTACATTGTAAACACAAACAATTCTTCCTCTGTGATCAGCAGCTAATCACCAGCGCCTCGGTTAGGGAGCCGTGTGTTGGCAGGGAACCATTTCTGAAACAAACAAAACCAAAATGATAATCACATCGTCTCCAACTCTCACCAACTCTTCATAATTATAACAAGTCATACAGATATTTTGTTTCACATTTAAATGACACAATTAGAATTAGTGACAC
The DNA here is from genome assembly GCF_900963305.1 of Echeneis naucrates. Taxonomy (NCBI): domain Eukaryota; kingdom Metazoa; phylum Chordata; class Actinopteri; order Carangiformes; family Echeneidae; genus Echeneis; species Echeneis naucrates. The sequence goes on from NC_042531.1 coordinate 8,479,176, forward strand.
CGGGGGTGTTGTGGCGCTTTCAGTAAATCTTTTATTTTAAAATAGCTCCTATTCTGTAAACTCTACGGTGAGAAGTCTTCTCAATTTGAAGTGTGTATAAAGCACAGATGCACTGAGGCAGTCTTCAGTTTGGATGTAGCGCCGCCTGCTGGACATTTACAGCTTGTGCTGTGGATTCATCAGAGAGCTGTGACTTAAGCCTTTTTTTTTTTATATTATTATGAGCAGTAGTTTCTATTTGTTTACATAATTTCCTCCAGATAAGGGCTGGTGTGCCAGCATCTAATGTAATGTTGGGTTTATTTCGTAAACCAACTTATTTATATAGTCCATTTTATCATGGTTGGGAATTAACACATTAGCATAAATATCTACTCATTGTTTTATAGTCTTCTGCTATAATAATAAACACTTTCACCATTAAAACACAGAGTAATGTACGGGAGTTGATATTGAAACATTAAAGGTTGTAAAGTCTTAATTTAAAAGAGAGATTTGGAAGCACCTTTCACATTAAAATTCCTTCAGTGCGTTTGAATGGAGAGACAGAGCTGCAGGCTGAGACTGATGTGTTCAGGCACAAACAGCTCAGTGCGTCTCAATCAACGGCTGTAAAAGGCAGCTTTGGATGACAGTGCTGAACTTAATAAATAATCATGAGCAGGTACACGTCACATTTTAAATTCATAACAGTGATCATCACACACAGACACACCTCATCTCCTTGATGCATTTTCTAATAATAGTTTGCAGATGTCGTGTGTTTTTCTTTGGTCAGTTTATTGCTACAGTGATATTCTGGTATCAGCATCACTGGAGGTTCAGCTGACCCATAAAAAAAACAACTTTTAGACCAAACTTAATTATTATTATTATTATTATTATTCATATTTTATAGCTCTCTAAATAAACATATACAGTCTGTTCTAAAGTACACTATTCTTTATTTGCTCTTTTGAGCTTGTACTTAATTAACATTAACATTTTGACTATTTGTCATTAATAGATGCAAACAGTACACAAAGGTGTTTTTATACTGTGATAGCTTTACTTCCACACCAGACACCAACTCTGTTCCTGAAGAGCTACTGACCTGCATGTTTAAGAGGTTTCCCTGCTCTCACACACCGGATTCAAGTGAGCAGTTGCTCATCAAGCTCAGCTGAGGCCTTATAAGGAGCCACTCATTTGAATCAGGTGTCTTGGAGCAGGGAAACCTCGAAAGCATGCCAGACGGTCACCAGGGCCGGAGTTGGTGACACCTGATCTCCACTCTTATACTGTCACCATGAAAATTCAGTCAGTGAAAGATTGAGATGACAACATGAGACAGAACCAATAATTTTTGGTTTTGCTGACTCCATAAATCCACCGCGAGCATCCCCAAGATGGCAATTATTCTTTTTATAGGACAAAAGCCAAAACCACATGCCCATGGCTGTAAATCTCCAGGTCTACATCAGAGATCAGTTCTTCCACAAGGTGGCAGACTGAACCACAGAAAAGGTTTTTGTTCACCAGCAACACGTGATCTGCTCACTTCTGCTCCTTTGGTCAATAGACAGTGGCTTCATGAGAAAGTTCAAATGAAACTACTGTGAACTCTTTCTGGGACTGGATTTATCCATTGATGACATTATTTAAGATCATCTTGTTTAAGAGAGTAAAATGTTATTTTAATTATTTACCAACATGCTGGTTCCAGTTGATGTGGATTAAATATAGACAGTATCAGGCTGGATGTTTTAAAGAGATATTAAAAGGTTTATTACAACAACTTATCAATTCAAATTTTATACAGAACTTTCACAAGTTACAAGTACACTTTTCACTTTCAACACAGTATCACACCCCTTTTTAGCAGTAAAGCCAAGTTTAAAACAAATAACCAAAGTTTTCTTAAGCTTAGAGCCACAACTCAAGTTAAAACAACTTCTTTTTACTGATATTTATCTGGCTGAGACATTATTGTACAAACTGTTAAATTCTCGCAGAGAATCATTATCTCATGCAGATAGCACATGACAGTATAGTTGAAAAAAAAAATCATACTTTAAGAAAACAATGTGTTAGCTCCTTGTAAAACTACACAGTAGTAAGCTGGTACAGACTAAGAGAAAAGGCAAATTGACTGTGATTTGCTCCCTATGATTATTTCACAATCCTTACAAAGCAGTAGTAGCATTACTGTAATATACAGGATGTGATTCCAGTTCACATCTGAATGCTTTAATTTGACATGACAACATCATTGAGTCGGGGAGAGGCCTATCCTAATGGCTGGATAAAGGTCAGTTTTTAACAGCTACCAGAATTAATGTGATCAACAGCTCAGCTACTGAATCCCGACTATCCTATAAAAAACAACAGTACATAACACCTTGAAAGATCACATACAATGTATCATTGATGTTATTTACAATGTCTTCTAAAAACATCATCTAGAATTGAAATCATGAAAACAGCATAATGTCCTTAAGTGTTTTGTATTCGACACTAGAGCCATAAATGGTCAACTATAAAGCAAAGACAGTATATAAAAGCAATACATCTCTACTGAGCAAGTTCATGAGACCCTTCAAATGAGAGGACGGCAATCAACATAATAATCTGCATTAAAAAGGTAAAGAAGTAATTTATACAAAAGCTTTAATGGCACTGAATGAAGTCAACATCACCATGATTGAGTAATGGAAAAGATACTGCAATCCTACAATCACTGCTTCAGGAACAATCTGACTACAGATGGAATGTCAATGAAATAACAAAAATTTCTAACCAACTCACCCCCTTAAGACAATTATTTTACAAGCAGAGGGGAGCTCAAACATTCAAACTGCACAATGTGACCACAGCTAATCTCAAAAAAAAAAAAATCAAAGTCAGATTCTGCTGTTTACATTTGTGTAATGTGACAGTATTCAAATCTACTTTTAAAAAGCTGCCAGTACTTGTGTGGACTGTCAAACTCCAAAAAGGTAAACCCCTCATCTCTCAAAATGTGCAAAATGGAAAAAGCTAATTACAACAAAAAGTGACTACTCCTTATGCAACTATATGTGTAGATAGTTCTTAGAAAAGTCATGAAAACAAACTAATTACAAATGAGCCACAACACACTTTGGTAAGGTTTCTAACAATTCATTAATCAACCTCTCAGGCTGAGCGTCATCAAATAAAAAAATATATAAGATTAATAAATAAGTGACACAAATACAAAAACATTTTTAGAATCACGTGTTTTACATCTTACACCTAAAGTGCCTTTTCTTTTGTCTTCATCAATTCCAGAGAAAACATTGCATTTTCAAAAGCATTGCCTATGGAGGACAAAACGGACCAAACGGAAAATAAAAAACAAACTGAGCAATAATAAATTAAAAACAGTACGTTCCAAACTGAAGCTGAGAGAGAATTGAAATCCTCTGTTTGTCAGAGAGAGAAAAGAGGCTACGGCGCTCCCGTGCTGACACTTGGGCATCGTTGGGGATGATCAACTCCCTGAAGGCTGAGACTCGCCAGCGCCTCGCCCTGGCTGGCTCTCCTCTGTGCTCTGGTTCGATGTGAGGGCGGCGGTGGCGGCGGTGGCGGATACGGCCGGGGTTGTGGAGGAGGAGCTGACCCCGTTGGAGGTGCTGACAGAGCTGTGCTGGATGGCCTCATTTTGGGGACTTCCAGGGACGGACATCTCCTCGCAACTCTCGTCTTTGTCGGAGACTGCAAGGATAATGGAGGGGAATCACAGTTCAAGAAGCTAATATATTGCAATGATGCTTGGATTTTATTATGCCGCTGTTTCATGCTGCTTTAATTGAGAGCATTTACCTGATACAACCCAGAAAGGCTTGGGAAAGCTTTGTCATGAAGGCCTAACCAGATGTAAAAGAGCTATCTGCATGTGGTGTATGCAAACCATTTCATTAATCCCCATAATGCCACTTCTGCACCCTTTCCTTTAATTAAAGCTCCAATGTCAATTTAAACCCACATCATAAGGGTGCATTACATTCTGGGGCATGTGGCAGTGTTTCCCATCCCTAACTGCATTCTCATTTGTTTTTTGTTACCTTGCCAACTACTGCAGCGACAGATGATTACAGCACCTGATTTTAATGATGCTCACACTGGAGAGTAGGGAAGACTTGGAGTTGAAATGCCACCAGCTGTTAGGCAGTTGCATTGAATTAATTGGATCCGGATGGAAAGAAAAAAAAAAAAAAAGAGTCTACTCTCATGCTCTGTTTCATAAAGGAATAAGGCGCACAATGATAATTAATATTGCTAATGATATGAAGTCACTTGTTATGGCATTTGTAATTAATGACTGAGACTCTTATTTGAAATTGTAAAATACTGATTCGATAGCAGAAGGAAGCAATTAAAGTGCAATACGAATATCTTTCCACTGGGAGCTTGATCTGCCCTCTTGACTGGACTTTGACCATGTGACTTGGTGCAAGTGAATGTCAAAGCGCTATAAACTCCTTTGCTGTTTTATTATGCCGAAGGTCAACCTCAAAATAAATCAGTGTGGTGGTTTTGTTCCATGTTCAAGTGAGCATTATTACTCCTAACGACATTAAGGGCTGGCTGGCTGATGTATAATAATACAGAAATGCTGGTTCCCTGGGCAGCCAGAGCTTCTTTCTGCTCTCTCGGTTTCTGAAGTGGGGTTTGCTTTAAGCAGATGGACAGCTTGGTGTGCCAAGTGAAAGCATGTCCTGGCTTGTTTGTGGGGCAGTCTGGGTAATTTCCTCCCACCTGCCACAGTTACGCCTGGTCAGGGCGATGAAGGGTATTACTGGGTTGGGGGGGCAGTGTAGTCTTCTGGGATGTGTATCTCTCAGAAAGTGGAGAGCTTGATGAGGGTTTTATGTGAGTGAGAGTCACGGATCAGTCAGAATTGTGTTTTAATAATTAGTGAGAGTGATTGTTACAGTGATTCCCAACCAGGGGCATTTGAACTCCAGACATTGGTTCAACTGCTGATAAAGATTATGGACTCATTCCAAAAATCCAAAATGTGTGTGTATATACTAAAGCTGCCGTAAAAGCCCTATAATAAATGCTTTGATTGCAGAACTGACCTAATCAACCTAAATGGGCGCTTTATTTGTAATTAAAATATTGTAATCACATAATCAATGGTGTTAAATAACATCCAGTTTAAAACCCATTTGAATAAAGACATTTGGAACAGGAGAGGTGGTGTTGATGGAGGGCTATTAGAGCTCATCTGATAGGGCTATGGGGGTAATTTAAATAAAAGAAGGTCAGTTTATTTCCTTCTTTCCAGGAGTTTTATTGTCACTCAGCCTTTTCTTCTTGGCTTTCATCATGGACCAAACTGAATTGGATGTGGTTTTATTTTCCCAATCTGCAGAAAACGCACTCCAAATGCCATCATTCTCAAAGGAAGAAACACAGGACAGACATGAGAACGATGACCCAATTCATCTGTGGATCCTGATAAAACACAAGCCAGACGACACTAAATGAGACCTGGCTCTCACAGCCCTCTCTAGCCTGTAAACCATCAGTCTGATAATACACATGACGTGTGTCAGTGGGATGGTTAGCAGTAAGGGGTGCATAATGAACAGACTAGCTTGGTGGACATCCCACAACAAGAGCGCTCTGCAGTCTTGTCAAGCTCGCTGCTTTAATGGACTCATTTCAGAGGCAATCATTGTCAATACAAGTCAGCAGAGGTGTTTAGAGCGTCGTGGAGAAGGGGCTCACCGCGCATGTGTTCTTGTTGCATTCTGGCTCGTGTGTGAGGGTGAGTTATGACCATAAAATCAAAATGACACAATTCCCCAGTCTCTTGAAACAAAGAAATATAGGTGATATAACGCTAAATGAGACCATGTGATGCAATTGCACAGCACAGGCTGACAGCAGGAAATTTAAATGAAGAGGCTGTAAATGGAAGCATCTTCCCGAATGCTCAAATATTCATAAAAATCTTAGCATGTAAGCTGGAGATGTAAAAGGCACATGTTTATTCACGTGTGTTAAATGCTTTGGTTTTCATTCCCAGTAGACATTAAGCTTCGTCTGACAAATCTATATTTTGGTGTCAAATGAGGAGATGGATGCTTACTTATGGTTACCACCTGTGGCCTGGAGAGAGGACTCCAATAGGAATCCATCTCAAACAATATTATCCCTGAATATCTCAACTTTCTCAAAGTTTTTTTTTTTTTTTTTTTTTAATATGTCAATAGCTCTTTCCATTGGGTCATAAGTAAGACGTGTCCTTCTTGTGATTCTCTGGAGCTCATTTTAGAAGGTTTCGCTGGAAGCCCCGGGCTGAGAATAATGGAGCATTACTCACTGTGATAGCCAGATTTCTTCTGCATGGCGGTTACAGGGCAATCTTTATGAGCCAGAAGAAGCTGCTTCAGCTGAGCCACTTCGTTTCTCAGCAGGGTGACTTCATTCTGTGGGAGAGTGGAGACATACAACAGTACTCAATAAAATGGTCACTCTGGATCATGCAGTACGCCAGATTTAAAAAATGAAGACAAACAGATGAGCATATGTGCATAGTTTAACTTTTCCAATACAACTTTTCCAAATGACATGGCAGATAGAGTTCAGCCCATCACAGCATTTATTTAAATATAATTCAGAACATAAGTTGTGTACTCAACCTTTTTTTAGGTCGCAAGTACATTTAAAAATTTGTTTCAAATGGGGAGACATCTACTTGATTTTTGTGACTAATAGTAATTTTGATATTTGGACTTTACATAAATCCAAAAATGTATCGGTTGATATTTTATTTTGATCAACTCAGAACATACAGTGCATGTTTGTAAATAATTCTCTAAAGCACTGTGACAAGCACACAATATGTTTTGGGTGAAGATTTTGCACTATCAAAACAAGTCTCAGTGCTCTCTGGTGGACAAATTATGTAATGATGGCTTGATTCCTGCACTATCTGGAAGGCCAGCAGTTAAGCTGATACTGATATAAGTCTAAGAAGAACATGTAAGCAAGTGTCTGTCTGCCTGACTTAAATGTCTAGTTTGACTCGAAACTCAAAATAGACTGAAAATTAAATCACAGCCCGAATGTGAACATCTGCATCTTTTATCCTGTTAATTGCTCATGCTAATTATTAAGGGGATCACGGGGTTAAATTTTCAAGACTTTGTACAGTAATCATGCATGACTGTCACGGTGCTGCAGGTACACTCATATTTCCTCCAACAAGAAAGGAAACACAAGGAAAGGCAGTGGGAATGAATTCAGAATAAAATATGATGTGCTTCTTCATTTATGTTTTTCTTACACAATAATTATGGGCCTTCACTGGCTACCCACCAGCACATTTGTCAGAGGTGAACTGTTCGGTTTGTCAGTGCAACTTGGTGGATGCTGCTGAGATTTACACTCTTGTGTCGTTACAGCTCCCAGGGGAACTGAGGATTTCTGCATGTCATAAAAGAGAGCCACATTACGTTGAAGGTGACTTTAACTGGATTTAGAGCGGCCAGGGGCCTGCAGAACACCCAATGGCAGATTTAAGCTCCTTCTCTTCTCCTTTAACAGGACTATGGGCAGCTTAATCTATTAGTCTAAAAGCAGCCAATTTATTTGATTCCATCTGTTTAGTCTTGCTGGTGTTGGCAGGGCTGAGTTATTGTGAGACAGATTTAAACACAGCTGGATTGAGTGTATGTATCTCATGTAGCCAATGCCATATTCAAGGTTCTTCCACCACGACTGCTCTCATTTATATAAACACAGGCTTTCCGTTCTTCTGTCCCTGACGTCTTGTGACAGAACCACACGAGATAAGCCTGGACGCAAAAGGTACAAAATGCTCTTTCATTAGTTGGATGTGAAGAAGGGGTCCCTAATCATGCTTGCTTGACTTACAAAGGCATTTATAAAATCATTAAGCTTACAAGGTGAAGTCAAATCCATGACAGCAGCTGTGCCACTGATACTCTCAGTACCGCAGCATCAAACTGCATCATGCGGGAGATGCAAATCCTGACTAAGACGGACTTCTGAGAGTTTAACTTGTTTCTAACTTTATGAATTAAATCAAAATTGAGCAAATGGGCCTTGGGTAATGCTGGGAGCCCTGTGAGCTGCCTGGTCTGACACCTCATTAAAAAGCCAGTTAAGGATGATGTTAAAATAATTGTGCATCATTAGAGGCAGTTTCACTGATCAGCTGGGCCATGTCAGCATGGGGGTTTTTACAAAAACTGCACTGCTGATAAATGCCTTCATATGAAACGTCCTTTTATTCTCTGCCACATGTTGTTCCCCTCTTGTAGTTAACAGCAAAGCTCTTAGTGTTTATAACCCTATTTACTCACCTATCCATCCCCTTTTATCTGTCTACATTTATGGAAATTCTCAGCCAGTGCACCCATGACAAGTGCTGATAACTTGTTTTGTGAACCAGATATTAATGACATGAACCAATTTCTTTTCCACTAGTGCCTCTACCCTCCTCCACATCTTACTCCACTTTCACAGAAAAATAAGACAGTAAGCAAATAAACACCACATCTCATTTAATTGTCTGGAACACCGATGTGCTGCACCCCCGGCTCACACTTATCAACAGAGACAGCAGACACATGAACTGTTTCGAACTTGTCAGCATCAGATCCTAATTGCTTCCAGTGAAATGAAGGTTCAAAAAGACACCTTTCCCTAAGAGATTTTTGAGGCCATTCAGTAAACTGCTGAGACAGAAGCGAAGACACGCTTGTGTGCAGCTGACATCTGGAGGATACATCTTTATTGACAGGGACGTATCGATGTAAAGGGCTAACACACTGCTGCTGTCACATGACAGCTCTTATTAATCGGCTTTAATGACTTCATCACCACAGAAGGGAAAAGTCTGTGTGCACACGCTTATTCCAGCAGCAGATGATAAACAGCCATGTACATGCATATGTATATTGACATGCAGTGGGTGAAGGTCAGAGGTAAAGCACACCTGCAGCTGTCCATTCATTGAGCTGAGGTCTTCTGCTTTCTTCTCCAAAGACTGGACCCACACCTTCCTCTTCTGCCTACAGCGAGAGGCAGCAGCCCTGTTACGCTCCAGGAACTTGCGCCGCTTCTCATCAGGGTCTTCACTTGTGGTTCTGCGCCGCCGACCCCCTGTGCTTGGGGGGTTTTGTGGAGGGGGTACTGGAGATGCCTGTACAATAACAAGAATAATGACACAGAACAATAGCAATCATAGCAACCACACTACAACATCTGTAATGTACTTCTGGCATCACCGTAGCCTCTGTGTTGCACAGTGAGATACTGGACTATCTATTCCTCAGCTTAATTGTCTTCAAATGATTAGCAGGAAAGTAATTTCACCTGATTTGACCTCAGTTTAAACACACATCTTCTTCAAACAGCTGCAAACCCACAGTGCATGTAACCAGATCCACAGATAAAGGACACAAAAAAGTCTGCCATTGTTTGCTGATGCAAAGCTGAGCTGGAAGGAGAATTATCCCATACTTACAGGTGTCTCTGTAGTGGAGGTTGCTGGCTGTTGAAGGGAATGGGAAGATGGCTCCTCTGTTGTGGGGAGGTTAGGAGTTGGAGAGGGTGTTAGGACTGCGCTCGGGGCTGGAGTCGGGGTTGGGGTTGGGGTTGTGGTCGGGGCAGGAGATGCAGGAGCAGCAGTGTGGGTTACAGCGCTGCTCTGAACGTCACCACCATCTCCATTGGTTACCTGAGGAAGCTGCTGGCTTAATGTGGCTTTCAATTTCTGTGGAGATAATTCAGCACGGGGAAAAGTCATAAACTGCTAATTAAAGTTAATTATTCTTGCATGAAAAATTACATTCAATAATGCAAATATGCTAAGCAGAAAAAAAATCATGCAGAGGGTATTTGCCTTTTAATATTTTTTGTATTAAAAATTGTCCTTAATGGGTTTAACTTTTGAAGCAGAATGATTGTTTTATATACAAACATCTTATTTTGAGCTGTAGATAAGGAGGCAACTGTTGGTGCTACCCATTGTAAAAGAAAGTTTTTTTTTAAAACCATAAAAAGAATAATTGTAAATTCTAAAAATGCAAAAGGTAAAGCCACAGCGACACATCATAGCACAGGTCTATTCAGTGAAAACAAACAAGTTTAAATTTAAAAACTTTCAGACCAAATTCGTGCTCAAGAATGTAAGGAAGGAAGCTCCGACAGATGACAACACAGGACATTGTATGATCCTTTAGCATAAAGACCAACATCCTAACATCAGGAGAGATACTGAGGTCAGAGCAGTCAACAGAAAACAAAGCAACATAGATTAGTGACAACTTCATTAAGGGCCATTACTAGATTATATGACAAATACCTCTCCTTCAACTACTCTGACATATCATCTGCCTCACAATTAACACTATATTAATCCTGAAATAGCCACGTAGGTTAAAAAGTGGAAATAAAATAATAATGCCACAACAAATATGTCACATATTGCTCAGACTCATCAGAAAAGAAGAGCTGAGGCGCATCCAATATCCACAGCGCAAAATGTAGCAACTACATGGGACACACAAACAGCCCACGGTTCATTCACAGAAACAGTTTCTCTGCAGATTGGTGCCCATGATTCAAAGGCCAATTCCTCCTGCATCAAACACTCAGCAAACAAGGTGAAAGTGAATGAGCCTTTCACAGCAATAACAAAGTGAGAGTGAATACATTTACATGAGAAAACAGAGGAGCACATTATTCTAACAACTACCTTTGCCAGAGCAATCTATCTACCAAATTAGTTTATCGTGTAATACCCTTCCAGAAGCTCTTCTGGCAGAAACAAGATATTATTCTCTTGGAATGGGCCATAGAAAAAGGGAAAAGCCAGTCAGATTCATATTTCATCTCTGCCATGGAAACCTCATCAGTGTAATAACCCTCCATCTCATGGGTGTTATTCAACCATCTGCTACTATATTACTTATCTTTATTTTGCAACTAATTAACAGCATAATCTTCTAAATTCAGCAAGTTAATTATCATTATTGTGGTCTTTGCAGCATCATCAGTCCTTGTAAAGTGCCGTCTCCACGCCCCTTGAGAGCCAGGTGGGGGCGGGTAGCAGGCAGGTTGAGCGGGGGTCTGTTTTCTCGATGTGGGCTCATTAGGTGTTTGCTGATGAGCTGAGTGTGGTGGGAGGCGCCGGGAGTAAGAGGGGGGATGCAGGTCAGGCAGGATTCTGCTGAACAAAAGGTTCCATGCAGGGTGAGGCCGACTTAATGTGCCTTGCTGAGCGTGTGCCAGGATGCCCCCAGCTGGCTTTTGCTGGTAGCCCCCCTCCAGTTGGCCCCGATGACGGCATGCTGAGCACAACGCTGTCTCTGCGTTTGTCATCTTCATACCCCATGATCCCCACCAACTCCCACCACCTCCCCCCTCCTTCTCACCAGTCAGGATCAATCCTTCCCATGAACTGTACACACACACACACACCTCCTCTCTGTAGTTTATCTGCTAATTTCCGCAGGCGGCACACGCTGTGAACACTTACAGGTTCTGTGATCCATGCTTCATCAAATTGCCACTGATCTGGCTTTCAACACTTCATATCTCTGCCCTTCAACTATCTCACAAGTCGAAGGACTTTGGCGCTACACTGTTTTCTCTCAGCTGTTTTTTTTTTTTTAATCAGATGGATTATTCAAAATCATACATTTCATAATCTCAATTCAGATTTAAAATGTAAGAAAATACTTGATGCCTTAATATTTCTTGTTTTGCCATGTTCACGTTACTATCATGTTTGATAAAGATCAGCCACTCAGATCAGATCATCACTGAAATGCTTGTACTGAAACAGTTTTTTCTATATAGGAGTTACTAATCTCTGAGAAGTTGGACATGGCAAATGTTTGAGGCTTTTGCTAAACTAAGTCACTGATTGTTTTCACTTAATTTTCTGTTGATTAACTGATGAGTTTTTATAGAGCTATAAAACTGTAAAAATTTAATAAAAAAAATACTAGATGGTAATTTAATTCATTAATGAGAAAGGGATTGTAATTAAAAATCTTTTGGATACTGCTCTCCCAGGGTTTCTCTAGTGCCCTCATCAGGCCCAAGAAACTGTTTCCCTATTGTCAAGTTCTCTTATTACTTTGGCTGTCGTTATCTCGCTCAGACAGAAAATAACAGATACACACATGGAAATAATATTTTATGTAAAAGATGGAGATAATAAATACCAGTTTTGCTTCTGATTGAGCCTGTGGTTGTGGAGAGGGAGGTCCTGGAATCCCGGGGACGTTAGGCACTACGGTGACAGGTCTGACAAGCTGACAGCAGAGACACAGATCAGCACAGAGAAAATTAGTCTTCGGCAATAAAAAGGCAGGCGGCACTGCCCCGCAACACAAACACACATGCAGTCACGGCAGGCTCATTAGGTTGGATGGCCTGTTATTTTGTGGAGGCAACGCCACATGGAGATGCAGTGTGCACGCTAATGAACCTCTGCCTGGCTGCGTGAGAGCATATGGACAGGGAAACTGAAGAGAGGATGGAGAGACAGACAGTCGGAAGGGCAGAGCCAGGCCTCCTCTAATAGCTGCTGACAATGAGGCAGAGGGAGGTAGGGAGAGCTGGCAAGGGAAAGATAGAAGGGGGGGGAGGAGATGATCAAGTGAAAGGAAGGCCCACTGGTGGCTCATGTTCTCCATTTACTTTTGCCCTCTTTTGCTTGTCAACGGCTTTCCCAATCCCCACAGACTGGGAAGATACAGGTTTTTTCCCTGCTGTGCCACTATCAGGAGATAATCATCTGCTGCTCAATGTTCCACACAGACAATCAGGACTACAGTGAACAACAAGACAAGCTTCCACATGAGGGAGTAAAAAAACAAAACACCAAAAAGACCTGAATTTACAACATATTTCCTATATCAGACAGTGTCATGGGTTGCCATTATAATTGGTTTGCAAAACACATTAGTAGCATCATCTATCTGCTCTGCCAGAAACCATGAGCATTGATTCTAATTGTACAAGGACAAATAGTAAAGTATCCTGGAAAAGCGCCTGCTGTGCCTCAGCCAAAGCCTGTGCCTTTGCAATAGTGACACACAGTTAAGTCTCAAGTCCATTATTTTACTCAACCTCTATTGCAGTGAATTAACTGCCAGATCTGAGGTGCCAAAGTAGTAAATACTCCCTCTGTTCTAAGTAAAGGAGATACGTGGTATTAATGCATTGCTGCAGAATAAAGTGTAATTTGAATGTCACCTAAGAAGGACTTCAGTTTTGCTGATGTAAACAAGTGTTCTTGCACAGTCTAAAATTTAATTTGTGAGCAATAAACAGCAGAAATTTAATACCTATGTGATTGATGCATTGTATCTAAAAATCTCCTGGATGCACAAAGGCAACATTTCACAAGCAAACCTGTGCCCAGCAAAGCATGTTATTCGACACAGGCCAGTGATTTTGTTAGTCTACACACTGGACCCAAATAATAACCCAAAGTTACGGCTGGAGAAAGCGAATGCTTCAGTTCATTAGTTGGTTTATTCTAGTCCCTGGAAAATAGCTGTCAACAAAGCTTGTCTCTAAAAGCAATAGTTGTTCTGTGCTTTGTGAAATGATTGGAAACTGAAGAATGCAAGAAAATGGGCACTGCAGTGAACCGGTTTCAATGGCTACTGTTGAGACATGAAAACACAATGAAACTCAATTACTAAGCTAACATGGACAACACGTCCTGTAAGTGCTCCTCAAGAAAATTAAATGGAACAGACATTTACAATTCAATACAACTGGACAAACTCTGTATCTGCTTATGTCACTTAATTAATCAAAAGGTCCAGGACAGACCCTGAGGTGATAATGCTGTCATTTCTTTGTTGACATTTTTCTTTTGCTTGGGAAATTACTGCATGCTTTAACTTTTAATTCTGTGCTCAGTTTAGTTAAATAATATAAAAGATGGAAAGGGGCTTGTTTGAAATCTCACACAGTTGTAAAGACACACTGAAACACAATATTAACATCACATAACCAGCAGACTCACAGGGATTGTAGTTGGAATATGTACACTTGAGTTCGTAATAGACGCCGGTATAGCAACTGGCATGGTCTGGCCATTAGGCAGCTGTAAGAGCACAGGGAAGGTGCCAGACACCGGGCTGAAGGAGGAGAGAAAAGACATGCCAATGAGAGAGAAAAAAAAAAAACACAACTTGGTGATTAAAAACACAAAACTGTTTCAAGACCAGAGTGGCTACTGATATAAGCTACTAACACAGTCATATTCAGGCAACAATCAATGAGGAAAAAAATGGAACCCAAGACAGAATCCAACTCAAACAGCTCAAAGTGAAAAATACACCTGTTGCATAACAGTCAAGCAATATCAATGGAAAGAACAGCTTTGGCTGCCATATTAGATCCAGTAGGTAACATCAGTTTGCTCATATATTGACTTGTGGTTCTATTTTACTATTATTAAATTAGTGAAGACTTTTCAATTAAATCATCCGTGCCACACTATTTCACTAAATGTATTTATGAATTTATTGTTGCCTGACAGAGGGTGGATCCTCTCAGCACTAGACTGTGACGGTGATGATTAAGTGAAAACCCCCTTTATGATTTTACACTACTCAGAAATTGAACTGAAGCTTTATGTCTATATCTGAACAACACTGATGAAGACCAGACTTTATGATGTCTACAGCCAAAAAATAAACATACCTGTGGAGTGCGAATAAATCAAAAACAAACAAGCACATGCCTCATGAAATATGAGCTCACCAAGACAAAACTGGACAGAAATAATTTCAAAAAAGGAAAGGATGAATTAATAAAACTACGATTTTTAAATATGGACATTTTGAGTTACTTACACTATAGGCCTATTAGTGGATGGGACTTGGGTAATAACAGAGCTAGATGTTGGCGATGGGAGAGCTTGCTGTATAACAACATTAGCCTCTGAGGTTGCTAGAAGTACATTGGGAACTTGGAGGGATGCAGGATGGACTATAGTGGATGTTGGCAGTGAGGCTGGCTGCAAAGATAAGTCCTGAAAACATCATACAACACCTTAGCTGCAGGAGATGTTTAATGACGATCAGATTATTTAAAAAAGTTAATGTAAATATTAACAATAACATTAGACCAGATTGTTCTAAATCTGCCTAAAACTCATTATTGTGTTATTAATTATTTTTGTTCAGCGCTGTATTTCTTCCAGTGTTTACACAACTGTATAGAAATTATATTAAAACAAGCCAAAGTCAGACTAAAATTACAAAAAATCCGATAACTTCTTAGATGAATATCCACACCAGTCTGCCAATTCCAGAGTAAATTACTGGTCACAGAATCAGCAAAACGTGTTTCAGGACAGTCTTGTAAACTCTGACAAGCACAAATTGCAGAGGCAGCTTATTCAGAGCCTTTACCTTGTCGTCACTTGTGGTAGACTCAGGGTGAGGCAGAGGGCTATCTCGATGTGCCTCCATTGCTGTGGGTTCCTCAATTTTGTTGCGTATGATCGGCGTTGCGAGAGGTGACAAATCCAATGGTAACTACAGAGCAGTGGGATGCACAGAACAACAAATAAGCCACAGACATGGAAACACCAACAACAGAACAAACAGGAGTCAGTTAGCCTGCCGGCAAGCTTAATGAGGTAAACCTTTTTAATGTCATCTTCAGTCGCCTTTTTGAAGTCATGGTCAAATGGGCTTGCAAGCTCATTGAAAAGGCCAACCTCCTCGCAGTTCTTCAAAAAACGAGTAGGTGTAGGGGTTTGGTCTGCAATGGAAGGAAACTTTGAGCGCACTGGTTGAAGCATCAGTTATGTCAAAATATATGAACTTCAAGAGCACAAACCAGCAATGATGACACTGTCATTCCTTGCTGGGCCAAACTTGAGGGTCATCTCATGTTTGTGTTTATGGACGGCCAAGTGGTCTTCATTTGTAAATCTCTATTTAATGTTCAAAGAAGAAAACAGACAGGATAATAAGACATGATGGGGGGGGGGGGCAATAATACTGTTGAACAGGCAATATGGCTTCGTTTTTAGTATTAGGTTTTTTTTTTTTTAATTCTTATAGTTATACTTATTAGTTATTACCATGAGGAAATGAATACCAATGAAGTACAATTACACCACCTAATCTATACTCTTATCTTGTTACATTCCATATTAAAAAGCCATGCAAACCTCTTCAAATGAGTAAAAATGTTAAATATGTATGAAGCTGTTAACTTTACACTGATTATTTTACTCCTGTTTCAGGAGGATTGAGGTTTGGTTGCTGCATTTATGACTTCAGGGTATTGAAAATCCTAACTTCAGATGTAAGAAAGTTGAGTAACCAGTCGGGAAGAGTAAACAACTACGCCAGGCCCCATTGAACATTCAGGGGCTTGATGAAACTTTGGTTTGCTTATCAGCAGTTTGGTTGCTTGCTTTGTTTATAATTGGTATGTGTGTGTGTATAGTTGGCTGCCTGGAGAAAGATGGGCAACAATGACCTAATCCATCAGCCCCTAAACGCCCCACAATGGCGAATTTTAAATTTAATTAAATTAAGTTGCATTGTACTCATTCAGTACTACAACAAACAAAAACCAACATGCCAGGCAGTGTTTTTGGTTTCACCTTCTCTGTACATGATGTAATGAAGATGCCTTTTGTTTTTATTTTTATTTGGTTTTTAATTGCTTTTCATTTACTGTGTCCATGATGGGAAGCCTGCATTTTCATCTAGCAGCCTCCCTTTCTGTAAAAAGCCATTTCACATAGTATTCTGTAACATTGTTCATATTCTGTCATTACTGAATTGACTTACCTGTCCACACCCAGGAGCAGTACATTGGAAAGGTTTATCATCACTCATATTAAGGAGTTCCTGATGTGTCGTCCTGAAATAAATCAGAAAAAGTGCAGGCTGGGGTTAGATGAGCTTTAATGTGTATCATGTGGACCATTCATCACGGCTGTGCTGATGTTTAGCCTTCATTTCAGCAGGTGCACGGAGCTCAGACGGTTTGCTGAGTGAGTACCGGAGCACCGTGGAGGTGAAAGACCGGACAGACGGACAAAGCAGGTCGGTGAAGGGCGGCTGCTTTGGTTGTTTACACCTCAGTGTCACCACAAAAGACGCTGAATTCTCGCTCCGTTTATTTTCACCCAAATACACGACCGAGAGGGCATCTTGAGCCGCCCCGGCAGTGAACCGTGCTGTAAATGTGACGAGAAGACATCACAGCTAAAGCTGCTTCTGTTACAACAGAGGGAGCGATCATGTTCCAGTCGCTTCCATGAAATAGCCCGAGCCCTGCGTTAACATAGACCCGTCGCCATGTTTGGACCTAAGTGGCAGTGTAAACAGAGGAGCTGTCAGCGTCCGGCTCCGGCCCGTTTCTGTGTACCGGAGCACAAGCCCGGCTCGGTGTCACAAATTAATCCTCTAACGGGAGCTTTGTGACGAGTCGCTGTCAGTTACTGTGGTCACTTACCCTCAGCCACAACCCTCGACTTCCAAAATCCCACGTCTCTTCAGCAGTATCGCGAGAGTAGATTGAGCGTTTCCGTAAACGTCACGGGAAGCTTCGGGCTTGTATCTCGTCACGACTGACCCTTAATATGAGAGGTTTTATTACGTGTTTTCACTTTCCGAGGGAATTTATTCTCAGTAAAAAAAACGGGACATGCCAATTAAACAGTTCTCCTTTTCGATGGAACATATTGCTTCATGGCAAACTGAAGAGAAAATGCATCACTTCGTTGAACCGTACAAAGCATCAAGACATTCTTGGTGCATTTTTACGGTTCCTTTTGACTGATAGCTTTTCTGTTGTATATTTTTTCAATGAAACAACATACTACTTTGCAAACTTTGACTGACATTGTGAGTAATGCACACTGTAGTTAGCTATCTACTTTGGAATAGCCAATGTTGATTTATTTGATTAAGATCACGTATTTTAGTAAGATTACCATACAGAGCCGTTAAAATGTAGCGGTGCATGTTTGCACTCACCCCAAATGTTTTCCTTAAAGTCACATTATCAGCCACATATTTCTTTTTTTATGGCATTTACCAAATGTGTAATTTCTTATAATCACCAAGGGGCATAACTACTGATTTTCTTCTGCAGTAATAAATGCACACAAATCAATTACTCTATTAAAACATTGACTCTGTCATCAGTTCACAAAGTACAAGGTGACAGCTAAAGTTCTTAAACATAAAACAACTTTACTATAAAAAAGTTCCAGGAATATGAAAATGTGTCCTAAATGACTCAAACCAAGATCCAATACTTAAACTGACTTTCAAATTGATTTAAGTGGTGATTGTAACGAAGTTCAGCCAATTAGCCTAAAAGACAGACTGTCAGTTATTGAAATAACCCAGCAAGGACTTCCATTTATGATATTCAATAAAGTCAAAACCCATTATTATCTGTCTAGATTTATTCAATGCCATTTACAAAAGTAAGCACTCACTTGCTGCCTAAATTACATTTTTATTTGACTTCATCTGGACCAAGTACTCATTATGGTGGACCCTGAAAAGCTTGTATGTAATGTGCTGAATTAAACAAGACTGATGCATGGCAAGTCTATGCTGCTCCAGAGAAGATGACATTCATGAAGGCAGACCACTTTCTGTTGTTCGCATGATATTCCAGGCATAAAAGTTACTGCCATTGTTAAATAGTCAAAAACATGTATTTTAATCACGTAATTTCTTACATTCGTACAATACATGTTTTGCTTATTTTGACAGTGTCTCAAAGACTTGAAAATGTACATTTCCATGACACCAACACGGAACAATTTTGGTAGCCACAATAAAATATGTAGTCACATCTGTAATGAAAGTGTCAGACGACAGATTTTTTTTTTTTTTACATAGCAAACAGGATAAGGAAAGCGACCATCAAACAGAACAGTCCCATAGCTTCAGACAGGGCAAATCCCAAGATAGCATATGAGAACAGCTGCTGCTTCAGAGATGGGTTCCTGCAAACAAGAACAAACTGTCAGTGTATCTTAGAGAACCACCCAAAAAAAAAAAAAAAAAACCACCCAAATGATTACTTATGAAAGTGAATTTTAACTTTTTACAGCTATTCCTGGGTATTGTACATTGTAAAAATTGAAACAAACCTAGCATAGCCGATGATGAGACTGCCAAACACAGTCCCAATTCCAGCACCAGATCCAGCTACTCCAACTGTAGCAGCTCCAGCCCCAATAAACTTAGCAGCAGTGTCGATGTCCCTGCTGACAGCACTGGTCTGGAAGCCCCTCAGTGAGACCTGGGATAGGGGGCTCTGAGGCATCACAGCAACAGTGCTCTGAAGCAAGAGAAGTCAAACTTAACTTACATTCTGAGGTAATGTGGCTTAAGATGTGAAAAGGCAGGCAGCAGATGCAAACCTGCATTTAAACAACATCATCCATTTAATAGAAAGTAAATTTAAAAAACCCGACAATGTTTAACATACATGGTGCAAATAGTTGACCATTCTTCATTTCAAAATGAAAAACTGAAAAGTTTAAGAAGAAAGAACGAGTTGTGAAGTATACTTCTGGTTGTTGGCCAGACTAAAAGAAGGTATATGTTGGGGTCTGAACATTTTGCATCATTTCAGTTAGTGTGGAGAAAAAGGACTAGAATTGACAGATTAAAACTAGAAGCATCCACACAATGAATTCAGCGTTACAAAGAGAGTGTCTGCAGTATCCTGCATTTTGCCTCACCTCTGATTTTGTCTCGGGTCTGGACAGCACAGAGGCAGACAGGGGTCTGTAAAGAGCCCGGGAACCAGCACGGACCTGCAGCACCAGCACAAAAAACAAAACGGTACAGGTTCAGTCACACAACACACATGCATACTCAAAAGACATGAAACATTATTGGTTCAAGTGCCAGGCACACTGGCAGATGGGAGGCACCTTGAATGTCACTTTGCAAGTGTCATTCTCATTCACTACAGCGGACTCTGAGACCTATGGTATTAGAAGCCTTGGAATTGTAACTTGTGGTTATTGGGTTGCGCTGTATAAGGTTGGAAAATCAAAAAATCCTGCAAAGCAAATCTATCCAAAAAAAGGCTTATTGCAATTTGCATTCATTAGCTGTCTGGTGTTACTGGAAACAGAAATGTGACCTTGGGGAACAACTAATACTCCTTTCCACCCATATTTAATCCTTCCAATGTTTAAATGGGCATGGAGAAGATTTCTAAATCAATTGCACAGGTTGGGTGTCAGATTCAGATGGACTATACACTACAGTGAGCTAACACAGGCTCATCATGACCTTAGCTTATAGCCATGATAGATGTCCGCCAAAAAGCTCCGGCAGGATCACAGAGGAGGTTTAAGGAGGATGGCTGTGAAGCACAGTGTGCATAAAGATCAGAGTTATAATCCAAACTACAATGTGTCTGTGTGCTCGGTGCTTTAGCTTTAGCTTAGCCGGCCTAGTCTGCAGATACCCTTCAGTTAGCTCCAGTCAAGTTCATCCGGAGGCCCACCCGGAATTAACAGTGACATTTTAAAGACACCGGGGAGTCACATACACCGAACCGGGCAGAGAAAACTCACCAGTGCCGGCGTGGAGACGAACTTTGCACAGGCATACATTTTGGACTTTGGGTTGTTTTAACCGGTTCGGTCAGATCTGGTTGAAGCCCGGGTCTCTCTGAAAAGAGAAGTAAGGTCAAACGGGTGTAAAAACGGCCCACAGAAAAAATAAACACAGTCACAAAGACATTTTCATCCGCTTTCCATGTTCTCCTCACTTGAGCGCTGCGATGAGGAGTCTGGAGAGAGGATGAAAAGAGATTTGTCACAGATTACGTTCTCATTCAAACTGCCATCACACTTACCGACTGCAGAGGTCGAACCACAGTGGAAGAGTGCGCATGCGCGTCGTGAGGTATGTAGAGCCCCGGATGATGACAATGGAAGGTCATTTCACAGAAACTTTATTTAAATAAACACAGCAGCAATTTTCATTCACAAAGAGAGACGATTGAACCAGGGTTATTATTATCGTTTTTATATTTATGATTATTGTTACTCATTATTCGAAGAGAAAGTTGAAGGAGGAGATAAGACAAACCAGCTGGTATGGAGCTGTTTCCCTCAATTTGCACTGATTCTCATTATGACTAATCTTAAAAAAAAAAAGAAAGAAAGAAAAAGAGCGAGAACAAGGAAAGCATCAAATGAAACTGTTACAAGAATAGATAAAAAATTATAAAAAATAAATAACAAAAAAAGCATTTAAAACATTTTGAAAAATCCTTATGCGGAATCATTAAGAAGCAGTCTGCAGTTCATCCCATTTACAATAAGCAACATATATAAAATTACTTTGGGTGGGTCCTTGAGGAATAACTGTTGTTTGGAGTTGCTGGATCACTTTTTGTAGTTACAAGATATTAATGAAATGTGAAGTAGTTTGGAAACTTTATGAATAAAGTTTGAGAAATCAATGTTATGTGAGGAGCATTCATTAAATGTCAATAATATTAGTGCGTTAAATATTAAGCAGCTGGAAAAAAGGAGCAGGATCCAGGATAGTTCCACAACCCAGAACAGAACAGTTATTACAAAGTCTTGCACAATTAATCTTTTTTAAACCAAAGAGGTAAGAATACAGGACCAGCTTTAAAGGATACATTTTGTGATATTATATATAGATATAGATATAGATATCTATCTATCTATCTATCTATCTATATATATATATATATATTTTTTTTTTTTTTTTTTTTTTTTTTTTTTTACTGTTGGAACAAAATCAACAATGAATTCATCTTACTAACAAGCATTACCTTACAGTCATTGCCTGATAAAATGATTCCTCTGAAGGGCTATGGACCTTTGATTGTCCAAAACACAATTTAAAATACATAAAGAAAAATGTAAATGCACTTAAAGTCAATATGACAAACATTGCTCTGCTTCCACAGATACTCACAATAGCTGAAGCATCCCCAGTAAATACTGTAACTTATTTAACATTTGCTTTAAAAACTGTTTTAAGAAGTCATACATTTTTTTATTTGACACAAACAAGCCAAGAAAAATGAAAAGCACTGCCATTTAGACAACAGATTGTTTCCTTTAATGAAATTTGTTTCACTTTTATGTCCAGGATCATTTAATTTGATACTGTGCTTTTGTGGTACATATTTTTAATCACAGACTGTGAACCTGGGACCTCTTGGGTGTGTGTCTGGGCCTCTAGGGCAGTTGCACACTTTGCCAGAGGTGTAGTTCAGAATACAAGTTTCAATTGTTTCATTGGCATAGAAACCTAAAGGTCTCATGCTTGAAGGAGTCTGACATCACATTTGATTTCCTTATTCATACAGTGAGCCCTTATGAATGAACAGCTTTTATCGGTTTGATTTACGTTACATCATCATTACAATCAAATAATTTCATTTAAAAACGTCATTTTAAAAAACAATAGCACTCAAGATTGCCCGCTGAGGAACTCAAGTCTGCTAAATAAAGAATAACTAAACTATACTGAATCCAGTCAAGGCACGAACATCTACGTCAGAAAATTCCTGTTTAAAACATACTGACTATTGTCATCTGTTACCATAGCAATGCTTTTCTATTCTAGCCAGTATAAGGATTTAAGGAGAAAATACTTCAGGCCCTATTTTTTATATAGTTTTCTCCTTCATATGAGTGCAGGTCCAGGAAAAGCAGTTTTTCTATTAAAACAAAACCTGCCGGCTGCTGTCCACTACCATCACCTGTTGTGTTGTGAATGTAACACTGTGCCCAGAGGGACTGATGGCTCGGGACCTTGTCTGTGCATCTCATAGGCTGATGGTGGAGCTGCAGGCTACGAACGGCGGGCGGATTTGTAATTGTGATGAATGACTCCACAGCAGCTGGTCTGTGATGGAAAGGTAATGAGCACAGGGAGTCTGCCTTTGCTGAACGCTGGCTTTGAGGGAGGAATGTCCCAGTGGCTCCTCAGGTATGATCTTCTCAGTTTTAAAGTGAACATGAAGCTGCAGATTCTTGACCTCATGTGCAATGACTAGAAACAGTCGGGAGATCACGTGTGTCCCAGAAATGCTGAAAGAGTGAGTGAGAGATCTTATGCATTAGAAAAGCACAAAGCAGCTCGATGAATTCTATTCTTTTCTGCTCAAATCTAATTTATTATTCTACTCCGATTCATTCTATTCTGTTCCTCTAGCATGTTCGCCTCTACTCTGATTTATCTGATTCTACTCTTTTGTTCTACTCAGTTCTCATGTCCTTATGTTATATTCCACACTGTACACTCTGTTCTGCTCAATGCTTAATTACTTAGATACAACAGAGGAAAGGGAATAAAATAATAAAAACTATTCTGCTCTATTCTGCTTTATTCAATACTATGCCGAGAATAGCATAGTAGCATAGCAAAATCGTAATTTTTTCTCTTTCATTCTTTACTATTCTATTTAGTTATATTCTGTTCTGCTCTATTTCCACTTTCAGCTCTTGCACTTGTTCAGGATTGCAGTTGTTTCCGTCACAAAAAGCTAATTTGAGCTATTCTTGAAGAATTGAAATGCAATAATCTATTATAACTGCTTGACATTACCAGTTCTTTTAATTAAGTCACAAAACCATTAATGTATCATTACATGCCATGTTCAGTGTGAAACTAAGGGGCTGGATCACGACGAACCAAAAACAAGGCCATTCTTCTAAATGTCCAGCAGAGGGTGCAACTGGGTCTAGTGTGATCATAGCCTTTGTTGTTGGGGTCATGGTAACTGCACACAAGGGAGGAGAACTGTTCCATACACTGTTTTAAAATCCATGATGATTTCAAATAGAATGTTTTTTGTTTCTTGATAAATACACAGCCATATATATATATATATATATATATCTACATACATACAATTTAATTAATTGAATAAAATAACCATTTATATTTTTGGTAGTGGACTAGGTTTGGTCTTAACCCCCCCACTTCCCCCACTATAGTGCTAATTATGAAAGAGCAGAATCATTTCAAAGCAAAATTATGATGTGACAGTTTTCTGATTTTGATACTGTATTTCTGTTAATGCAAATGTGAGATGTAAGAACGTATTGTGGGGCCGAGTGTAATGGAGTCACTTATAGGTCGGAGCAAACTCTATGATAAAACATGGAGATTTACAATATATTAATTGCAAGACAGCACATATCAAAGTGGCCGTTAACTAGCCGAGGTCAATGTCATACTGTCTAATTAACCGGGCAGCGGCTGTGTGGTCCTACATGGCTGTGGAAGGTGGAGAGAGCAGCCAATCTCACGCACCCCCCCCCCACCCCCCGACCACCACCACCCTTTACCCACCTTTTACTTCCTCCCATTCAGAGGCACGCACGCACTCGCTGTCTGAGTTCTTGCATAGAACACTCTGAGACATTCCATTTGCATGCCCGCCCCATCAAGCTGGATGCACTCAGACTGGTAATAAAAGGCATTGACCCCCTTAACCTTTATGAATTACAATTTGTGCCTGCAGCACGTCCTGTCAGAGGCCTCAGAAAAGCAGGCACCTCAGCCGGGGTGTGTGCGTGTTGTTTTGCAGTTGTTAAGGAGAGGGGAAAAGGTTTTTACAGCTCCTCGTCGGAGCTCCTGACAAGCAGGGAGGAGGCGGTCTGACAGCAGAAGCAGGGAGGGACTGCAGCGCTGCTGATGGCTCCATGCTAATCTCCATCTCTGGATGGCGCACAAAACTATTGAGGCTCCTTTCCTTTGTCAAGAGCAAAGATACACTGCCTGTGCAGCTACAATCCACGTGTTTTCAACCTCTGATTTCTTGCTCTTCTGTACATCAACTGCTGCTGCTTATTCTCTTAGAAGTAACTAACTCAACCCAGTAACATATTAAACCAGACTGCCTCTTTCGCAAACATCTGGTTTGCATTTATTCACCAATTCATTGTATTAAAGGCAAAAGCTATTCAAATCTCTCAATCTGCTTATAGCAAAACGAGGGGAAAAATACTAAATGAGAGCATTTGCTGTTGACTGATTGAGGTACTAGAACTGATAAGAGCTGAGATACATAACATTATACTCATCCAGATTAATATTTCACCAAAACAGATTGTGTCTGTCATAAAGTTTTATTTACTGGGGTTGGTGAAACCCAGATTAGCTCAGAGAAAGTTACCCGACCTCTTGAACAAAACAGACCATTTTCAAGCCCACATCTAAAAAGATAAAACCACCTCTGGAATATATCTGGAAAGATACAAATTTTCCTCATTCATCAAACGCATAGATTTTAGAAAAACAAACAGTTGTTCACAAGACAAGAGCAAAAGATTTATTCCATTACAACAATTCTGTCACACAGAATCATGATGACTCACTCCAACTACGCAGTGAAGTGTTCAAAATACAGTATGGTGCCATTTCGCATGGCACGGTCGACAGTGATCAGTGAGTTTTTGTTCCTATGCCATGCTAACACTTGTACATTCATTCCCACGGCCAAATGGAGAACAAGTGGAAAATCAGGTGGAAGCTGAATCCAGGCAGCATGTTCCCTCACAAAAAGCACAGCTCTGCAAGGTCTCAGATTTTTTTTTTCTGTGTGTGTTTTAGTTTGTTTGAGAAAAAACAAGATTCTTTGACCTGTATAGGTCATACTGAGAATTCTATTCACTGATAGTGTGGGCAGCCTTCAAGCTGCTGGTCCAGTAATCCACAGTAAGAATACTCGGGCAAATCTCTGGTACTCCTGGAAATCATCCCACACAAGTGCACTCTTCATCTCTCAAAGATTTAAAGGACAACAGCATTTGCAAAATTGATTTTTCAACGAATCTGGTGAGCATAGCAGTTGAAAGTGGTGTAAGAAATGCTGAGGCTTGCAGTATCACTCTTTATCCCGACTGAAGTCTGTAACACCTCAAAATCCACTCATTTCAGCCGGTTTTGTTAAATTATTCAGAAATAACAGAAATACTATAAAGCCAATGTGGCCTGGGTTTTAAATAAAGTTTAAAACTGACATTCTCACATACACCAGTGTGAACTGAGCTTTATTCCTTCCTCTGTTTAACATCAGGAAATTCAGGCAGTGACTGTGTGAACAAGAGCGTGGCTGACAGGGGCAGCCGTGCGATGATTGGTTTACGGGTTTGTGCTTTCTCTAGCGACTTCAAGGTCACTAAGATTTACAATCAAATGGCTTATGACACTTTAGTAAAAGCCACCCACAGCTGATGACAGGAAAAGAAAAGGAGTATGGCTACTTTAGGGGGATCTGCTTGACCTCATGCTGTGGTCCATTACTGGAATGTGCAGTTGTCTGTTTTTATTACAACACCTACCAAAGATATGCATGTTAGTTTTTGCAGACATAAGGTTGTTAAGGACGGCATATGGAGAATGGATTTGACAGACAGACAGTATATGGTGCACACAGTGTAGTAGATTAGAGGAACGATGCGTTTCAGGCTCCAGTCGAACTGCAGTTACAGTCTACTACACAAAAGAGCAATTAAATATGATTTAAAGGCCAAACTGTAATGGTAGTGTACTGCCCCCTATTGAAATATTATTGCCCTGCTACTTACTGTTTTAGGTGGTGATTTAGTGTGCTGTTCCGTCTAGTTTAGTTTGTTTCAGTCATCACACTGAAACTTAATGGCTGAGTTTTGATTTAAAGACTATTTAACTGCTAAATATGTTAATGCCTGAATATGGAAACTGTCAAGGCTTTGTTGTTTTGTTAAACTGAAAAAAAAAATATGCTTCATAATAATAATAGCTACATCATGCTCAAGCTCTGAGTTTATTCCACATCACGTCACCCTTTTAATTAACTAGCATATCCCCAAAAACAAAGACTGAATGCAGGTTAACAAAAGGACATTGCCAACACTGGATAGGAGACTTGTTACACATTGGCTAATATTCAAGGCATGTTTACTTAGCACTGGAACGCTGTTGATTTTTATGGGATGCATATGGCCACATTTTACTGTGCTCAATTAAATTGCTTTAACTAGGATTAACTTTTTGGAGCAGCAATCAATTATATCACTTTTCCTTACTTAGAACAGTTTGCTGCTGCTGCCGCTGCTGCTGCTGCAAATGTCTCCCAAGCGCTGCTAACAGAGTGGGGTGTCAAATATGAGGCTGTCACAACAATGTTTTGTGAAAGAGCCCTTCCTGCTTTTAATGGCCTGACCTACATCCCAGTTCAGAGAGGCAGTCTGGTGTAGGTCCTGGAGCTGCACAATGTCACTCACAGATGCCCAACTCAGCAAGATCCGGAATGCTCAATTAGTTGCTTTTATAGGCCCCATTAATATGCATTAACTCTTTCCAATGTACAACCACAGACAAACAGCCGCTGCTGCCAACACAACAGCCAGGTAACACTGATTTGTTTTCACTCTTTCTAGAATAATGCATTCTGTCGTCATAAAGCTTGTGTTAGAACTATAAAAGGAGCAGAGCCAAAATGCAATTGCATTTAATTATAGTGTTGGAATGTTTTGTTCTTAGATGATGAAATTGTTTTACTTGAACTATGCTTTTTTTTTTTTTTTTTTTTTGATACTCAGTCAATGTAGCAGTCAATAAATTTTTTTTAATCCTATTTGATTCGGTGGGTCATTTAACAAATCACTTTTCTTGGAGTTTAAGATTGAAATAAAAAATAAAACAACACCAATAATTATAAAACTATTGATCAAAACTAATAATAGATCAATGGAGAATTTTTTAATGATTCACAAAAGTAACTATTGGTTGCTTTTCTCCAGGAACTCTAGCTTCCTAACCGAACCCCCCCCCAAAAAAAAAAAAAAAAACAAACAAACACAGACATTAGGTTAGCTAAATGTGCCATGTGCGCAAATGAGAATGTAAATGGTTGTTGGTCTGTCCAGGTTGGACCCCACCCTCACCCAACATGAGCTGAGATTCAGTCTAGCAAGACTGCACCCTGCACAGATAAGCAGTTAAGAAAATTGTTAGCTACAGACCCAAAGTATTATTCTTTTCAGACAGCTATAATAAACACACAGTTAGCGATAACAATTTTACATACAAAACAGGATGATCATACGAAATATGACAAATAAAGGTGTCATCAACAAAATGCAGAATTTATTGTGAGTGTCATCAATTATTAATTATCTTAAAATGCAAGTATTAAGAACAAAAACTGTTCAAAATGGCAAATTTAACTGACCTTCTCATGGAGGCTATCTGTGTCACACTCTAAAGTCAGCATACATATATGGGATTGCATGTGTATTACTTTTTAACTATTTGAAGGAGTACTTAAAGGAGTATGTTCTGTTATGTGAGTTTTTAAATGTGCAGATCTATTGAAGAACACACACACACACACATAGTATAGGAGTTACAGGTTACAGGAAGCAAGATCATAACATTTACATACAATCATTGCTCCAGCTTCAGCTCAGCTCTTGAACCAAGACAACCACAGAAACCTATACAATCTGGTACCACTCCTCCCACACAATAAACCGATCTGGCACACAGCAAGCTGAATCAATCATGGCACTTTATTATCCTGTCACTAGTCTGCTTCCTGCAAGTGTGTTTACCCTGTCCATGGCACCGCGATTGTGGCTGTTCAGTGTACATTACGACAGATATAAGTGAGATTGTGGGCGGCCGAAAGCACAGGGCTCAACCTGTTGTCGTTAATCTGTCATATTGTCGAATGTCACAGCAGCGGTGACCCATAGGAAGCTCCACCTTGGAGGCACGGCTGATGGTGCTTTGTTGTTCATGGCAGAGGGCCTCACCTATTTTAAGTTTATTGGTTTGCCACCAACAGAGAGCACAGAGAAAGTGCAAGCTGCTGCTCACCCTCTGACTTCCATTCCTCTGTTCTGGTCTTAATCCACGTTAGGTACTCTATGATTAGGAGTGACTCTCTTAAAACTCATCAGCTCTATATAACAGTTAAGTATCGGTGGTTTGAGTGATTAAGACTCAGACCAGGCTTGTTCCTTTGAAGTGTTATGATTAAAAATAAGCCAAAAAACTCAAAAATTAACGATGATGCACAGTATAATGAAAGCTTTATGCTGCTCTTTGTATTATACCACATTATACAAGGAATCAATCTGAATTAATTGGTAAGCCTTCAGATAGCAGCAGTCTCTCTCTTTAAATCAGATTACTGATGGCTGTGCTGAAAATTCTCCTTCACTTTGTATAAATTAAAGCTCTGGAAAAGCACTTACAAAATAACAAGATATAAATGAATGCAATCGTACTGTTGGAAAAGGTGCTTTTCACAATCACACAACATATTAGAAATAATAGCCAAGTCTTGCCTGTGTGGCCTGTTATTAATTACCTGGCAAATAGGACCTGTCTCCTTTGAAACTGAGTTATAGTGGTGGCGAGAGAGCACCAAAGAAAATTAAACAGCAATCAAAGTACATTTCTATCATCATAATTCCGATTGTCAGTATCACCTTTCCCAAGATGGCTCATAACAGCACAACAAATTTAACTTTTTATTAAGTGGTTCAATTTGTTGTTATGCTGCATGACCACAGCATCATACATGTATCCCACATTCTTGTTATTTCTGATTTATTAAACATGGAAATATGAGGACTCCATCATGAAGATGAATTTAATGGAGGTTGAAGCTTCTTTACAGTTAATCTGTGGCATCCTCTGTGCAGAGCAGCATGTCTGTAACATACTACCACAGAAACCGTAGCAAGTCCCTCCAAGGTTTTCATCACATCATGCATGTCCAGACATGATTTTCCACAGAAAAAAATCACAGAGCAATGACTTAAATTTACAGGAGGATGGAAGTATCTGACTCTACGTCTTAAGAACGTGGCTCCTTCTATAATGTGGAGGTTATATCAGCCTGGAGACCCATAACTTATGAAATGTCAGGATCCTATGCATTCTAATTGAGTGTGGAACAGTTAATGGCTGTGGAAATTCAGCCACTTGACGTCTTATTCCCTTGTGTGCTGTTTCACCACCAAGCCCATGAGCCTCAATTAAATGACAAAATGGGCCCATTCTTGAAAATAACAACAATAAAAATACAAGCCTATATGGCAATAATATCAGGTCTCACCTTGAATCAACAATGGTCACAGCTTGCAAATGGCTAAACGGAGGCACAGTGATAAGAGCAGAGACAGCGGGGCCTATGTGATATGTTTCTACACAGCTTGATACAGGACTATACTGTGGTAGCTGTGCAACTATTATTTTCACTATCAAGTACTTGTTTTCTCAATATTCTTCCCGATGTAACATTATTTCAATAAATCAGTGACCATTTAGGTCTATACTATTTGAGAAAATAGCATTAAAATACCAATTTCCCAAAGCCCAAATTGACTGTTTTATCTGACTGGCAATCCAACACCCCAAAATATTAACTTCAGTACCACAGGGGACAGAGAAAATATGCAAATACACAAATTTTTGAAAACATATGAATTGTCAGCTTATTGCTCATCAAAGTAGTCGGCCATTCATTTCACGTCACTCGACTGAGTGACTGAGTGACTATTCTGGGCTGTGTATGTTAACAATGTAATAAAATCTGTTTTAAAAAGAATGAAAAAACGATATTATTACGTGCACTCCAAAGTAACATGCAGCAGGTAAAACTTGGCCTGTCCACTGCACCCACAGGATTAGCAGAAGTTGCTTTCAGACACAGTCCTACTTTTTCTACCAAACTAGATCATGTCCCAAAATATATCATCCCCAAACTTAAAGTTACCTATGTGTTACTGAGCAAAACTTTTCAAATCCAGAATCAATACTGCCTAAACCTAAGCCCATTTTCAGCAGATGTCTGCAATCTATAAATACACATGGAGCATGTCCTATTAAATCCTGTGATATGGCGAGGAGCTAAATATTGACCCAATCCTGATTGGAGTAGATTTTTTTCACACGCTTGCTTATTGTTTTTAAGACTCTTTGACTTTAACCCCTTTACTGCTTCACTGATTTCATGCAACAAACAATAGCTTTTCAATAATTCAATTTATAGTTTGCCATAAATGGAATTCAAAGGACAATGCTGTTGCAAATGAACACAGACGATGCTTTTGGCTCCGGCATCACTCTGGTTGCCAGAGGAAAGAGGAAAGAGGAAATATTTATTTTACGGTTGCCTCACATTCCCATTAAAACAGGGAAAGCAACATTTCCAAGCACGTGGTGTAAATGTAATATACAGAGCTAAAAGAGACAGATGGTAGAGTGAAAGTCTCATGTGGCAATGCTGTGCAATGGTACGACTACAGCCAGTGCCAAAGAAGAAATCCTCCTGACATCATCCAAGGCCAGATTAGATCTATTAATACGCGTTCATGTGCCTGTTCACATCCACGTACATGTGTGCTGTTGGGTCTTGATCCACACGTGGCCACATCTTGTTCATCATTTATTGGTAACGGCAAAAACACTGCTAAGTTATGTGTAGGAAAACATCGAAGACACAAGCATCGAATTACCATGCTATTTATTTATCCAGGCCTTTCTGTCA
This sequence comes from Echeneis naucrates, assembly GCF_900963305.1. Taxonomy (NCBI): domain Eukaryota; kingdom Metazoa; phylum Chordata; class Actinopteri; order Carangiformes; family Echeneidae; genus Echeneis; species Echeneis naucrates. Next base: position 8,510,769 of record NC_042531.1, read on the forward strand.
ATCACAGCAATAATCAGAAGTAACTCATTCAAATTTTGAGAAAATGAAGGCTGCATTCCCTCCAATTTTCAATTTGGAAGTGGCAACTATGGCCATGATGAATGTCTGAATAGTCCATCTTCTTTTCCCAATTTCTCCTAACCTTTCCTGACAGCTTAGATATTGCCTACCTGGTAATTTGCTCTACAATAATTGTTACTGTGAGATTTCCCCCCAGCTTTTAACAAGGATTCTTAACACCCTCTGTAGGTGACAAAATGCAATTACAAACACAAGTGCCCCATTGTGACTGGTCATCAGCAGCTGCCACCTCCATTCCCCAGCCCCAACTGGTTCCATTAACCAAAGAAAAAAACAAGACAGATTCGACAAACATTTGCTGCGAATAAAACTTTAATTAAAAGATATGAAGCTGTTTTATTGATTAACAACATCAGTGATTAAAGTGAACGGCTGACATTTTTTCCAGGCTTGCTGTTTTGTTCCCTCTCAGAGATCATTTATCGTTGTGCGGCCCCCTTTATTGATAAGTGTGTTTGATGAATGCAGATGTGGCTGTTTGGAAAGCCTGCTTGCTGATGGAGCGATCATATTGTGTGAAACACCAGGCTCAGGCAAGAACAGCTGTTGCAGCCCTGTCCACTGGGACGCCATGTTTCACCACCACCCCGAGTGCACATGCAGGCACGCTGCTGTAAAGCTGCAACCAACATTTCCACAGGATCCTTACAACTCTATGAATTTTATGACACATCACCAGAGCTCGCTCATCTCTGTCCGGCACTAAAACCTTAATTATTGAACTAATTGCTATGGCTATATTCATCTTTCTGGTAATCCTTTGGTGATTACATTTTGTGTTCAACACCAGACTTATCCTTTAATTAAGAGGATTATTAACCTTTAAAATTGAGTCATGTGGGACTAAGCCCCTGAATATTAGTGTCAGAACCATTTTTATCTAAGACAAGCTGCGAATGAGGTACATCATTTCAATCACAATCAGGAGACTGTGTGGCCGGTCAGATGGCTCAGAGCTGTCTTGTGCGCTCGCTTTTATAAGGCACTAACTTACAACAGCAATAAGCCATTATCCATATCTCCCTCCAATTAAAGTGGGCAGAATGCTGACACATTACACCTGGTGGGATAACAATCAGTGCAAATAGATGGATAACGATACAGCTCTGACCAGAGAGGTTAAATATGGTGAGAACAAGGTGAAAGGGTGGCTGAATCGATGTTAAAAAACTAATTATGACACACAAAGAAAGATTTTTGCCACGGCAACACTTTGAGAGCCTTTCACCTCTTGTGCAGGTGAGGTCAAAGTTCAAAGTCAGCGTAAGTGGAGAGTGATTGAAAATCATTGAGGATGTTGGAAAAACAACAGTTTGTTTGGGACTAAGGGGGTTTGATGACACCTCCCTGATCTACATAAGGATTTCATCATGTGCGCCTAAACTGTAAGAGAAACGCACGCATGAATACATGAATATTAAAATGATAGCATCAGTTTCAGAAACGCTGCTGTTGTCATCTAATGCAGTGCCATCAATACCTGTAGTCATCAATATTGAAGAACTATTTAGTAGCAATGAGGTAAACATGAGCCATGAACAAGAGACCGTGATGCTGAACCTCCCCACCCCCAGCTGAGTCAAGTAGTTAGAATCAAGAGCTGTTTGCCCATGCCAGAGCCACGCTGCATTATCCAGAGCAAGTCTTCATTTGAATGTCCTAATTAGTTAATTAGTTGGTGGTTAAGGATGATATGAGCATCTCATCAATCTCTCTATCTCTAAAAATAAACACCCTGGGACGGCGGCGGTGAGTCATTAGAATACTGATGACTGTGGGAAGTGTCTGTGAGGATGAGAGGTCTGCTTGTGACACTCCATATTTCCAGAAACCAGTCAGCACCATAAAGAAGACTAAAGAGCAATTGCTGTGAGCATTGTATGGATGACAAGCCAAGCGTGAGGTAATGAGTTTACAGAAAGTCTAAGGAGCTCAATTAATGTTGTTTCATGCATAGCTTTTGGGACCCATTTACTTGTTTATCATTGATAGAGGAAAAATTAGCATTAGGCATGAGAACCAAAGCTGTTTTCATACTCACAAATAGAGGAAGTTTGCCTAATGATTTTCTTTTTCTTCTTAATTTCTGTGGGTGCCTTCTTTGAAGTGACTGTTTTTACCTCATCTATGTGGACTTCTACGCGGACTTTGAAGAATTATTTTGGGCAAAGCAGCAGCAGGGAGCACAGAGAGTTTGTTCTTTGCTTCTGCAGTGGAATATACGAAGGGAATGGGGGGAGGTGAGGAGGAAAGAATAGGTTAAAAATAGTTAGCATATGGTAGCATATGATTGAGTTTCCAGGGCTCTGAAAATTCACTCTAATTATTCAATGGTATCCCTCTGTCATCCTTCCCTATATGCACTCCTTTGCCAGAAAGTACAAGTGACTCCAACTAATATACATAATTCTGCTGCTTAATTGGCATGGATCAGGTGAAAGTGGGCTAGGGAAACTCCTTAGAGACTAATAGGGGCACATATCATTGGCTCAATCAGAACAGTAGTCCCACAGGTGATAGAAGTCAGCAAATATTTCATGAGCTGTACTATCAAAGTACCTCACCTCTGGAGTCCTCTGCACTATCCAGCGAACAACACTTCTGAAAGCGTTCTGCTGTCAGGTGTATTTATAGCAGGCGGGCCGATGACTGATGCTAATGCCATGAAAATTATGCAGTGCACTGTTGCTGTCATAACAATATGTTAGACTTAAACAGGAAGGTTAACTAAACTAGTCATTTAAGTTATAAGTGGGCCACTGGCGAATGCCTACGTCCGCAGATATGGATTAAGGCTTGTGCTCCGGTAACTCCATTTGGTTTTCATTGACATGGTCCTAGATTTAGCCCAGTGTTGATTTAAATAATTTGGTGTTAGATGGAAGGATATGCTCCATGGGGGATTAAGTGAAATCTCCACTGAGCTAAAAGGTTAATCCTGTGCACAAGTCGGACAAAATTATTGAAATTGTTCATAAAATAAAAGAGCAAAGGTGTTGGTCTAAGAGATCATTAGTAAATGTGTTTTGAAAACAGCTTTGAACAGTGACATCTCTGTATAACCTGCTCTATAGACGAGAATCATCTGAAGAGCTGTTATCCTTTTTCCAGAGCTAAACGAGACACACACATGGGGAGAGCAACCATTTTGCAGGAGTCATCAGCACTGATAATAAGCTCTGTATGGTTTCATAATAGACAGGGAACATGGTGATATTTTGCAGAGTTAGGTGCACCCTAGGGTGTCAGCAGTGTGCATTAAAAATGCTTCCGTATGTAATTACAAAACATTAATGCCGAGATACGTGCTCAGACACAAAAACACGCTCATGACCGGTTTCAAAACAACCTCAACAGTTCAGTGTACAGTTCAAGGACAACTATCCATAAGTGTTTGACATTCATATTTAACATTAGGTGTTTGCAATATTTGTTGTTAATCTTGCTATGAACATGCATTATTTAATGCATGGTCATGTGCAAATTATTTGCACAGCGCCAACAGTTCTGTCTCTGCTTATCTGTGAGGTGGAATGTTTAGCTACCGCCAACAACGATTCATTTAGGATGGCAATACTCCAGGTTTTGGGGTTAGATTGTTAAAATTTACACGTCAACAATCAGAACAAAGAGACCAAATCTGTCCACCTTCTTTAATTTTTTGCATGTTAACTCTTCAGCCCATGCTCTATTGCGGGCTCTTATTTTGGTTATCATGGTCAACTCATATTGAATAAATAGAAATTTGGCGTTTTTGAACAATGATAGGGAGCACAGTGGCACAGTGGTTAGCGCTGTTGCCCCATAACAAGAAGGTCCACGGGCCTGGGGCCCTTCTGTGGGGAGTTTGCACATTCTCCTCATGCCTGCATTGGTTTCCTCCAGGTACGGTACCACCAAAGACATCATCTTTAGGCTCATTGGTGACTCTAAGTTGTCTGTGGGTCTGAGTGTGAGTGTAAATGGTTGTTTGTCTCTGCCTGTCTCTGTGTGTTGGCCCTGCGATGAACTGCTGGCCTGTCCAGGGTGTACCCCACCTTTGCCCAGTGTGAGCTGGGGTTGGCTCCAAGACTCCCTGCTACCCAGAAATGGATAAACAGTATGACATGAATGAATAAACAAGGATGTCTTTAAACAAATCATTCACATATTTTAGAGACATAATGCAATGAAGTCAAGAAGAAGTGAAGAATTGAAATTTTGCTATGGACGAGTGTTTTCGGTCATTTTTAGTCAATCTGTGGTAAAGTAAGGTAATGCTGTCTAAGGTTTTACCATGAGGCACAAGAATGCATGGATTGCTTCATCAAGCAACCAATCTCCCAAAAAAGTAGACATGCAGGACTAGGCCCCCGGACCTTTCTAAAATGAATGTAGACTACCACAAAAATCAAAACATGATCGGTAACTTCCTGGTTGCACGGGGTCATCAGCAAAGTCAGCAGCTGTTTGGTTGAAACTGCTGCAGAGCCACGACGCTAAATGGTGGGACTGTACAATAATAAAAGGTTCACACTATATCAGAGCAATTGTGGCTGCTAAAGGAATCAATTTTTGACATTTCACCTCTATCTACAGAGAGTTCAGTGACCCTGGCTTTTAAATTTACTGCTTTGTACAGCCGCAATCAAAGTGTTTGTCAGCAACACATTTTGTCGAAAGTTTTAGTGGAGCACATTGCAGATCATGACATGTATGGATTTAATGGGCCCTTGAGCCACTCTTATATATCTCATGTCATTCACACAGGATAAATATCTTAGCTGTTGGTGTAATAACATGGGAGGAGATTTGTGGATGAGACCTCCATTTCTAATCTTAGATCTATTAAAGTGCTTCTGAATGAATCATCAAACCTATTGATGTCACTGTGGACTTGTTAGCTAGATCCTGGAGTCAATAAAAATTTCTGATGGGGTTTGTAGGAACGGTCCAAAACACTAACTTTTTATGAACAATGGTTATGCTGTCTATTGAAAATATATATTAAGTGAAGAAATGTTATTCGTATTTACATTTTGCTCCGTAAAGATTAGGAAACGTCCAGTATTTTAAGCCACATAAGATCAAGACGATGAAATATTCATGTGTCAGTTTGGTATCTCTTCGTGCTTTTGATGAATCGTGCAGAACGTTTAGATGGCATGTCAGCAGTGAGGGAACAGATGAAATACCAGCAAAGAGGAAAACAGAAAATATAATCCCAAATCTTTCTTTTTGCAGAAGCAAACAGATCCCACTAGCTGGGTTTCTTTTGAGAATCCGAGAGAACTACCCAAGCTGAGGATTCCCTCTAAGCAGCAGAGATGACTTCCTCCATCGCAGTGAGAGGCTGTTCTGTTAGCCTGGGGAGAAGGATCATGAGTACAATATTGACTTTAAATTACAGCAATAGCTGCTGCTCATGCTGTCTCAGGACCATGCTGCGGATCAAACACAAAGATCAGGCCAGGATTAGGAGAAAGCCACTGACAAGCGCCACGCCGCCTCTCTGCTGCGGGAGCTCGCACATTCACACAGCACCTCCCAAATCTCACACTAAGCTCTCCCCCGCCTCACCACATGTAACGAACAGACCTTACAGTCATCTCATTTGGATTTCAAAGACCAAAATTGATTACAAATTAAGTAATCCAAACACAGGGGGTAAAGGCGGCTGCTGGTGTGTGTGCAGACTTTGTCAGGACAGACCCGTTCTGAGGATAGCAACATTTCCTCCCTGAAGGTGAAGACTCTCACGTTTGCTTACAGGAAACAGCCGTGCTCTTGCAATGCCTTGTAACTGGGCTTTTATTTCCCTTTTCCTGGCAGTTAAACACAAATAACAGCATGGATGACGTGCTGGGATTCATTGTCTGTGCTCAGGGAGGAGAGCAGGATATGACTGGTGTGATAAATGATCATGCCTTGTCTCTGTCGTGACAAAGGAACTGCGGCACAATCTGCATGTGCTCCATCCTTACGCCATCATTAGGTGTAATTGGGACTCATGGCGAGGCGTGTTCTTTTTCCGCTGTGAAAGTATCAGGAAATGAAGCTGCTACTTGTAATAGGACCTGCTACCTTATAGAGACACGTCCAGGCCACTACAGCAGATCTAAACTACATGCTAATATCTCACCTCTGGCCTAAATGGGAGCTCAACAGATGTGCACCTGTTTCCGATCTACTGAACTCTGATGTCCAACCGATTCTACTGTCATATCAAATAACACTTTTTGATTTTGACCTTCCTCTCACTGAGGAAGTTGGAGCTCTCCTCTTCACGCTCAACCCAATGTAAAGTAACAAACAAAACAAACAAAACACCCAGTTATGCACTGATTACAGTGCTGCTCATTAGCCATAATGGGGATGCATGGGGAATTTAGAGCGTTGTGCAACAAGGTTAAAACAAACTCATGGATTCATGCAACCTTTTTTCCGGCAGCACTGTTATTCATCATTATGAAGAATATCCAAAAAGCATATCTGTGTATGTGCAATACGTCGAGAGTTAATCTTCAGGGAAATAATAAATGTGGAGGGGTAAATGAGCATGCAAGTTACCCCTGTTTGTCAGCAACAGAGCCCGAAACCTCTCACATGAATTTCTTTAAATACAGTGAAGTGAGTTCCAACAGCAACAGAAACACAAAGTCTTTGTTTCATGACCTCAGTCTGTGTATCCTTTCCCCTCCTTTGAATCAAAGCCCCCACACCATCTTCAGCATTTAGAATTAATTGCACAGTTATCCTCAAATTAATTCCTAACTGTTTTACAACACACAGAGAGAAAAGGGCAAACCAATTATTATTCTGTTTTCACCTTACAGAGGGGGATATTATGCAAATGATCCTCTCTACATGAGAAGGAAAAGGGACTTTATTTTCCTCAGCAGATGCTGCCTAGACAGTCTAGCATTCTGTGGGGGACAGGAAGTGGGGATGCTGTGAAGATCTGATCGCTCCACCTGGCTTCCTACTGACTCCATATCCAAGCAATAATAGAAAACACACTGATTAATTATTTATTTCAAAGAATATTTTTTTTCTGTATCTCATGCTGGACAACTAAGGTTAAAAGGAATGTTCCAAGTGTCATCTGGAAGTATTTTACAACTTCTGCACTTACGAGCTTAGAGGTGTTTCATGATGGAAGACAAAGTCCCTTGGCTGGGCAGACCTGCAAAATATTTTATTTGCTACTTTCCCAGGAAGAGAATACATACTAGGAGTGAGCAGTGAGCCTGTGAGCCTGTGAGCCAGACATCAAAATGTGGCTGACAGGATGGCAATGCTGGGTTTCAGAAAAGACAGGGGGCATCTCACCTCCCTCGGCTGCATCGCACTCCTGACCACAGCGAGTGTTTATTAATCTGAGACCTTGAGACCCCGGAGAAGTTGCTAAATGAAAACTAAAACACGGCACAGTGCATCTCCAACTTCTTAACAGTCAAGAGCCACAACGCTTTGCAATGAGCTGACTTAAACTGAGCTTCTTCTTCCAAGGTGGAACAAACAAAAGCTTTAATGAGCTGTGATGATGAGTTAAGGTCAAAGCGCTTATCATCTTTACAAATCAGGAGAAGATATGCTCATGGAAATAAGATCCCATGAGTATCCATCATCACCTCAAAAAACTGCATGCAGCGGCGCAGCTCCAGGTGCACGAGCAAATTGGGCTTTCGATGTGGAATGGATCAGACACTGGCTCAATATTCATTATTCTCTCTGACTGTGATCTGCTGCGGTTCCGCAAATGGGGGAGGGTAAATGTGTGCCTCATTGTGTGTGTGTTTGAACCAAACTTAATCATTATGTCAGTCTGTTAATAAAAGGTTATTAAAGGAACAAAGATCCAGGTTTTACATATGTTAGGCAGGGGAGGTCTTGGGAACTCTTGTCTCTGAGGTAAACAAGGGCCTTCATGACAAATGACGCTCATGCTGAGATCAGATAGTTAACAAGAGATCCCCTTATTAACTAGGTCTGCATAGATAATTGGCACTTGTGCCTCACATTTTGAATCCAGCCTGAGCTGTGTCATTTATCAAGAACCCGAGCATGCTGTCAGGTCTCTATAATAAGACGCAGTAACTGATGAATCAAGATTAAGCAGATAGATTGAGAATGAAGGAGGAGAAAATGGGCCACAGCCACATTGCAGGGGGCTTAGCTTGATATTCATAACATTAAAGTGGCATTATTCCTTGCAGGGAGGGGTCTATTTGTATTAGAGTCTGTGTTTGCAAAGCAGCTCCAGCTCAATAGCATCACGATGAAGAACCCCAGTGTAGATTACAACACTTTTCTCTAATCTGCATATGACACAGTTGTTTGACCTGAACAAAAAGAATCTGTGAATTATAGATTTCGAAGAACGCTTTTGTAAGTCCTACTCACATTTCTTCTCCAAGAATTCAAAAAACAAAGAGAGAGGCTTTTCAGTTACATGGAACTGCTGACAATGCTCAAAAATGTGCCTTTCTAATATTCAGACCTTTTTTTGAGATGTCTGATTTTAGATCAAATTTTAATTTTTTTTTTCATTTGTGGGGGGTGTTATTTGGGGGTGGGGGGTTGTTTTTGTTTTTTTTTTTAGCATTTTTGGATTAACTGATTATAAAGCATTAGCATTTGTTCCAACCATAAATCATGATTCACATGAGACTAATAGATTTCATTGTTGTCATGGGTCCAGAAATCACTACTCAGATTCAGCAAATTGTTGTTGTTATACAATATAATTGGCATCAGCTAAACAATGTAGAAGCTCATTATCGCCATTTCTGCTTACAAGCATATCAATCAAAATAATAATAGCAGATACCATTTCCTCCCCATTGTAACACAAGTAGGCGTGTTCATTCCAAACTCACCAGTAAATGGTTTCTACTTGTTGGTCACTTGTCTGTTTTTACAGCATTTTAATGTAATTAAAAGTGTGTGTGTGTGTGTGTGTGTCCACCTTCCCTCCTTTTATCTCACTGGTATATGTGTAGATAATTACAGATGATGGGCCAGTGATCAGCTGCAGGTATGGGAGCCACCTCAGGCCTCACCCAGACTCGCACTCCCCTGCTCTGTCAGGCATGTTTGGCAGCGTCTCCTTTCCCTAAGTCTCCAGCTGTCCAGTGGGGTGCGCCAAGTCACAGCAGGAGTGCCTGCCTCTCCATCTATGGCCCATCTCATTCTAGGAGTGTGAGATGCGTTTTTGGGTGGTGGGGGTGGAGGGGGGTGGGTCGTCTCTGTACTTGCATTACTCACTAGCAGACGGAGCACGCTGCCAGCACCCAGCATGTCCACCCACACACCCCTGCCCTGCCGGTAAGACCTCACGGTTGGAGGAGATGATGGAGAGAATCTGGGATCCAAGAGGGGGGTGGATCCAGAGGAATCTGAGAGGCAGAGAAAGACAGAAGCGAAAGCCGGTTACTTCCATCCTACAGGCCGACCCTCGGACAGCGCCACCGGACATGGTAGTCTGAAGTCTCCTTGTCGGGGTTGTTTGGGGAAGAAGCAGGAGGGGATGTTTTGGCAAACAGACAGCTAAATGATTACTTTGCTATTGTGTTATCATTTCCCCTTATTAATATCAATTCTACAGGCATCTTTCTCAGCACAACAGCTTTATGTTGATTTTAAAGTTGATGGTTCAATTTATTCAAAAATTAAGTCACCAATCCCACTGATTTCACAAAGTAATAAATAGATTATAATTATAAAGCCAGCAAAGAATTAGGACAGTAAGATTTAAAAAAAAAAAAAATGTTGGTTGAGTGTGACGGAAAGTTTCTCCCGTGCATGGTCTGTCTGGCTCTGTACAGAGTTTATGTGCAGCACTAGCAGAATAACTGACTTCAAGCGTTGGAAGAAAACATGATTACTTTTATATTCCATCTTTTAAATGTAGCAATTAGTGATATGTTAAGATGCAGAGTGATGCTGTATTGTGAAAGATTCTTCTCAACAACTGCTGAGCAACAATAAAAAAAAAAAAAAGAAAAAAAAAAAAAAGATAATGTTCATCATCATCATCATCACTGGGACATATTTTCAACAACAAATCCTCATCCAATTAGAAATAACTAACAGAGGGGCCCATTATTAAGAGCCAGCATTACTTTCATGTGCCCACAGGGGGCTCTAGTGTACCACAGATTTTACAACCCAGTGTCCGTTAGCTGCTGCTCAGAGATGAGGTGCTGATTGTGTGGAGGGTAGACCTTTTGAACTGCTGTGCTGTACAATTGATATAAACATTAACCAAGCTTATGCACAAATCACAACTTAAGCATGCGGCAACCGCACAAATTACATGCAAAATAGGGTAAAAACAGTTAAAACAAAATAGGATCGCACTCACAATTTAATGTAGTGCAGCATCAAAGTGGTTCAAAATAATAGCACCACTCTTGGTATTTCTGATATGTATGTGTGTGTGTGTGTGTGTGTGTGTGTGTGTGTGTCTATGAAATTCCAAGGTGGTGAACAGTACTTGATGAGCTAGCTCTGGAGACCTCTGAATTTTAATGATGTTGGAGATGATATTGTGTGTCCTTCAGCTTGTTATACTGACACAAGCACTCCATAAATCATCATACCTAGCTATCGTAAAATCAATACCAAACTGCTACCTCAGCGCTAACCCGTAATAAGTTTTTCAGCCATCTAACGGCTTAAACTTTGCCGTAATGCCGTTCGACCTATAGGTTAAGATCAGAGCATGCTTAATTTGTTTTGTAATAGGGAGTTTCTAATCCTTAATGAAGCACCTATTAGGGAGGCTTTTGTTGGCACATTGGTGATCAGTTGGTGGAACAGCCACTGCAATTAAGTTTGAATCTTTGTCCTGGAGCAAAAAAGGAAAAAGAAAACCAAAAAAAAAAAAAAATAGAGGGTGAAAAAAAGAGGAAAGCTTGAACGGTCAATAAATGTTAATCCAGTCAGAACTCGTCTGTGCCTTTGAACAGGACTCACGCTGGGTTTTTTTCACATGAACTTGCTTCATCCTTCCCGAAGAGAGGCCATCCCTTAAGGATACTGCTACTGATCCAGAGACCAGACAACCACTCACTAATAAGTGCCCATGTGTAAGCAATATTGTCCACATTAAACACATTATTACCAGGCTTTGTGTAAAACATAAGCCATAAATACATTTAAAGAAATTGCTCTCTAAAAAAATGTGGATTGAGAAATAGTGCAAATGCTGGTGGGTTAACAGGGATACAGTTAAAATAAATCAAAGGTAGCAGTGCAATTAGTTTGTTTTATGGCTCGGCAGATGTAAGATTTCATTGGTACTTCTATTTCTGCCTTCTTTTTGCAGCGCAGTAATACATAGATGCTTTATTCAAAGACCAAACAAGATCCACATAGCAAAAGAACTAAAAATGACAAGCCTCATGTAACCTTGTCGTGGTGTTTTTTTTTTTTGTTTTTTTTTTGTTAGGATGATAGCTATAACTGGGGCAGTATTTCTGAGACACACAACATATGTAAAAGCCTTTGCACAAGAGAGAAGCCATTGCCACAATTTCTGAAGCGTAAACAGCTTATGAAAGTCAAATGGATATGTGGCATAATCTGACACGGCGAGTCGCTGCTTCAAAAACATCCCTAACAAACCACGATGCCCGACAACAGCCACAATAGTTGCATGTTTTTGAACGCTCCACAGGTGATGGAGTTATATCAGCCAGTCGCTGGCAAGCCAACAAATGAAATTAACCAGGTATTATACATGAGAAAAAAAAATCCTTTTGTTTGTCTTTCAAAAACAAAAAAGTGCTAATGAAACAGGATTACAACAAATACTGTTTATTTCATGACCGCCAGCTTTCAGTTTACACTTCAGTGGATGTAGCATTTACAAAAAAATAAAAAGCTGACATGAATCACGACCCAAAAATTTCAGGTTCCAAAGATTAAGCATTAAAGTGACACGGCACCACTATCAGCTTGCAACTCATGTTTTTGGGCAAAGGGAACACCCACATTCCCACGGTTTTTGGGGTTGCTGACGTTGGCTGTGATTTACACGCAGTAAGAGGTGGTGACCAATTGTCAGAGGTCTTGCTGGTTTGACCCCGAAACATCTGTGTTTAGGGTCTGTTGCTGATTACACAGCAGACAGGGCAGCCAACAGGATGATACAATGCTGGCATTGGAGCAGCCTGAAAAATAGTGAATAGCAGCAACAAATAATTAAGATTTTTGATGTCATTTTTAGCAAAGTAGCAGCAGATTTCCAAGGCAGTACGAAAATGTAATTTTTTTAAATCTTACCACTCTGCCCTCAGGTTCCTCTCACTGGACCTGAATTTTGTCTTCTACAAATAATTTTGCCAAAATTAATCATCCCTGATAAATTCTTATGGCTGAAATTGATATTTCTTTCTGACATTGGTCCAGAGATGTAACTCCCTCAGCTGACAACATCAGTTAGTTTCCTGACTTTCAATAATATGAAAAAAAAAAGGTAACAAATTTAAGTAATTAAGGTAATTAAAAGTTAAAAAGGTAAAGTTGAAAAAATCTAACTGGTTTGACTTGTAGACACACACTGATCATTTTAGAAATTTGTCTCAGTTTCAGATAACTCACAATTATGAATGATCAAAATAATTAATGATAATTTAATGCTGAGTTAAGCGTATCAGCCCACCCCACCATCACTCAAAATATATCTTTAAATTTCTCAAACATCTTCATTTATGTTCAAAATAGTTGCCAGTATTCAAAAGTGTTTCTGCTTGAGACTGTGACATTTTTTTTCCTTTATCTTTGTTTTTGTTCAAAGAAAACTCAGCCATTGTGTATTTAGCAAAAATTCTTCTTAACACCTAAAGACTGTAGCCTAGTTGGTTTTAAGAAAAAATAATAATTAAAAAATAAACAAATAAAAATGTTGCACTGGTATATCCTTGATAATAGATTTTAAAAAGGAACCAATGCCACAAAGGTTAACCACATCCTCAGTGAAATTAAGTTTTACTACATTGTGTTTGCTCATTTGAATTGATAAAAGTCATGAACTTACAAAATACAGTTCACATGATGCCTTTGCAGACAAGTCTTTTATTTGAATACAGCGCTAAATTAGAGTAGCTGGTATCTTGTGTCTGTCACTGGCCTCCCATGTGGTTCTGATGAGGCTGTTAAGGACTGGCAAGGCCAGACCGGGGCAGGGATAGAGGGGGAGGGGAGGACTTACACTTAAGGCCAGAACTGGGATCCGTCAGTGTAGGCAGGTCAGGTCGTATTCAACGTGACCTGCCACCTCTGATGGAGCTCTGAAAAGTGCAGTCTGACCCTAATGCTGAGCAGTCGTCCCTCACTGTCACAAGCCTGTGTCATTGAATGGACACGGGTTACTGCAGGGTTTATAATATTTGTGCAATTGAAAAAAAAATGACTATATGAAAGTTTAAAAAAAAAAAAACAAAAACAAAAACAGATAACTATGAAAGCAAAAAGTTGAATTTTGATGTGCAGCAAAATAAAACCACTCCCTAGTCTGCATAGAAACACAGCAATGCCTCTAAAGTAAATCCAAACAGCAGCAGCCACCACGTAAGAACACATAGATGTAGTTTTTCACAATTGTATGATCTGCCAAAAAGTCCAGTCTCGCCCTTTGTTGAGCATCTACAGAGGAAGAAACACAGATAATAAAGGTCTCTTTATGATGAGGCTCCTGCACACAGAGGCACAAAAAACTTAAGAAAAAAGATCTATCAAGAGGTGGGAATTACATTGCCCTGTACTGGGGTGGGAAAAATGAAGCAGGCATTTCTGAGCTAGCTGGCAACATAACCTTCAGAAACATCCTATTTTTCATTAGAGTTGTGTCAGACAGCTATGCCTTTAATAACATTCATCCCTGCGCCAAGGAGAGGATAACTCAAGCTTTAGGCACATAATGAATGGGAGAATAGGCCCTGGCGCTGTTAAGAACAGGACAGCCAAACAGCACAAAACTGCACTGCTGCACTCGTGGCAAGCCTCTCAGAGCACGGCATCCTCCTGTATTAACACCATGCAAATGAACAGTCAGATGCTTCCTGAGGTGGCACTCTAATGTGGCCCTGTTAATTACTGTCATTAGGAGCAGGGGGCTGGGAGAGAAGACTAACAAGCCACCGTCCTCATGATCTCTGCATTTGAAAGTCATCTTCACCAATAAATACATGTCAGAACCCCAGTAAGAAAATTGCAAATTGCCAAATTTGCTGACAGAGTGGAAAAAAATTCTGCTGACTCCAAGCAGCCTACCAGTGATGGATGCGTTCTTGACACAGTCTTGGTGTTTAGACTTAAGAAATAACGAGTATCAATGTCCCAACCGTGGAATATGCAAAGATGAAAGAGCGCTGTGTCGGTTTAATTAAGGGAAGCCGAGGCAGGAGCTGCTTTCAAGCAGAGTGACCCAACATGATCAGGTTCTTATTGCTGTCATTTTATCTCTGAAATATGGCCAGTAATGTACAGGCAGTCCTTTAATAAGACCGACATAATGTCATTGCAAGTGAGTACAAGACTGCGAACGCACTGTAGATGTAGCCCAGAAGTATCACTGTGCAGCATGTCTGGGTTTCAGGAACAGAGGTTAACATGTAGAGCGATGTTTAAATACGGCCAGAGTGAGGATCTCTGAATCATGGCAGCTTTGTTTTAAAATCAGTGGAATTGGTCTTCACTGCATCATTACAACCGCAGGGGGTGTGGGCGCTCATTGTTTACACAGTCAAGTAAAGTATTTTGTTTTACAAATGCCCTCCGGCGGCTCACACTGCCTACATCAGGGGGGAGAAAAAATGTTTCTCATACTTCAGAGAGCAAACCAAAATATCCCCTATTATGTCTGTGATGCATCAAATCCCTGGTGTAGTCTTGAATGTAGTTTCTCCCCAAAAAACTGCAGGGTGACATGGTCAATATATTCAACACACGAGGCCACGTCCAGGCAAATACAGAAGACCCCCTCCTCTTCTTTTCGCTCACATTCCCTTCTCTGTTTTTCCAAACGTCTGTGCTGTTGAGGACAAATCAAAGGCTCTATTTTACTAATGTAACACTGAGCAGACTGTGAGGTGGCTGTGGGGATAATGAGGGACTGCAGAGATGTGAAACAGACAGGCTGAAATGGATAATTAGGACAGAAAGTTTCTGCGATGCCAATGACACTCTACAGGAAATAGGATCATTAAGTTCTATATAAAATCTCTCTATGTACAGTGTATCTATATAACATTGCTCATCCTCGCCATCCTTTTTCATTTCATTACAATGAGCTCTGCTTAATTTAAGGTGCAGCCCTTCTGTTTTAGGGGAATGTCAGAATGAAGCCACTTTAACTATCTTTAAAACTACCTGTGAATATATTTGGTATAATTACAGCTTTGACCGGCCTGAGGAATATCTGAACTCTTTTCGTCCTTTCACATTACTGCCCACTTTTAGTTAGTCTGCAGATCCAACCGTCTGCTTGTGAAATGTGGTTAACGCAGATTAAAGTCGTGGTGTTTGATTGTTAGGACAAGGTGTGAATGAAAAGGACAGCCACACAGGTCTGTAGCGCTCAGGATCATTTCGTACTGTACTAAAAGGTCTGGCGCCGGCAAACTGGATAATGACCTGCGATAGCTGTTAAAAGGCATTTGAGGGAGATATCATGCTATGTTGCTCTATTATGATTAGATTTCTCCTTGGCAATATGAAAAGACCAAATCAATATCTACTGAGATTTTGATGATCCACAAGCCACCCCCATTCAGTTCCCCCTCCCCAGGCTCTATTGAGAGTGCATGATCTGACATCACCACAGTAACATCTAGCTTCTCTCTGCTACTGTGAAAATATGTAACTTCGATTAGTGAAATGCTGAACAAAATGACCTGTGTTTTGGATTTGCTCCCAAATGTTGCTGTTTGGGTACTGACGGCAGGACCTATTGTGTTTCACTTTAAAGCAATTCAATTAGGAGTCATTAGACCTCTGAGTGATTACCAGTGGCCTATCAATACAGAGGAAGGACACACTAATTAAAGGGCATTTAGATGTTTCTCAGCGCAGAGTAATGAGGAGAAACACAGCATTTAAAATGCAGTTTGGAGAAAATATCCTTGCACAGCAAATGACCGACATAAAATGTTCACTTTGCACTCTGCAAATTCCCTTTATAGAGGCATATATGGGAATGGATCCCAGAGGAATAGTAAAATGTGGTCATACAACAGTCACCAAGAAGCCAGCAGCCCTGCTAAAACAGGTTAATATTCAGATGTTATAGTTTTCCGCCTTGGAAAAAAATAAAAAAGACAGATAAATGGCAAAACTGATGTAAAATCATGGCAGGCATTTATAGTGCATATGTGAACCTGAATATAAGGATTCCACTAAAAGCAAGGAGCGGATTATCTTTCATTTTTAATTGACTGTCAGCGCACCTTTGAATTCACTGTATCAGAGATGGATAGGTACTTTCACTGTCTATCATGAAGTTAATTCCACTCTTAGATGAATGGTAGTGATTATGTTGAAGGAAGGGGACTTGCTCTAAATCTGCTTCCCTTTTCTATAATAGGCTCCTGCTTTTTCATGTAATCACACTACATACTGTGGAGATCATCAGAGGTGAAATTAAAGAGATGCTGTGTATCAACAAGATGAATATATATTATTGTTTAAATACATACTGAGAGCAAGTTCATCTTAACCTGAAAAATTATGCACGAGTGAAATTATACAGCGTTTGTACAAGTCGCAAAATCATATTTCATTTTGATGTATATATCCAGAGACTCATCAGCCATAGCACAGGACACAACACCTCTTCAGTGTTGAGAGGACTGCTTTGTGTTAACAAAGTGAGAGAGATATTGATTAAAGTATGATAAGAAGAAGCTCTAGTCCAAGGACAGAGCCTCTGCGGCTATGATTACACACACTGCACTGAGTTAGTACCTACATCAGAGAGAGGCAAAGCTTGAATAAAGCAAATTATCTTTCCCACGAATATAGAATCATGGCTAATAAGAGCTGTAAAATCCTAATTACAGCTGCTCTTTTGATATCAAAGTATATACAGCCCATGACTGTACCCTACTTTTGAGAATAAGAGTTTGTCCCAAATATTTCAGATATAATCTCTGGTTTTGGATCACACCACTACTCAGGCTGTCAGAGTTTTTTAATTTCTGGGCAAAGCAAGTACAAGATGATGAAATGAAATTGCGAAATGATGAAAAACCAAAGTACGCTCATAAATACAGTAGAGAATATAAAAACTAGGCTAGTCTGCACTTAAAACAGAGAATATAACATGATCAATTATTGGATAGGGGTTTTTATACCTGAAGATGATTATTGTCATGTCAGGCCAAATTTAAGTGCTAAAGTAAGCAAATACAATTTCATAAAACCAAGCAGTCCACAGTTTATCCTGTAAATATAAATAACAGCTGCTTAATCACTTGACTAAGATAAAGTCATTCTGCACATGTACTCCAAATGTAAACAAAGTTCAATATTCATTTTAACTCAATTGGCCATGTGTAGTCAACGCTAACATTAAATCTGCCTTAAATTAATATGTTAGTCAGGTGTTTAATTTTAAATTGTGCATTGACAAACACTTTGAGCTGAAAAGTTCAAAGTTCAGGCCCAGCTTTATAATAACAATAATAATAACATGAACATGTTTTTTTTTTATGTTCAAAATTATACTCTTCTATTCAAAAAACAAAACTGAGTAGATGTTTTTTCCCTAATGTTGATAGAATATAAGACATTATGTTGATCTGAAGAGCAAAATGAAAATTATGTGCGGTGAAAAATTTTAAGAGATTTTTGCAGCTCACAACAGTATGGACTTTTATTTTCACAATCGTGTCAATAAAGGATTTAAGTTATTTATCTGTTTGAAAAAAACAAACAAAAACAAAAACACACAAAACATATTTTGTGGTAATACAGCACCTCCAGTGTACAGTGTACAGTAGGTAACATACTGGGAGCAAACATGCTTGGATCACGCCTGTAAGCTTCGAGAGGACAAATGTTTTGTATACAATAAGACACACAAGCTCTGGGCATTCATAGTGCATTAAACTTCCATCTTCTCAGCTCACAGGTTTTTGTGTTGTGTACAGGTGATGTTTTTACAGGAATACCATTTTATTCAAAATCTGAAATCTTAAATCTGAAACCCAAATACAGGCTGTTGGTAAGTCACTGACTACACCGACCAGCGTGACACAAAGACTTATTTTGGTAAAACTTATCACAATATGTTTATCTTAAAACCAAATGACACAATTCTGCAGGGCTCGCTGGATTCTTTGATTTTAGCTGCGCAGCCAAAATAACTGTGAGAAATGTCCCCTTGGTCTGACTTTTATTCCTCACCCTATTCCCAATGTCATTCATTTGCCACCGAAGGTAACAAGCCTTTTCCACTCTGTGCTCTGTAACGGCAGACCTTTAATAGCCATTTCCCGGTGTGGCAAGGGGAGAGAGGGGGAACATGTTTATTTGTGTGTCTGCACATGCCTCTCCAGCGATTCTCTTTGCTCCACTCACCCAGCTGCTGGCTGGAGGAGTGATTCATGGGCCTGACAGATGCCTGGTGCAGCTGGATCTGTCCTTGATCATCCCAAAAGCCTGGACAGCACTGTCATTCACCATTGCCCAAATTATCTCTGTATTGACTGCAGAACCCTCTGTGACAGCGCCGTAATGGCTAATTACCCAGGATGCTTTGGGTACTTTTAAACCCCAGAGTGTTCTCTTGCTGTCTTGCCATGCGGCTGCTGCCGCTGCTACTGCGTGTCGTTGTGAGGGCCAACATTTTCTCAGGCTCCACCTGAGTACCACGACTTAAGGATCCTGGGGAAAAATGTCCATGCAACAGAAAACAAGGCATGATATCCTCTTTTCCAGAAATTATGTTGCGATGCCAAAGTAGCAAAACACTTTTCTTCTGGTCTCTGTGGCGTTTGGTGGGCTGTCGCTTATGACATCTCAGAGAAGTGAAATGTGCACATAAATTACTATTTGCGGTCTCTCTGTTTCTCTATCTTTCTCTGCATATCAAGGGAAATACCTTGTGAAACAAACACACACACACACACAGTTAATTTTCTAAATTGTTCTAATCTTTGGAAAATTGACTGATTGAAATCTTTCTCAGTCAGTAAATATGAAAGTGTATTTAATCATATTTTAGGTCTTGAAAGTTTTTCATTTCAGTCACAATATTCATCATAAGCTCATCTGCAACTCTAAAGCTGCAATGTTACTTTAGACTTTGAGATGCATTTCAGTAGGAAGGTGACAGACTGAAGGAAAGGAAATGAGAGAGACAGAAAGAGGGAAGGAGAGAGTGAGGGAATAGAGGGTACAAAATCCCATCCTGACTGTTAGAGAAGATGATGAGGTCCCCAGAGAATGGACAGAGCAGAGAGGGAGCAGCTTTTCCTCACAAAGACTCCAGTAATTTGCTACATCCTGTCCGCACACCCGGCATGGAAGCCACTCTGTCCTTAATTACCAGGATAACAAACCCATCCCCTCCCTGCTCCTCGCGGTTCTGTTCTCCTCATGTTACTTTCCCCCTCAGCCAACATTGCCACCGCCCAGGCTTCCTGCGCTCCTCCTTCCCATCAGTGTCGGGGTAGAAATGGATTGCCTCTGCTGGTGTCTGCAGACAGTGGAAGGATGGACACCAAATAAAGTGATAAAAGCTGAGAGAATGGCCCTGCTTCTGTTAGCGGCTCTGATCTTGATGGACAGGGGCACCATAATGACACAGAGGCCTCACCTGGATAAACTAGCAGTTCTGACAGCCCTGTTAGCCATATACACAGGGGAAACCCTTCACACAAGCCCACCGCCATTGATGGACTCCAGCTAATGATACTGGCAAAATATCTTGAGTTGTTATTTCATCATATGTTTTCTTAGGGGGAAAAAGCCATTTGCAGTATAATCCATAAATGAATTCCAGTTTGCAGAAATTAAATTAAATACACATTAAAATCTACATCATAAGACGCTGCAAACCTTGTGTCTTGTAATGACATCGCTGACATGAAACAAACAGACTATAGGGGCCGTGGCCTTTTCGTCTGGCCATCGTCTGTCATCTCCAAGATGGCGCCGTGTCTGCCTCAGCTCTATTTGCATTGGCTTTTGCATATATCAGTGTTGCTGCATTCAACCTGACTCCACAGAATTAAAACAAAGGGGGAGAGACCCAGCACTGGCGCTATAGTCCTGCCTAACCACAGTATATCCAAATATGTTCAGGTCCAGGGGAATGACAAGGCTGAATTAGTGCAGTGTTTGCGTGTGTGTGCCTTTTTTTCTGTGAACATAAAGTGGGAGGGTCTGATATTCTTGGGGTTGAATGGGTAAAAGGGGTGTGTCTGTGTTACCAGTCACCTGCTGCTAAATCCTATTAGCAAGGCCTGAGGGTTAAACCAACCATCACCATTAAAGGCCTGTCAGGGGAAAGCCCACAAATAATAGGGCTGATTGCTACAACTCAAAATAATAAGGTGCTTTGATAGAGGATAATCAATTAGTGATAATAGGAAGAGGCATGACATGACAACAAAAAGACAACAAACTAATGAGAGAAATAACCCTAAAGCTAAACCCTTTGGTGAATATCTTAAACTGTACTTGTTTTTTTGTTTGTTTTTTTTTTTGATCAGATAAAAGAAAAATGTACAATTAATTTTAATTCCTACTTTTGTTTAATGGATCTCTCAGGGTCATGATTAATAAAGCACGACATCCGTCGTGATCTTTACATCTAGATTTCCAGCTCTAAATAACTATGGGTTAGGTATAGTCTGAAAAAATTAACTGGGCTTTGCAGGTAACTTGAGTTCAGCTCAGTTATTCTGCAGCAATTTTTCACATTAAATTGCTCATCGCAGTTTCTTTCAGACTGCGTGTCTTTGAACAGGCAGCAACAACTTCCCAACTACACCAAGAACTAAACCATGCTTAGTTCTGAGGCCATATCACCTTAAAGGATGAACTACAAGTGAAAGTCAAAAAGGGGATATTGTTATTCAAGGATTAGAGTGTCAGCCTTAACATTTCCATATGTTTTCCACTGTGAGTAAAATGAGGTGAGAAAAAATTGGCAAAGCAAGTGTTAAATGAGATGAGAAGTGACAGTTTACATCTACAGCCACAATTAACACGTTGATGGCGATTTTCGCTGGGCCCCTCACAGTGATAATGCCTGTTGTCAAATCTGTTTAGCACGCCAAATCTCCTGGAGCCTTCAGCTAGGCAGCAAGCTTTTGACAGATTGAAGGTTCAGAGATAGGCTATCATGACAGATGGAAGCTGGCATCGATGTTCAGCTCTCGCCAATCACAGGGGACCTGCCCCCCTTATTCTGCGGGGCGCAGCTCCGCAACCTTCCCCCCCTCTGATGGGAGCAGGGGATGGCATTGTTAAGCAGTGCATCTGTGAGACTCAGTCTCCTCTGATGGAAGCATAAGGCAAAGAGCTCTCAAGCAAAAGACGGCCACTGCTGTAAGCACATTTCAGATATGATGGGAGGCTAGCTCAAGGGAATTGTGGAAGAGAAAAAGTTTGAAACATTTTGAGAAGCAGAGGAAGACCCAGGAGAGAGAAGAGCATTTGCAGCAGTCCTCAGCTATTCAATGGTGCCATCATTAAATTGATTATTACCTAAATACTGGCAAATGCTCTGTGTAGTCACAGCACAGTGGAGTCAGGCAGAAACACTTACTTGATCACTCTTTATATCTGATTAGCAGAATGACATTTTTCTTCTGACCAACAGAATCTCACCTCTTAAATACTCAATACTGAGAGGGAAAATCAATTTACATAGCCTTAGTTGGTGTATAAAGTCCTCCTTAGAAATCAGACTACAGTATGATTACCCTTAATGAGATCCATCTGAAATGGTGGCACAGGAAAAACTCATTAAACTGAGCTTGTTCTAATCAGACAAGCTTATATGGATTTTGCAGACATCAGAAATTGTTCTGAAAAAGAAAAATACATCAGGGCCTCTGAAACAGAAGAACGGATCTGATGATTAAGTATCTGCCATGTGCTGATGATATCACGAGTGTTAATGATCACTATAATGACAGTTCACACAGCACCCAGTTGATTTACAATACACCTACTGCGAGGTACCACTGCGACAAACACTGCAGCAAACACACCCAAGCGAAAACAGTTTAGTATAGATTAAAAAGCCATGAGTTAGACCCAACAGGCACTTTTAGGGAAAAGAATTAAATGCTTACTTGCACTGTAAGATTTCCACAGGTAGATAACTTTAAGATGCAGAATTGTTGGTTTACTTGCTGGCAGGCAGCCCTCTAAGTTGTTTGGTCTCTCCCTCCCTGTTTAGGCGAACACATTGTTGATTCAGACCCATCATGTTGAGGCTTGAGGTCACCCTGTCTCAGGCTTGGCTAGTTAGCAGCAGCCCACCTGATGGCCCAGAGGAAATCACAGCAGCCGCACTCACAGGAGAGGGCCTGACAGCCAGGCCCCGCACCAAAGCGAGGGGTCCAGCCGGGGGTGGGGGGGGGGGGGGTGGGGGTCAGGATGGGGGGAGGGAGGAGTGAAAGGGAAGAGGGTTCTAGAAAGGAAGGGTTGAGGGTGGGGGGGGGGGGGGGGGGGGGGGGGGGGGGGTCCTTCAAACGCATGGAGGGATGAGAAATGACTAAAGAGGGTGAGTAGCATTAAGATCAATCAAAGTGAGAAAGTCTGGTGAATTAAAAAAGGTAGACAAGCGTCAGTGATGAGAGACAGATGCAAGGAGAGAAACAGGGTTGAAAAGTAAATGATGCTAACCTACTGTGGGGTGGGATACTACAAAAGAAAAAGAGCAATGAGAAACAAGGGCAACAGTTCCTTAGGTTAAGTCATACAAAAAGAGGGAGGAGGGGATGGTCCGGTGAGGGGGAGAGAGTGATGAGCAAATTTATTCACAAAGATGGATGCTTAAAATTTGAGAGCATGGAGAGGTATCTGTTCAGTGCTATATATGGGTTTATATGGGGGGCTTGTCTAGTGGTCTAGTTGTCTAGTTTTTCCAACACATAACAGCAATTTCTGTTCAAGCAGAAGCAAAAGTGCACTGTGTAAATGAAGTGAGGCATCAGTGTAAGTTATCCTGGGGCAGTGATGCTGCTCTTGCAGAGAAAACGTTGGCTGTAAAATGCTGTGATGAACAGCAGACATTTCCAGTTCACAAGACTCCCAGTCTCTCCTGAGAGTCTGCTTCATCCCTATTATAGCCAATAATAGCCCATTGTAGTCAAATGCTCTTTCTCTTCACTGTGACTGAATGAGGGCACATTATTTACTGAGAGGAGACAACATTTACCGCTGCAGAAAACTGCGGACAGGAAGAGGGCGAAAATCATAGGTTTCGCCTCCTAGAGGATATTACACTTATTTATATTGAGAGTTAAGTTTAATAACATCCCAAAATCTGCCAATAGAACCCCAAACAACCTCCACAGTCACTCTGACTGCAGGCTCAAAAACAAGAACAAAAAAACAAGAAAGCAACGTTTTATTTCCACTTGCCACACTCAATATATACTGACACTTACAAGGTCATTTGGTATTTTATCAGATGAAAAGTGCTTCTTTCAGCTAAACGCAACTATTTCACTCATACCTACGTAATTTCCCAACTATATATATTCAGATTCAATGAGGAGGTAAAATTTTAAAGCTACAAAATGATAGTCATAAGATTTCAAATTTCCCTTTCCACATTGCACAAGACACATTTTAATAGATGATTACAGTTTGTACAGATTCTGAGCTATGTACAAATTAAAATTTAACTAAAAAATGAACTAATTAAATTAGTCTTTTAATACTTCTTAGTCTCAATGGATAAAGCCCCTCTCTTGTGGAGAATTTTAACAGGGCAATAACTGCAAAATGGATAAAAACCTCACTGTGTCCATGTGCCATTTAACACAGTTTCTTTAGGCTTCTATTTTGTTCTTATGTCCAAAGGCATCCAGAGACAAATGCCTCACCACAAAGTCATACACCATTAATGCAGTCAGTGGTGCTGCAGACTCAGAATCTTATTATCTTAGTTGGTTCAGCCTCATTAGCTGTTCTATGCATATTAATGGATGGGAAATGGAAAACTATACCCCATTTAAGAACAAAACATGCTCAAAGTACTCGCTGCTTCGAGGTTATAGGACATAACTCACTCTGCAAATTGCTATCATCGGGCTCCTGGCAGAACCCTGCTGTTTTCTTTACCCAAAAGCCCCTGGTACCCTCGCAGAGACAGAGTTTCATTAACCTGCACTGCATTCAGATGCCATTATAGCTCTAATTATGGCACATGCTCTAGCGAGGAACTGCCTGGGTTCTCAAAGACTTTTATGTCCATCTGTCCTGTCACCAAGGCCGGGGTCGTCCCTGTTGCTGCCAAAGTTCTAGATAGAGAAGATGTACTAATCTCAGGTGTATTGAAGCTGGCTTTGTCGACTTATGCAGGCTTATCTATCATGGTCATGCCTGCATTAGACATAAGACCTTAAGTTTGCAGGCACTGAAGTGAAAAGGAGAGCAAATTAAATTCTTCTCATCTACTTCCTCAGCTGTGTGCAGATTGCATCAAAAAAATCTACTCATGAGGATAAAACTAGCAATTTCAGAGGTAAGTCTTTATATTCTGCTTATTCACCTCAACAGGAAGACAACGCTGTCTACTATAGCAGTCTGTGCTTAATGATTAGAAAAACAAGATAATGACAGTGTGTTTGCTGTACTTGAGTTAGACCATCTGCCAACACACCGATGGAGACCTTAGCTTGGGAAACAAATAAAACCTCTGTCCAGTGTCTCATTATCCATGAAAGTATCTCCTCGGCTTCTTCTGTCTAATCAAAGAGAAAGGAAAGACAGGAATGAGCTGAAAAATTCTAGCATGAGGGAGATTGAAACAGTTCCCCCAGCATTGAGAATTGCCCACTCACAGCAGCGAGTGAAGGTAAGAAGATCCTTTGGCAGGTACTGCAGGCTGTCAGAGCTTGAGATGAGCTCTGCTGCTGGATAACATCTTGCCAAATGCTCGAAGCTTGTCAGTTAACAGTCTGCCAGAAAAAGGTGGACAACTACTAACCTCTCAGAGAAAAAGACAAAGACCAACATGAAGTTCTAAGCCATAAAAAGAAAGTTTAGAGTTCCCTAAGTGAAATTACCAAAGATGTTCCACGAATGAAGCTAAACCACCTTGAAGTATAACGTGTTTATAATATTTTAGGTTGAAACTCCACAAAGTATGCATTTCAGTTGCGGCCTGTCTGACACTTAACTGACACAAAAGCACCAAACTAGTTCCAGCATAGTAAGATTTTAAAATAAAATTATGAAAAGATTTTTTTTGTAGTTGCTTACAGTTGGTTTACATCAGACAAGTTTGCAATAAAATACCTATACATTTTTTTATCTACACCATGGCCTTTGATCTTCAAGTACATCGGTGTGTCTGAATTACAGTCAGGCTACTACTTAGGGGCCAAGCTTCAACCAATTCAATTCGTTATTGATAAGCAGATAGCTAGTGAAAAAAGTTAAACATCTATCAAAAGGAAAAAAACAAAAACGCATATTTATCTCTGGAGTTGGTGGACCAAACCAGACAATGGCGGATTTGATATTCTAGAGGTAACAAGACAGGAATTTCCAAAGGGAAGCGCTCACTGTTTGGTTTCTGTTAGATTAAGGCAAAATTAAGGCAAAAGAATTTGATCCAAATATGGTATGGCGGTGCATTGCTTATTTGAATAGTGCTTGCTGTTGTTTAATGCAGTTTTAACAAAAAAACAAAACAAAACAAAACAAAAAAACTGTTGAAGCTGCATTATTACAGGGAAAGTTTAAAACCAAAGGAATATTTAATAATTTTATTCATGTTCCCCTTTGCCCAGTATATTCTAACATCACAAGTTTAATTTCAAATTAAAATCACACCATATATAATCACCCAAGACACCTGGAGACAGGCTGATATCGATTATTTAAAGTTTGGCTCCACACCATATAAATTCCCGGCATATTCACATGAGGGCTGGGTGCTAAATCAATTTAACCGACTAATTAGTAACATCTTGTGTTTATATGTACGTAGTTCTCATCTTTGACAGTTTTGTACAGCAACTCCTGAAGAAAAATGGTGTCATAGTTCATGAGAAAATGCAGAATGAAAAATAAAAAAATTTTTGCAATCCAAAGTGGAAATTTGGTCAGATCCCAGAAGGGAAAAGCAGAACAAAAAAAATTTCTTTAAAAAGAGATTAAAATTATGAATCAAGTGTGGTGTGAAAAAAAGATGAGATTTTATTTTTACCCCTTGATGAAACCATCAAAATGCATACCCTGCTTCAAGTGTACAAGGTGAGAAAACATGACATTGGAGTCTTCAACATTTAATTGTCCTATATTGCAAAAATGTTAATATTCCTCATTAATACTATGAAAAATACAATGAAAGTATCAAAACAATGACAACAGCTGCAGACCGCATTACTATAACATTAATGTTGTTCTATTATGTAAATGATTATGAGATGTAAAACATAAAATTGCCATTCCAGTCCAGTTGAAGCACCAAATGAGATCTTGAATATGACCTCGTGTAAATGAGAAAATCACAACTACAGTAGCTCAAAAGTAACTTATCTACAGACAGAATTAGTCTGTTAAGCAACTTAATACACTATCATGTAAAAGGTATGAAGTTCTCACCATGTTTTGCTTTTTCAGATAAGGAAAATATGAGTGGAGAAATAATATTTGTAACATCAATAGAATTTCTCTGAATCGCTGACCTATGCTAATATGAATGGACCTTAAAGCCTGTCTGAGGGGTGCTAATCCTTTAACATAGGAAGAATGAGTGGCAGAAATCACTCTGGCTGCTTATCTTTGATGGCAAAGCAAACTTCTAGAGATTTAAGAAAGGGTGGGAGAGCTCAGCTAGCCAGATGTCTCTCTTTTCATTCCCCTTATTAATGGAAAAAACATTTGAATTAATGTGACCTCATGAATGAATACACACTTGAAGTGTACACACTTGCAATGCACTAATTCCAATAAACCTCTATCCTATCAAAATAATATTGCTTTAATTATAACCACCATAACAATGAACCACAGAGAGATAAATAAATAACTTCACTGTCCTCCCTGGAATTGTGCTGATGCGGAGGCCTGCCTAGGCATTATAAACCTAATTAGCAGAAGATTACTATGCAGTGTGCAAGGCTGTGGTCCAGAAAGACATCATTAGGTCTTCTGATGGGGATATGCCTTCAGCACATTGATTCTTTTTCGCTCCAAGAACAATGCAGATTGCAGACTTTATAATTGGGCTTTCAGGTCACTTGCAACTTCACTTCCTCTATGTGTGGCTGGCGAGCTTCATTCAAACAAAAGAAGTCTATAACAAAAAGGCTTTCTGGAGGAAAGAAGAGAAGTTCATGGATTATGAGATGCACCAATGAGACACAGATAAATAAAAATGATTTCAGCAACCTCTGTGCACAAAAACATGGTGAGAGCTCAGACTAAAAAAATAAAAAAAAACAACAGAGGGACTGTTTGACTTAATTTATCATAATGGAGCTTAGAATAATAAATCTCTCATGATTATTACATGTCAACAAGGGTGTTAATGAGACCCATCAACACAAACCTTTTCATACATTTTACAATTATGAAGATCCACATTTATTCTAATTATTTGTGTCAAGTAAAAGTTAATTTTGACTACTAACTATTGTGTCACCACAATCAATAGCAATGGTATTACTCCTGTTTGAGTGCCATTATTATTTCATGATTCTATATTGCACAGTTTGCATTGATCCGTCTATACACAAACAAACACAAGATGTGTGTAATCACAGTAAAAACGCCTTATGGTGAGCATTACTATTTACATACTATAACCGTGGCCAATTAATGTGGTAAATCTGGTTAATTTATCATAGACCCAAACACGGCTGTTGCTGGTTTGTTTCAAAATTCCTCTGCATATTTTCCAGCCTCTAACACCCCTTAAAACCCAAAAGTTATAAGCAGGTTTGTTCAACATGAGTAAACCTCGAAAAACAAGAAATTTACTCCTTTCACACTGTCATATGAGTTTACCTTTCTGTTGTGACTGGTGGCATTACATAAGAATTACTAATTACACATACAGAATTCAGCTGCCTCTGCTGAATTCAGTGTGAAACACACTTAATAACTGTGTTTATAAATTTGTTTCCATACTGCAGTTCACTCAGTAGTCATTACATGTATACAATTACACCCATTATTTCATTTTCATAATACATGTATTTGTCCATAACTATATCATATGTCTTATACATACACATACTTAAAAACCAAACCACAGCTTCAGATTTGCCAGTGGTGGTTTGCAGTATGAAGCAGTTGGCCATACTTGGGTTAATCTTCTGCAAAAAGCCAATGTCTAATCCTGACAAAACTTTGCACTGTTTGCACCTTAGTTTCAGCATAAGATTCTGTCCACATCACAAAGAGAATCAGTAACAAGGCACAAATTCCACTAAGCCAAAATCCATGAGTCCATAGGAGATGCCTGCAGTGTGGTGGCTCCACTGACATGTTAGAATGGCGGGTACATGGACAATTGCATTGAGGATTAATCATCAGATTTGGAAATGTATGTGACATGTATCTTAGGAAACCCACATGCATTCATAGACTGCAGAAAATATAAGTAGCTGAACACCCACACAGACAGTAATATTGCAGTAGCCCTGTAATCTTAAATTATTGATACAATGTGGATCAAAGGTCAGGTGAGAAAGAAGATGTGTCACTTTGTTGGTACTAAGGAAGAAGTCACTTAGTTTTGAATCGTGGTTTTACAGAATGGAGGTTCGTCCCTCACAAGTTATGCATGACAATTACTTATGCCGCTGAGCAGAGTTCACACAATCTGACAAAAGCCAAGTTTATCTTAGGCCTGTCCTCAAGTTAGTGACAGAAATAACGTTAATTAGCTGATACGAAATACCTGCGGCAATGTTTGTCATCTCACCCACCAAAAGTGATGGACGGCACACTGGCTATATTGAGACGCAGCAGCTGAAATGTATTCAGAATCAGAAATAGTTTTACTGCCAGGTATGTGTAAACACACCAGGAATTTGACTCCGGTGTTTCTATCTTGGACAAGGGAAGAACAGAAGAAATAAAAGATAAATATATGTATACATTGAAATATTAAGAAATATTTGCAGTTATACACTGCTTTCCTAATGATTATTAGTTTAGTGAACCTGTGTATTTTACCAACCTCAGTGTCTGGAATCTGGTTAGTACCATGAGTGACTGCACAAGCCAGTGAAAATGAGAAGACTGTCTATAACATAATCAAGCTGAGTTGGACAAAACATTAAGGATCTGTTTTTGTCTTATTTGAGTCCACAACTCTAAGAAGCTGCATGTGGAATAAATGTCTGAAATGAGGGTCAAAGTCCATATTCCCAACCCCATCCAGGTTGTGAGGTATGAGCTGAAAAAGCCAACAAGGGTGTCAGCCAGATGTTGGTTGATAAAATAATCCGAATCACCACCAGGCACAGGACATTGACAGCTTTACACCTTTCTTCACCAAGTGACCTACGGCAAAAGATCTGATGCAACAATGACAGAGTCAATCAATCTTTGGGCTATAATGTACTGGCACCTGGTAAACTCACAACAACTCTTATTGCAGCATTACAGCATATAACTAGATAAAATGTTGAGTAAAAGGGAGAGAATAATATTGACGATCATAATAAGAATAGTATTATTATCAGCAGAAACACCGGTGGCCCATTTCACTTTTTAAGATGTTGGCTTCTATTCCCTCACATGCTTTCCAACAAGTCCTGCTGAAGAAATTACCACTGAGTCGTCATAGAGATGATACTTGCGGGCACTACATTGTAGCTCAGGCATTTCTCACATTCTTAATCGTTTCCTCATTGCTCACTGCTGTAGGTCAGTAAGGCATTATTTTTAAAAACACTGTAACTGGGACTGAGGAAGCAGAACAAAAACCTAAAGTTTGTCCTTTATAGTTTGTCCTTTATAGTATTAGAATGAATATAAGCATAACCTTATTTCATCCAAATTTACACTTTAAACATTACAAGACTAAAAAAAAGGCAGCTGGGCAGCATAGTGGTTAGCACTGTTGTCCCACAGCAAGAACGTTGCGGGTTCAGTTCCCGGGCCTGGGGGCCTTTCTGTTTGGAGTTTGCATGTTTTCCCCGTGCTTGTGGGAGTTTCTTTCAGATTCAGGTTGATTGGTGACTTTAAATTGTCTGTAAGTCTCAGTGTGAGTGGTTGTCTGTCTGTCTGTTGGCCCTGCAATGGCCTGACAACCTGTCCAGGGTCTGCTCCGCCCTCACCTGAGCTGGGATTGGCTTCAGCACCCCCCACGACCCAGAAACTGATAAGTGGTAGAAGATGAATGAATGAATGAAGACCGTGGTGGCCATAAATATTATAAATATTCTAATGCTCTCTTCTGCCTCCTGCTTGAGTTGTGTTTTGTTTGCTTACTTTGCATTCCTCAATGTACGCTTAGAAGAGAGCTTGTTTAATCAGCTTTGCTTGCTGCCTTACTATCTGGACTCGTCCGTCCTATGTCTGTCTCAGTACCTCGTTCACTCTAGCTGGCGTTTGTAGCAAAGCACTACAGCCCCATTTGAGGTATGATAATCAGCTGATTAGCCAGCGAAGTCCTTTTCCCAGAGGCTCCTTTGTGTGCAAAATCCTCACACTCAATTGACATGTGGACATCATCAAGCTGATGAAATGCAATTGTAATGAACAAGTGAGGCAGAGCATCTGCAGTGGGACCCTGAACGAAAAGGACCCTTCCCTCCTGACATGCTAATGCTGAAAGCTGCTCTCTTCCTGTACTCCCTGTGGGTCCCTCATGGAAATGTGAAGAGATGCATATTCAAACCACCACCTTCTGAGGGGGCTAGATGTACGAAAGAGAGAGATGGGAGAAAAAAAATTCTGTGTGGACTTGGCCAAATGCTAATTCTGAGACAGATTATATTGCATCACGCGCAGTAATGATCTGACAGTTCATTTGTGAGGAGAGTTCAGGATCTGAGGTTTAATGCTTGGGTGGACGCAGGTGCTGAGCCCCAGCTCCTCAGAGCTGTCAGAGGAAGGCAGGGGGCTGCTGTCAAATTATCCCAGCTAAAAAGGCTGAGGCGCCTGCAAATATGAAAGACATTTAAGAAATTAATGCATTCGTATTCAACACATATTGCAACAGTGTTTCATTAGAGGTGCTCTAGTCATATTAAAACTGACATCTGACCTTTCACATTTCTCCAAAGCTCTCAGGAACATTCTTATTACATACATGCTAAAGTCAAAGAGAAGGTAATTGTTATAACTAACAGTAATTAAACAAACTGACATCTTTGCACCACAATTTTTCCTATTATTTCTGTTCTTTTGGCAACACACTGCAGAATTTTTATAAAAGCCCAATTTGTATGAGTGAGTTTTTTTCTGAGGGAAACTGAAAAACCAGGAGGTTATGTGACTATCACGTACTGCTTAAGTTCACCATCATTTCCTCTCTTAGCTGTTTCATGTTATCAAGGAGACTTACTGTATTACCATTGCTGCTTTGTTACTGCATAATCTTGCTGTAATTATGAGAAGCACGCATAATAGAGACAAATTCCATACAATTTCCCTGATCAACATTTTCTGCTTTCATGCATAAAACATTCATCACAATACACAATGCAAGCAGGAAAGTCATGGAGGCTATGAAAGTCAGGATTTCATAAATTAAAATAAGAGAATTGATCAACTGCATTCCTGCAGCTGTTGGGTCAAACAGCAGCCCGAGAGTTTGTGTGCAAATCTGAATTTTCGTGTGCACACAAATCTTTTTGAAAGTTAATAAAACGTAAGGAGTTGTGCTGCCAAATGTGAGGCCAGTTGGTAGAGGTCAAGCCAAATAAACAGACTGATTATGCCATACATATTGTTCTATATGGATAGATGTAGGTCATTACACTTATGGCCTCCAGCTGAGCTTCTTTGTGATGACAGGACCTCTGGGCTTGGACCTCAGAGACAGAGCAAATGGGCAGTCAGAAGGCCCCCTGCTTTCTGAGTCTTTTGCGTCGCAGAAGTGTCAGGGGCTGAGAGGGTCACAGACCCTGAAATCTAGTTCCACACACCTCAACACTATCCCTAACCCATTGTAAGCACAACTAGACCCTAGGCTCTAAGGTGGGCTCCCTCCCACCAGGTGTTCAGGATGGCATACATGTCTTCAGGGTATGGAGTGCCGCTGGCCATCCAGGACTACACATGGTGCTGGGGGTCAAACATGGAGCCATGCTGGACCAGCTGTCGCTTAGGTGTTTGCTTCAGCTCTGAGCCAGACCCGCAGGAGAGGGCCAGATGCGCACACTCAGTCACTCTTCTACAGCTCACCGCAATACAGGTCTCACTATCTGACCTCACTGCATTATTTAGCCAAGATCATTGCAGCAAAGCAAGCAGACGTGATAATAATAAAAAAATAATAATAATTTAAAAAAAAAAAAAAAAAGAACTTTGGTGCTCCGCACAACAGCACAGGAGTTGTGTTAGCACTTCCTTTGTATTCCCCCAATAATTGGAAGGGTCACTGTGCTATGTTCCCATTCAGCATACAAGGGCAACCATTAATTTGAAAACGCTAAGCTACTATGCTCACACATGTGCACACCCAGATCACAGACTCTGCACTGCTTTGGAAGCAGCAGCACTCCATCTTCTGTCTAACTGCAGCTAAAAGCATGAAAGCAGCAGTGAGATTTCATTTGGCTAGCTGACTGAAGGCACTGAGGGAGTAAAGCTCGCTGGAGAGATTTATACACCCAGCCTGATGCCTCCCGCTCCCGATAATAGAACAAAAGCTTGTTGTCTCTTCCAATTACAGATGTCAAAACGCTTATTTTGAGGGTTGTGATCTTTTCCCTTTTAATCTGCAAAGATAAAAGGTCTCAGCTTCATTAGCATGTGTTCTTCCCCCCAGACTGAAGATTCCTTGCAAGCAACCAGCTCAGCCTTACAGCCTATTACCCACTCTTGGGGCCATTAAGGTCTAACATTAATGATGTGTAATTAGCATATGATGACAAATAATAACAATGCACTCCCATTCAATGTAATGGGGGGTAGGATAATAACATGGAATCCCACTGTTTCAGTCCTACATAAAGCTCACAATATCTATGTTTTATTGCCCACGCTGTTGTTCAAAGGTATAATGGAGTGGAATGTACGATGGGTCCATAAATTATTCAAATTAATATGTTTATAGAGAAAAATTGCAATTACAATGCATCAATAAGTCAAAGTGCTTAATCTGCACAAATCTAACTGTAGTTTAATCATACTTTTTTTGTATTTCTGAGGAGTGCTTGTTTATGTTCATGAGAAAACAATGTGAAAATTGAAATTATATGAGAATATTGCAAACCATTATACTATTTAAAATTCCAACAGTATGCAGAGTAATCTTTATACCTACTCAATAGCCAAATGGGGCAAATGGGCGAATAATTTGACTTGTTTCACAGTCTCAACATTATCCCTATATCCCTAATTTATGAATAATCTATTAAAGTTAATGACGGCAAGAACTCAAGTTAAATTGAGGGGTATTAGTAGACAAGTGATCAATTATGCTGTAGAACAGAGGCAAAGCAATCAGAAGTGACAGACCGTCTTCAAACGGCTCTTCTCATCCATTAAACAGGCTGCCTGTTTGTGTCAGCTGTGGGGCTGGAAGAAACCCATACAATTAAAGCGAACCCGCATGTTTACGCACACACATTCATATGCAGCTCCAACATGGAGCATCTTGTATTGTGTTTTGTGTAATGCAGTCCACACTGCTTTTTTTTTTTTATTTTTCACATCTGTCACAAAACAACCCATCACCAATTATACTGAAGCACAAACACGGCCGATTTCAAATTTGTTGGTTACCTCCTGTAAAGAAGATGGTGGGGCATCTTAGAATCAAACTAATCAAAGCACCTCAAAAGTAGAAACTGAATGAATATATTGACACAAAAAGTGAGGTGCTGTTGAAATAAACAAGTGTGAGATCCCACTGTCTTTGTGTTTCAAACGTGAGTAGTAATTGTGCTAAAAAAGAGTCCTTTGTCAACCATTTAAAAATTCAGCACTTCATTGGCTACGTATACAGATTACTATGAAATAGTAATATTTATTAGGTTGGTAATGATAACTATTTTTTTCTACTGAAAAACTATCAAAAAGCTCACTGAAAATTAGTTAATGTAAAAATATGGATGTGGATGAAGGAAAGAAAAAAAAAAAAACCTACATCGGTTTCAAATTGAATTTGCTCACAAGAAACACAGACATTCTCTTTTTTTCAAGCGAGCAAAGCAGGGCTATTCAAAACCCTGTTTACAGCACCCAGATCTCAAATTGACTTGCTAATGTTAACTTTTATTCCGTTGCCATGGGTTACCGTGTCGTGTGATTTGACACCGAGCTACAGACACTGCTGATTAGTAGCATCCAGTTCTGTCCATCTCTGTGCATCACTGAACCATCTGGTCATTTATTCACTAATAAGCCCCTAATGGCCCAAATATTCAGCGGCCTGTCATTGTGACATGGCAGAAAATGCCTACATCTTTCAACTTGCTTTGACATGTTGCTTGTTTCACATCAGAACTCGTCATTTACAGGAGAGAAACTCAGAGGGGTAAAAACTTGACCTAATCTGCAGTGTTAACACTGAGGCAAGGAGCTTTGTTATCTGCTAGACTGACTGAAAGGATGTTCATGCATTCATCCTTCCCCACTTCAAGATCTTCTTTTCTGCCACAGGGAAAAGGATATGAGTGCTGTCAATAGGAATTTGATTATGCACACATTGATTCTACACTCAAAAAAGGGAAGATTATGCAGAGCCCACACTATCAAATGCTGTGAGAAAATGTTTCATACAGCTCCTGGTTCTGCAATGTGTACACGTTCAACCTGTCATTTGTCGCCAAAACATTGACTTTTTGCCATAAATATTTCCACATGAACAAAGCCAGCTGGGATTGTAATTGGTGACATGCAACGATAAATTTAACCTTTCCTGGGACACTGGTGGCAACCAATTAACTAGCCACTGAATAAAAAATATCCTCAATTATCTGTCTCATTATGGCTATGTTGGCCTGCATGTACAAAGAGCAAAGAGCAAGAGCCAATGAAATAAGCCCCCCACCCCCCAAAAATTGTGATCATATTTTTTTTCTTTTATATTTACATATAAATATTCCCTGTTGGAAAAATTTGTTTTCTTTTATTCATAATAGCCATGGCAAGACACACAGAAATGTCATGCAAGCAATATATAATCCATCTGATCACTTATCTCGTGTTTAAGAAAATGTGAAAACAACCAAATTGTTGTAGAAGGAGAAACACTTTAATACAAAACTCTAAATGAAATCCTGAAACAGCTCTATTCTGTATCATTGGTGTGATTGGAGAGTGAATGAGCTTCATGTTGACCGACTGGTTGCAGAACCTCTCTGTCAACCTAACTAGCAGCCCAAGATGGTGTGAATGTATACTTAACTCCCTGTCACTTAGCAAAGCATGCACCCTGAGCCTCCATCAAGACGAGCTAAGTAAGATGGAAGACGAGCAGGCTTTGGCTGGAAAAGAGACGGGAAATGCCACCTTTGGTGAACTCGCCTGAGACCAAAATCTCTCAGACTTATTTGAATGTTGTGCTAAGGGTTAGAGGATACAGAGCATGTGTCTTTTACACAGTTAATATATTTTCTATTGTAGAAATGTTAGGGTTTGGCTGTTTGAGGGATTTACTTCATACTTCAAACATTCACAGGAAAATCCCTATTCTAGCTTATCTTTTCCCTTTTTAAATCTCCTACCATGTTTTGGCATTGCAAACTACGATGCAAGCAAAAGAGATCAAATCATCTCTGCCTTAAACCATCAAGCTTCATACAAAAATATAGGTGAAACCTTAGGTATTTGATACAGGAAAGCTAGGGGAAAATGTTTTAGGGATGTAGCACAAATTCAGGACTGAATTTAAAGTACAGTATATATTTTCCACTTTTTTTGCACTTCTAATTAGCCAAAGCATTCAAATACAAACACTCTAGCCTGTCTGATGCCACTGCAGCTCTGTGTTCTAATTTATGCAAACTTGTTCCATTATATAGGCTGCTGAGAGTATCATTAAGCTTTGGCTTGGTTTCGGGACTCTTCTAAAGCAAACCTACAATAAAGCACAGCCTGCTCATCTCATTTGCTCTGTGTGTTGGATGTGTATTCTAATGAACGACTTACAACAATGCGACCTGCCAGAGCAAATAATTAACCTTAAGTGAAACCAATTACATACTTTTCTGCCATCGCAAAAGCCTCCAAAAGCAATCATGTATGGCTTTCTCCAAGAATGTTTTGGTGATAAAGAAACTAAGTAGAGGATTCTGGGCTATTCTGTAGCAACAAATGAACACTGAGAAGTCTCTTTATGCTCAGAGAGATATCTAAAGAGGAAGAAGATAAACAACAATTATACTGCTCTCCCTGTCAGCGCAGCATGCCTCGGGTCAGTCCATTAGAGATCACTGTTTGGTGCACTCTTGTGCTAGAATAAGAAGTGCACCCGTTTGCGGCCAGGCTTTTGACTGGCAGTTGGGACCTGGAGACTGTGTGTGTTGTGAGCTGCCTGTGAATGCAGACCCGAGGTGGGAGGGGTGGGGTGTGTGTGTGTGGGGGGGGGGGGTATCCAGACATAAACTTCCACTGTCAGCATGGGCAATCATGGCACTTCATTGTCCAGCAGCATCATTACAATATGGTTATCATCTGAGCTTGAGTCTGACACCTTCTCTAGGACCTCTCCAATCACCCCCATAGTAGGCTTCAGTACCAGGCAGTCAGGGCAAATCTCTGCTTTGTGCTTGTCTGCCTTAATAGACTGGATGTCACTTCTGCCTGTGGAATGTGCCCGGTCTTCAGCTGTCAGTCAGAGGCGCGGGTGTCAGGCCGGAGCGTGGCTGGAGCCGTCTGGATTAGAGGGTAGTTACCATAGCTGTCAGATTACTGACAGCCTGACACCCCCTCTCCCAACTTCCTCTTATTGTTTCTTTGTTTCTCTCAAACATCCTCCAGATGGGAGAATTACCAGCCAGAAGAGAGAGAGGGAGACAGAGAGAGAGAGAGAGATGGAGAGTGTGGGAGAGAGCGCGAGGGGAAAGAAAGATACAAAAGACGAGGCACGTTTTAAAAGTTCTATGCGACGTTAGCTCTGTGATGAAGTAAAGCATGCCGGTAGATTCCCATAGAGAGAGAAGGACGGGAAGAGAGAGGATGAAAGAGAGAGCATTACACCTATTCCCACCTCTCCTTGTTATCTTTGGTATTCATGTCAAGATAGGTGATTGTGTTGGTCATTAGTGTTCCTATACCCAACAGAGTGTCTTAGTTAGTACCTTTGAGGAAAGCTCCATCTTCACTGAATATTCACCTCTATGACTGCACCTGTCTCATTCATCTGGAGAAATGTTAGAAATGTTCTTTAATTTCCTCTTCTTTTAAAGACAAATGAACTGGTTTAATGTAGAGAGGATTAGACAGGCATGATAAAAAAAAATCACTTAGATACCATAAGATATAATGAATTGTGGAATCATCCATGGTTTCTGGAAGTATTTTAATGATTGAAGAAACTGTGGGTAGGCTACGGGTCAGCACTTGTCTTTACATTTTTTCATCACTCTCATTTCAGCGGCCCTGTAGGGGTGACACTGTCATTCTGCCATTTTTAAATGAGCACTGGACGAAAAGCAGACTCTGCATTAGACAGAGGGATGAAGACCGCGGACACAAAAATCCTCATGTCACTGTCTGCTCAGCTTTCCTTTTAAAAGGATAAGCATGGAAATGAGATCTGTTTAATACAAAACAACATTTCCTTTGATAAAGATGAATAGACAAATATTTACATGAAGCTTCACAGCAGTGTATTGAAAAAGATCCAGATTTTGATACAACATAATCTTACCCTGCCCCAACTTCCGACAGCTTAGAGCAACGAACTTCAGAAACAATTACACAGATGTAAAATGAAAGGAAATGAGGTGTTATGTTTGTAAAATACACTGATACTCCACTTCAGCCCCTGGCCGTCGGATTCTACCATAAAAATAACCGAAGGCAGATTACAGTTTGCCCTGACCTCCAATCTCCTCTAACAAGCCCAGCTACTAAAATCAGCTGCGCCGTCATGTACGGGTAAAGATAATGAGGGCGGCTGCCTGAGGAGAGACCGAATGCAAAACAATTATAGTTAGTTACAGGAGCACAGGTTAATATTCTCTCATGTCCCTCTTCTCACACGTTCCCTTTTGTCCTACATCAATCTTAATGAAACTTATGAGACCTGTCTGAAATGATAAGCAGCCACTCAGGCGTACTCTGTGTCAAGGCTCCCACATTATGCCTCCCCTTCAGCCTATGTTTTGCATAGCCTAAAGCATCTATTAAAATCCCCTTGTAAAATTCATAAAACAAAAATGT
This sequence comes from Echeneis naucrates, assembly GCF_900963305.1. Taxonomy (NCBI): domain Eukaryota; kingdom Metazoa; phylum Chordata; class Actinopteri; order Carangiformes; family Echeneidae; genus Echeneis; species Echeneis naucrates. Next base: position 8,549,565 of record NC_042531.1, read on the forward strand.
GGTGGGTCAAGTCTGGAGGGAGCCAAAGTAAGCTGCTTATTAGCAGGGAGTCGAAAACACAGATCCAATTACAGATCCTGAACAAGGAGCACTAAGAATCAGCATTGGGGAATAAGTATTTTCCTTTTCTCTCCCCTTCAATTGGCCTAGGTGTAGAGGAGAGAGAGAGAGGGGTATCAGAGAACAGGATCCAAGAATGGTAATTACAGTGGGAGTGTTTAGTGGATGAGGCTAGAGTTGGAGCCATTCAAGTACAAACTCATGTAAATCTTCACTTTGCCTCAGATAGTAAATTGGTCGGGTTTAAGAGGAATCCCAGAAGGAGTGGAGGAGAGGGGCTATGCCGAGAGGAGCCATGAGCTCCAGAGATATGTAAAGAATCTCTGTCTGGAATTTAAAGGGCTACAAATTAGACCAGACATTAGCCTTTTTCTTTTACAGAGCCAGCAGAATGTGAATGAAACAGAATAAATAACTATAAGACGGCTTTTCCCCCCTTCTTATAAGATGACATTAATCCTTTCATGTGCAATGACAGCTTACAGGGTTTGACCCTCTCCCCAGACAGCCATATAAAGCCAGGAGATTTCTTAAGATCCCACCAAGAACAAGCTTCTGTTAATAAGAGGTCCTGATAGAGGTCTCCACCCCACATTTAATGCTGCAGTTTACGGCAACTTACCCTGTTCAACATGTTCAACAGATGGCTCTTGTTTAACCAATCAACAACATTGTGACATTTGAATCCATTTACACTTTTATTTTTAATTTGAATCTTTCTGTCTATGTACCAAGCAGACGGCACTTTCACTTTTTTTTTCTGGGTAGTGAAGGCTGAAGTGTCTCTCAAGCGTACAATAGCGTGAGCATTTGAGCCCTTTGAAAGAAAAAAGATCAAAGGCGGAAAGTCTTCCTGCTGCTGCTGGGTTTAGGCTGTAACCAGCACAGACCCCTCCACATCTCGGATAGCGCATAGTGGTGGGTGGCGAGCTGACTGATTGCTAGGAGTGTACTGTCAGCATCAGTCTTTCCACAGAGGACCATGATGGGGGACAGTGTGCGGGCAGTCCATGTGGACCCTTACACCACTACCATCAGCTGTGCGTAGAGACAGTGGAAGTACATATCTCCTATAATGACCTCAGTAGGTAATGTGCTACACTAATATGTAGACAGGGTAATTCATTTGCACAAATGGACAATCCATCACATTTTCACAAATAATAAATTATGTACTGGGTTGAATGGATGATGTATTCAGTTTTCAATACATTCCTGAAAAATAATTGGGTATTTTGAAAAAGTAATCAATAGGAATGTAGTGTAATTTCTATAAGTGATATTTAGCAAGATGCCGCATTAATACATTGCCTGAATGTAATTGCATCAATTTAGGCTAGAAAGATTTTAAGGTAAGTGCAAATGACAATATAAATTTATATAAACAGAAAATATTTATTTATATATGATTAATTGGAAATACAAGAAATTATTTGTTTTTGTATGCATATTTAGTTATGGTTATAGCTAAAATATACTGTTCTGAGTCACCACAGAAGTTGCAAGAGGTAACAGAGGTTAAGGATGTTTCTTGTGAAATAACTTGAAATAACATTTGCATGGCTCAGTGAACTATTAGGGGACAGACCATGCGCTGTGTGATGTTGTGGTTTCAGGTCTGGCTTGTGGCCTGTGTTGTGAATCATCCCCCGCTTCTTTCCCTTGAAACCTCATTTTGCTGTAACTGCTATACTGTATGATCAAGTGACAAAAACGATATCTCAGTTTCTATACTGGATTTCATACATTAAAGCTGAATGTGGTGGCGTTATGTCAAGGGCTAACCTTACTGCAAGGCCTTCACATCCTTAAACAAATGTTAACACAGTGGCAGGAGTTAAGAGACATTCCTGTACAATTACCAGCCACTGTTACAACGCTGACATTATCAGGAGGAAACCTACATTACAAATTGTCCTCCTTTTGAAAACAGCAGCAAAGTGGCCACTTTATATTCCATCACCTTAGATTTTTTTTCTCCCACTATCCCTTATTTTCACTCTTTCTAATCAATTTCCTCTGCTGCCAATGGACTGATACAAACACAATTTCTATTTACGCAACAGGATCAGACACAAAACAAATAAAACCTGCAAGATATGCAGTCCACAACAACATCTGCTAGTCAGTGTATGCAGATTAATTGGAAGTCTTTGTGCTGTAATTTCAGTTGAGTGCAGTTTGACTAACATCTTAACCTACTTAGTGCAATTAGTGCTTCATTAGAGAGGCTAACTAACTATTGCTTCTCTCCATAATGATGTGCAAGAGTGTAGACATAAAAGTACATAATCAATGGTTTCCAATTACTCCACAAGTGCAACCACTATTTCAAATAAACTGGATAATAATATAGAGCCATTACAAAGTCTAAGGTAGCAGAACCATTTAATTGCAGTGCAGTTCTTCTCAGCTCCAAGATTTTTTCACACTAATGAAGTGTCATACAAAAAAAGGCTGTATTGATTTTTTCACCACACAGCCTCCACCACAAATATGTAATTATCCTTTTTATATCTGGCAGGGGATTAAAGTAATCTATAGTATCTAGCCTTTGCGCTTCTCTGACAGGGTTGTGTGGGGCTTTTACCCTTTTCAAAATATGCAGCTTTTTGATGAATGAACTTTAGACAAAATGCTGTTCTGTTCTATATTGTTTTGTCTAAAAACCTGTATTCTGAAGACATCATGCAGCATGTACAGCTGCCTGAGCTTTCAGTACACAATCATGGCATTTCAAGCCCTGTCATCTATGAGCCAGGCAGTTAGAGCTAACCATCAGCTAACACACACAAATACACACACAGACAGATAGGCTCCAAGTCAAACACAAACACAAAAATAGAAACAGTCACACCATTTCTCTCTCTCTCTCACACACACACACACACACACACACACAAATTCTTTGGAGATATGTGTGAAGCAGTGAGCTCAATAGAATTCATCACAGCTGGTTAATAAGGTTAATTTAATCCAATAATGTGTCCATGAAAATCACTACTTCCTCCGGAGCACCACACAAAAGCTCCCTGCTGTTGACTGTCAAACACACAACACATCCACACTCATCCTCAAGCTTCACATAATAACAGCCCAGACCATTTAAACTTCAGGCCAGCTACTCTTCTCCTCTCTCTCTCTCCCTCTCTGTCTGTCTTTGCGTCTCCAGACCTGAGATGGACGAGCAACCTTAAGACTACCCCACGCTGGGATGCCCTTCACGATAATAAAAAGCCATTACCTTGACCGCTGACACGAGGCCAAGTGTGAGGGTCAGAGTGATATTTATTGATGAAACTCTGAGCTCCCAATCTGCTGCACTCAGTGCGCATCATACAGCTGTCAGCACAGACAGGGATCAGGCAGCATGATGGCCCTCGACATGGCCCATCTATAATTTATGAACTACACAGAAAACAACCAGGAGACAACAGAGGAGCCCCGGCTGCCCAGGGATTACCCTCCAGCCCAGCTAAAGAGATCTGAACGAGAACCACCTAAGGGCCACTGTGGGCCATGCTGATATGGGGCAGCAGGTAAGCACAATAGCTGGTGTTCCATATTCAGAGGGGCCTCGTCGGGATGCATCCCTCTGGAGGACAGTGTTGTGAATAATATAATAGACAGTGTTTACAGTGGGGATGTAAAGTGAGTGCGATGGTGCATCACACACCCCAGCACACTTCAGCTGAGCCCTGTAAATGAGCTAACAGAAGGGCAGGAGATGTAAAGTTTTGCACTTTATTCTACCAAAAGCTCTGGGACAGCCCAGTGGCAAAGCCAGTCAAGATGACGATGGCAAGGTGTAGACATTTTATTACATTTTGTATTTATTCATTAATACTATTATTATTATTATTCTTATTTATTGTAACTGTCAATTAGGAATTTTATCTCAAAACGACCAACTGATTAGTAATCTGTCATTCATTCAATTTCAACTCTTTGATCTCTTTTTAAAAACATGCTACTTTCACTAACCGGTGGGGGGAAAAAAAGCCACAATATCCAACTTTCCAAAAAATTCTTCAATCAGATCAATTGTTGTTGTGGGCCTTTTTTCCCTTTTCATTTTAAATCCCACTTGACAGTTCTTTGAGGGAAAACTTTAATTGCAAAGACACTTCGGGCCTGTATTTTATTTTATTTTTTTTTTAACACTAGGGTATTCTGTTTCCATTCTTGAATTCCCATCCAGATCAAATGCAATCCTTCATCGGCCAATTTTCTGACACTTTCTTTTTATCCTCCGAATTCATCTTTACATGCTGCAGACAGATATATATTGTTTCTGATCAATAAATAACCATATAATTGAATACTGCTGCATCTCAAATGAGGCCCTCATTTACCAAGCTTCAGTAAACAGCCTAGATTCTTTGCCTATTGAACACTGACATTTCAGAATTCAAACACATTCAGGGCAATGCACACAGATACTGTATCCCACTTAGGCTTTCTTTTCAATAGGGAACTATCTTCAACCAATAAATTATTCTGGGCATCTCCAAAGTCATTACACATTTATTTTGATCTCGCATCATAATTCACAGCTTGGCGCACAATGCATTTTCTCAAAATGCATGGTAATTCCTTGGCGCAGAGCAAAGTTATGATTCATTTATACTGGAGTGACAGCATAATGCAGAGACGTCAAAATCCATTAAACTGTTCAATGCCTTGGGGTTTATTTTTAGATCCAATTGAGATTTAACTGAAGGTGAAAAATATACAGTCAGGTGTGTTTACCTCACCTTTAGAGAGAATGTGTTATGGTTCCAATTAATTTGTTATTCCTGTCACTAAAGGTATTGTCTATGTCAAAGCTGTCACGACGCTTTGAGCTTTGTTTTCTAGAGAATGGCATTTAATTTTACCGTACACTTTCATAACTCTACTCATTTTAAAAGGTGTGCATTTTATTGAGAGCCACTTAAATTAAATGCATGCTGATTTGATTGCTTATCACGATGGCATATTGCAAATTTGCTAGCTGTTGCCTTGACCACTGAGCGAGTTAAATGATCATCCGCAGTTTAAAAGACATTCAATTATCTTTTGGGCACCCCCAGAGATTGGTGTTGAGAGAAGCATTCTACAGTCCGAGTGGATGCTAAATTGCATTACCATGGAAATAATGCCACCATTTAACATTGTTACCTTTGTGAATACTTTCCAATGTAAAAAAGCAAAGGGGCCCCAACTATGTTGCGGCACTGAATACCAACATAATTTAAAATACTTTAAATGGAGTATTACCCAAATATGTAGTAAAAGTATAGTTTAAATTTATGTGTGTACATTTACATATATATTTACATACACACACAGACACCTGTACAAATTAAGCAGAGATTGTAAATCCCACAGTGCTATGGTTCCTCTGTGTGAATGCCCACAGTGCACTGAGTATGGCTAGCTGCTCACTGTCTGAGATGGGAAAAGGCAGACAGAAGGGTTTTTTTTTTTTCTTCTACAAGGATTTTTTTGTGTGCAGTTATGGTCCATGATTATTAAATGTCTCTTGTTGGATGGGAGAGGCGCTTTATCAAAAACAGCCATTCATCAGGCTCTGTGCAAGACAGCTCACATCTGACCTCTGCAGCAATAATGCTGCATCAAGTAGGCCAACTACCTAGTTTAGCGGCAGAGCAGGGAGCAGGGGCCGGCTCCAAGATTAAGTGCGCTGTTTCAGGTTTTCATTCCCAGGGGCTCTGCTGGCTGATGTTGTATTGATTGCAAAAGTTTACCAGTAAGTATCACAAACAACAATAGCCAGGTCAACGATCGGTGATGCCTGAATCGCTATTCCCCGGCGGGGGGCTACACGTTCAGGGCTAAAGCACTGCCATCATCATGGCTGTGTGCAGGGTGCAGAGAGGGCTCTCCTGAGCTGGGGGAAGAGAAGTGCACTAGCTGTTCCTACTGACATTTAGGAAAGCGATATGTCAGTGTGAAATGAACGAGCGTGAGATAATTATAAGCCTTTGCATTATAAAAGGCTGCATCGACAAACTGTCGGATTGGCTTTCCACAGAGGCACCTGGACCTGTTAGGTACTCCAACATAGGTTACTCCTGATCCTACTTAATGGTTTAGTAATTTTTTTTAACGCCCAATGTAAAGATTCCTGTCTTCCTACACAAAAATGTGACAGATCCAAGCTTGGTGAAAGGCTAACGATTCACAGTATAGCCAATTTCTGAGAAAATCACTTTTCATGTTTATGATAGCATGTTCAAGGAAAAAGTGTTACCAACAAGCAATATTTTCTAGAAGGAAACTGCAGTGCAGCTGAGCAGTAAAGAACACGATTCACCCTAAGGCCATCTCCAGTAGGCTGAATGATGGTGCATCCTTGGCCCTGTTTGGAGGACAGCACACAACCCTCCATCACAGTGCCACCAGACCATTACCCGGGGACTGCAACAGGCCACCACACCAAGTAGGACTCCTCCACTGCCCCATGAAGCTAATCATGTGATTTGATGCAATGACAGAGTAATGACACAGATTGGTGGTGTGTTTAGCTTCTCCAGCTGGAGGCTACAGAGGAGGTGATAAACACGCGAGACTGCTGGGCCTGAGCAAGAGTCACAGATACCACATTACAGAGCAAGTTACAGAAGATATCTAAGTACTCTCACAAGTGAAATCAAGATTAATGGTGCTGCTGAGGGATTCCTTTATGTCCTTGAGTAACTGTATTTCACTTAATGAGGGACATTAGCTGTAATAAAACTACTCAGAAGTACAAGCCGTTAATTAATGCCTCCACATTACCACTGAACGAGAATAACCGAGTTGTAGGACCCATTGGACCAAATATTAAAGGTGCAATCTGTGGGCTCATAATTTCCACTGCTTGGTGCCAGTTCATCATTTGGACCTTTAAAAAATAGCCAAGCACTAAATTTCTACATTTGTATTGTGCAACATGGTTACTATACTACACATCATTCCTTTTAAGAATCATGCGGTCTTCCGGAAGGGTTTAAATTTGTGTATTTGTTTAGCTCTTCTTATTATATATGGCAGCAGTAAATTGATTGGATGGTGCACGAAGTTGATGGGAAATAATATAGTTGAAGTAAACAGCTGAAGTAAAAACCCACTCCTGTTTGACTCTGTTTAGTGTTACTGAGTCTGTTTCGGTATCAGACGGTATAAAAATTACTTCCAGATCTTTACCCAGCTCAGCACCGCAGAAATACATCTCACTAACCTCCCTCTAAGAGCACCTTTATCTGAGCTATAATCCTGGCTGTAATGTGGCCTCGTTAGGAAAGCACTGCTGGCCCACACCAGTAGCAACACGGGGAAGGCCTCAGGCACCAATGGAATTAATTACAGACAAAAGCAATGGTGTTTGCAATTGTCATGCCAAATTTATCACTAGCCACTTAATGTGTCTCATCTGAACTCATCCACACTAGCTGAATTGCCCCAGGGCATCTATTCTTCCCCTTTGAGGGGTGGGGTGGAAGAAATAAGAGAGCGTGTGTGTGTGTGTGTGTGTGCACACACACAGGGCAGTCTGCATCTGCTGGGGGCCAGCCTAAATCCTGGGCTGGAGGCGGTGTGTGTGCTAACAATGCCCCCAGCAAATACAGCATGTAGAAGTCTATAACAAATGTTAACACCCTTCCCCACCCCCTCATTCTCAATCCACCCAGCTAATTCTCCAGAGGGAGGTTCAAAGCCAATCTTGACATCTTTAATTCTGTCATTTTTGTGATGATAATCCTTGATGTGCTTGGATGTGGTGTCAGTAGTCATTTGCTCCACACAAAAGCACATCTCTACACAGGTTTACGGCACACAAAAATCAACGGATCAATGAAGTGTTCTCAATACTACATTAATAACGGCATAAAAATACAACATACACTAAAGTAGAGCAGCAATTCATGATTATTTTCATTCAGAACTAATCTGAAGATTAATTTTTTGGGTGAAATGTGAAGAAATAGTGAAAATGTCCAAATCAATTTTCCGGAGCCCAGGGAGATGTCTCTGTATCTGCTTTTGTCCGAACAGTCCAAACACAATGACGCTCATTGTACTATCATAGGGGACTTAGGAGAACAGTTGATATTCACATTCAGGAGGCTGAAATATTTGGCAATAATTTAATTTCAATAAATTAATAAAAAATTAAAAAATGCTGAAGCATATCACTGCACTTATAAATAACTCGAGTAAGCAGTTGAGGTCTACACAAACAAGTTTAAAGGTCTGCGATTTATGTATATTATAAAAGTGAACTACAATGTCATTAATACTGTAAAATAGTGCTCATCATTATACACTTTATTTACAAGTTTGCATCAGTTAGCTTGTTTCTTAAATTCTGTCATTTACATGGTTGTTTATATCAAGAGGACAAAGGCTCTCCCAATTGCACACTTATACATAAGCTGCCATTATCTTTCTGCTTGTGCAGCTGAAAACCTAATACCTTAGTTCAATAATAATGCAGAGGGGACAGCTCATTGGTAGCCCAGTGGTATAACAGAATAATAGCTCCAGAGGAGTCCTGCCTCTTGAAAACAAATATGCAGGTGCTTCAGTTCAACTTAGGAAAAATGCAGCAAAATATTGTATCCACAAGTGCATAATGTCTCATCAACACTGATCGGTTATCAATTAAACAAAACCCTCTCATTAGATTAATGAATGGCCTCAGCTAGTAATAGACTGTCTTATTGATGTTTGAACAAGGTAAGTACAAACCCCCTTACACAGCATTGAGATCCACAGTATCAGCAGCTGAGAGCAGATTTGCAAGAATGAAGAAAACAAACATAAAAAAAAAAAAAAAAAAAAAAAAAAAAAAAAAGGGAAATGCAATGAGAAACTGAAGGACACAGCAGGCTACTCTCAGAGGGACTGCATTTATTCCAGCAATTGTCATGCAAGCCTTGTTGTAAGTAATAATGTGGCCTTTAATGACGGAATGATGGACCTGCCAAACACTGCCTCTGCCATATACTGTCTGCGTGTCCCCGCCGTCCGCTTCTCACATACCCATCTGGGACGTATTAGCATATCCTCGTCAATTCACAGCCCACTTTAACATAATCCATATTTGCTGGGTAAAGTCCAACAGCAAGCCTCCCGTACAGCGGTCATATGATGCTATGACACACTTCAAGAGCCCGGCCCACATAAAGCATGCTTGGGCAGCTAAGCAATGCAGATATGCAAAATAGCAGGGCAGACTGTTCCCTACCTTGTACCTAGAGGGACAAATCCCTTTTGGCCAGACATCTCCAGACTGTTACCTTGGTATTCCTCCACAACAGTATTTGTAATTTTTATTCTAAATGTTCAGGAAAGAGGAGAAAGAGAGCAAAAAGGAGTCTGCTGTCATAGCTGGCAGTGAGTGTGTAGAATACATTGAGTTGCTGAGGCATGTCAAAGTATGTATGCTTCAGCTATCAGGGAATAATGCCATATTTTGATACACATTTGCTTGGTAAATATTCCTATTCTTACTCTCCCCACAAAAAAGGATGGGCTGCAGAAAGACTAAGCTCACATATATCCACTATTTTAAACTTATTGTAAATAATAGTTTTTTTTTTCCTGTATGGACACTAGCTTGCTGTGTTCATGTAATTGGTTCATTCCTGTACACTGCAATGCATAATGCAAAGAAACTGCTCATAAAAATGTCATGAGATAACTACAGGCATGGAAAACAACTGACGTAGTGAATCATCCCTGAAGAGCAGTACAATCATTATTTCAGAGAAGCCACATGCATCCTGAATGTCCTGACATACATTGATACTATAATGTGAGTGTAGATTTTATTGAGCACAGTCTGGAAACAGTTTAAGTGAAAATAAAACACGATTTTAATCAATCAGCCAATACAATCAGATTGGGGTGCAAAAAAATAAACAACAGCAAACCACCTTGGTGATACTAATTCCACATAAGTGAATGTTTCATTGACGCAAGTCTTTGAACGTCTGTGCAGTTAAGATATTCAGCTGAATTCCTCCACCGACTCGAAAGCAATACCTGTCATGAACCATCATCACAAAAGCCTTCTGAGATATAATCTCAGAGAACTTTTAACCCAGGAATTTCAAACCCTCCTGTCAAAGAGAAAGCCGAGATCTTAGGATCATGACACTCAGTCAGCAGCAGTCACACAGCTCTGGGCCGAATGCTTCTCAAGTGCTGGACTGTCTGGCAGTCAGAAGGACCAGAGGCTGAATTTTACAAGCCTATATTGAATATTAGTCCAATGGAGTCCACTTACTGTACACCAGCATACAAATACATCAGGCCTTGCTGCGTACTATTTTTCATCAAATACACAAAAAAAAGAAAAAGAATCCCCACCACTACTGTTGGGAGGTAAACAGAGTGAATCAAATCTTAAACAAGAGGGCTATAAATATTTCAGGCACATCAGTTGTCGACCCACCTAGTGTTCAGGCCCAAGATATCTAGTTACTGCTGAATTCTAACTGTGGTTCACATGATAATGAGATTCACTCACAGCAAGATCCACTGTATGTATACACGACACCTCCTTCATTTCACTAAGTTGTGGAAGTTTGTGGTTTAGTTCCTTCCTGCCGTCAGAACCAGAGCCTGCAAAAATGGGTGTCTGCTGCTACCACATGATTTTGATGAAAACGTACACAAACACGTTCCTCCTGAATCACAGATCAATATGATTTGTTTCCACAGAGGTCAGACAGAGATCCTCGAGGTCAGAGAAAGAACCCCACCACCACCACCAAGAATGAGGTTGTGCACGGGACCCTTCTCCGAGGGATGTCATGCTGTATGTCATCAGCCTGGTTAAATTGCACTGCCAGTGGGTAAGCAGCAGGGGTCACATGAGGCTCAGTGTGGACTGCAACATGTAACGCATGGCAGACCACAGTCTGAAGGCTGTCCGATAATGACTCAAAAACATCCCGATAAAGATTGAGGGGCAGCTTTTTTCATCTAAAAACAACTCATCTCAGAGTCACGTGTGCACACAGAATATAAACCCTATGCAGCCAAACTTTAAAAAGGGTTGTGAGGTTTTAGTTGTGTGACCAACAGTAATCAAAATATCTATATTGCATTAATAGAATCCACATAGATATGGTCTTCAAGTGTAAATAGTTTTCATTTTAGAAATGATTACACAAACCATTGCATCAAGTTAAAGGAAAATGTCTGTTTTGGGAGCAAGTCCAAGCATTTGCCCTTGTAAACACAAAGCCCACATGTGAAAGGGAGAGGCCTTAGTTGGGCAGACAGCAGAGGGAGTTAACAAAGCTAATTAGGAGAGGCTGACATGTTAAAGTGAGCTGCGGCTTGGGAGTCAGCTCTATCACATATGTTTCCTTTGTGGCGGGTGAAGTGGCTCCTTTGTTTGTGAATTGATGGCGTTTCGCTCCGCCGTCCCTTTGGGTAGAGGCACTGACCTGCGGAGGCCCCGACAGTGAGAAGAGGCTCTTTCTCTGTCTCACCGATGCCTGCTGCTCCAGCTGTCCCACTCCCTCCCAAACCTAAACCTTTCCAGAGCCAAGGATGCACAGTGAGATGGGCAACACCTGTAAAAGAGCGAATACCCCCTCCGCCCAGGCACCTCAAAGCAGTCTGCCCACCTGCTACTAAGCTCTCTGGGCCCTGCAGCTTAAACGCTCATTTTGTGCCTCTCAGCACGGGACTTATTGATATAAATAGCTGTGCACAAAGTGCACACTCTGTTTTCTCTTGGTCTGATGTAGTAGGTGTGTATGTGATTATATTCAATGGCAGCCTCTTTCAGGTGGGGATGAAATATGAGCAGTTTGGACACTGGGTAAATGACAATCTTTGCTAAATTCACTGAAAGTGATTATAGCTCAATTGACACATATTGAAATGGACAACATGACTGTATTGACCGTCTTAAACAAGGACTCAATATCTAACATGTAGAGAAAATATACTCGGTATTAAACATTACACATTCTGCAATAGATAGAGTGATAGATTTAATGATGACCTCACCATTTGTCTTGATATAGCTTGTCCTTCCTCACTCGTGAAACAAGCTTTGTCCTTGAACAAGAAAACCTATGGTTATAATAAAGAAAACAGTAGACCATGCAATGCAAACCTTTCACTTATAACATTGTTAATTGCAGATTAATAAATATAGAGCCTATGTATTAGTAACCACAGTATAGTTATTTTTCCAAAAGACAAAAATTAGAGCAAATCTAATACAATATCTCAAAGCATCAACTTTTAAGTCTTAACGTATGGTATGGGTCTGCAAGCAAAGTTTGTAAAAGAAGTCAATCTCATTCACATAGTCTACATGGTAACAGATTAATCCTCAGCCATTAGGGTGACAAGACAATCTCTGGAGTAGTTGAGTATAAATAAATACATTGAGGAGAAGATAATACATTAGGCTGCTGACCGGGCTATTCCATTACAGCAGCACATTTGTTTCCATACACGGAGGAAGCCATCCTGCGGATGGCGTCTTTCCTTCATGAGGTGAAAGTGGAATCTTGCCTCTGAGAGGAAAATAAGGACATCAGGACTGCCCGACATTAACTTTCATCACAAAAGTCATTTCATCCACCAGGAATAGAGGTTCTCTGTAGCTGGCTCATAAAAAGGAAAAGATATAATACACAGCCTTCAGTTTAAGAGGTAACAATAGTTTTGTCTCCATTAGGTTTTATAAAACAATAGCAACAAGAGGTGCATCTGCTGCCTTGCTATTCTAGAAACATGATTGTAAAAGACTACCTTGCAATGATTTTCCAGCAACACAAAACAACCCTAAAAATTGAATATTTTAGATGTTTTATATGCATCTTTAGATTTACAGACTGTTTTACTATTCCAGGTGGTAGTTCTGCTGGGGAAAAAAGAGAGGCAGTACAAACCAAGTGCCTGCATTGATTTTGCAGTAATTGATCTGATGGTTCCTTGTGATAATTGACAATTATCCCTGATTACCAGACAGGGGCTTAAAATCAGTCTAAGAAAATGACCAGCATTATGGGATGTTGTACAATGGCTGAGCAAAGATAAATCAATACACCTCAGAAAACAAGACAAAGAGTGTCACAGCAGAACACATGCTGCACTTCCTCTAACAATCCTTGACACACAGTATACTACCGCATGTAAAATGGACATAATAGTAATTTAGGAGCAGGGAAAAGCTTACATAATAAGTTGTTGAAAATTGGAAGCTCTAAGCACAGCTACAATGTGTGTGCAAGTGTAGTGATGCAAACCTGCGCACGTCTGCATCTTTGTCTGTGTGCATGTGCCCATAGCCTATAAAGCATGTCTTTCTGTGTGGCTACATGTCTATATTTCTCTGTTACTATGTGTCTGACCTCAGCTGATTGGCCCTCTTGATTCAAGCAGACAGATGCAGCTCATTGCAGCTTAATAAATATAGAGGCCCAGGGGATCACCACTAAACAGTTCTATTAAGTTGGAAACATGTCAGCCAATATAAAAGCAGCCTGACCCCGGGAAAGGTCAACTGTGACACGCATGTTTACTCAGGAAAACAACCCGAGGCTGGGAGGTCTTGTTTTATCGGATGTCTTCAAAAGAGAGAGAGTGTGTCTGGCTTCCCAATTGTTGGTTTTATGTGATTTTGGGTCTTTGAAGCTACAGAGGAAAGGGCTGTGTTGTCATTGGGCATTTTGATTTTGTAAAATAAAATGACTGGTATACAGGGTAAAATTGTAAAAAGGCCCAAGCTATGAAACCAAAAAATTTATGAAATAATAAATGTTACTTTATGATAAATGAAACTAATGATTAAACTGACCTCACTTAAAAACAGACCAGCTAGCCCCAGTCCAGCAGAGACTGGGACATTTTATCATTTACCAATAGAAAGTCCCTGTAGTGTCCAGTATGCCCTGACAAAGTAGTGCTGCACACAGGGCATATTACTCTTGTAACCTAAGGATGGCTAAAGCACTTAGCAAGCGACTATCGATGCCCCCAACCGCTACGAGCAAGAGACCATACTGGGTGGGAGAAAAATCTTACAAATAACCCCTTTAAAAGCAGAAATGACTGCATAAGATTTGGCAACATTTTTTAGCGAAAATGTGAAAACATCAGTGTGTGAATGAGCCACAGTATGGCCATACAGCCACACATATTTCTAGTATTTCAGAGTTATTACAGAGTTCTATTGAAATTATCATGCTAACCAGCGAAACCTGTCAAGCTCTGTCTTGTAATAACACATTGTGACACCAGATGCTCAGTGAGACTCTTCAGTACTACTTAGGAAGAGGATGAAGAATACCTTCCTCCAGAGCTTGCATGAGGCTTACTAGCTTACAACTAGCATTGTAGCTCGGAAAAACTAGGAAATCATTTAAGTTTGATGCTTGAAACTTTTCTTAAATTCCACCTTTCTACTGAAATAGCAGGTACAAATGGATACCCTTATCCTATCCTTAACCTGGGAAAATCTATTATAAAAGCCAACTGCTCAGCTGTTTAAAACCTAGTTTTTACAGTGTTCTTAAGTTTATTTCAGAACTGATATCTTTACTGGGCTGTACATTAAAACTATATGGATCCAGTTGGCCAACTGAATAAACGTCAATCAGTTCACAAATTATAAGAACATTTCATTAGAAAGAGGTGAAATACTGCCACCTATGGCCATGGTGCAAACAGCTTTAAAAGGGTGCTCTAACTATTTGGGTGTGTATTTAGGACTTGCAAGGGACAAAATAAATAAATAAATAAAAATCTGTAGAAACAATGTCAAAATGTTCAGATTTTAGATTTTACTGAAACACTACAATTCCTGTAATACAACTCCACTGCATTGCTACATGGCAAATGCCCACCACTTATTCAACCTTTCCCATTCCACTCCCCCAGTTTATAATAAGCTGATGACACAGAGGTCAAACTGTGTATTCATGATGACTGACTTGACTTGTTTTATAAAACTGATATAACAGACAGGCAGAAAATGAAAAAAGAAAGTGATTGTGGGGGCAGAAAGAAGGGACATAGCTGTAAGTCACACTACTCGTGGTATGAGCGTAGAAAGGACCTCACCACGCTGAAACAACCTTTCTCGTCAATTTAGGCACTTGAAAAGGCAGTCAGTATGAAGCCCCCCGCACCTGCTGCGGCAACACACTAAAACCTTTCACTCAACAGCAGAGGTGAGAGGTCCCCACATCCTTTCTTCACTAATCTGCCTCTACAATGTTTAATCAGCACATCAAAACATTGAGGGAGAGGAATTTCCATGTGTGGTGAGCATATTAGGGATGCAGTCACAGCGTTAACTAGCATTGATGAACTGTTTGCTTATGCAGTAATAATTAACTTCCATTACATTACTTTGTGTGATTACTTTCTTAATTGCCTGAATTATGCATCAATTTAATATCTAATAACCAGTCTCAGACATTAGACACTGTTCAGACACAAATTGCATGTAGTTTCCTAGCTTTAATTAAACACACCAGAATAAATGAAACGATGTAGGATGGATGTCTTGCAGTGATTTCCTGGGTGCTTAAATATGCTATTTATTATAAAAGCATATAAAATTCACTTTCTCCTCAGGAAAGCAAACCACAAGATGCCAATTATAGTATGCAAGTTGCTTTGCCATGGCTTTTTCAAAATCTAGACTAATAAATTTGTTGAGTGGGACTCATTGTTATATTATGCAAATATATTACCATGCCATTTTTTAAGTTTCAAATTTTGTGTGCAGAGCAAAACATGTCCCCAAAGATGATTTTAATTATAGAGCAGAATGGGCTGTTGTTTTGCATTGTTATTGTCCTCCAATAAAGAACCGGTGAGCCAGGACAATAAATTAGATTCTATGCAGATATTCAAATTATTTCTCATATCACTTAAATACAACATATCTTATACATACTCTGTATGAAATATGGTCATGTGTTTATGAGTTGATGTTCAAAATGAATGACCTCATCAAATATATAAAAACGCTGTAAAGGTATTTTAGCCACAGAGCAATTATAGGAATGTTATTTTAGACATGTCATAGGTTGGTATATCAGTGTGAAGAAAAACCTGCCCAAACTAAATGACTTTGCTCATCTCTTGCAATGCAATGCAAAAATAAACATATTAGAATGAGGCCCATCTTTCTCAATTGTAGCCTTCGTGGTACCTGATTTCAATTTGATTTAAAGGTAGTAAAACAACTGTATGTCATATGAACAGAATTTAATTAAAAAGCACACCCATGGAAGCACCAGGTCATTCAATGAATTGATATTAACTTTTAGTCCTCTTGTATCATCATTTTACCCTCACTCAAAAAGTGACATATCCACTTAAAGAGAAAAATGATCCCTATTTGCCTCATCAGCAGTAGTTTGGCAAACATACATGTAACAGAAAAGCAACACAGATTTCTCTCCAGAACAGCTGAATAAAAACCCTTTAAAATTATGTGAATGAAAACTATATTTCACATTAATTATTGTGAATTATTAACTTTTAAATTAGAGCAAATCAATGCAAAATTCACTATGCTGTAAAAAAAAATATTACCTATGGCTGAAATAAAAATGTATTTAGCTAATCTAAAGTCATGCAAATCCTTGTGACTGGTGTGAGGTCTGGCAGGATCGTTAGTCTGCCTTTTTTAAATGATCTCCAGAGCTGGTGAGCTGCTGGCAATGCAAGGTTAGACAGAAAATGATGGCAGCACGCGGATGCTTCACAGACCTCATGATAGTTTCCGTCTGTCATTATTTACGTCTGACTAGTCGCGTCATGTCAGCTACCTAGAGAGACACTTTTAATGTGAACCCCCCTCCGTTCTCCTATTGCTTTTCACAAGCAGTGTAGTATACCATTATTTCTTTGCTTCAGCACCTTTAGGTGAAGCTCGTCCCCCCCCATCAGCCAGAATCAAAGACAGATCCTCTGCTTGATATTATACAAGCTTGTGTCTTCCTGAGATGACACCGAAGCTACATACCACACGGAGAAAGGCAATTCTGTATCTCATCTGACTAATTAAATAAAAAAGGGGGAAAACATTGGGTGATGTTATGTCTGGGGATTTAAAATTTGGATCTCAAAAGATTTTGGAGGTTAGAGATGCAGTGGCAGTTCCATAATGAATATATGAAATAGTTGCTGCATAATCTGTAGTCATTAGCTAATGCAGCATGTTATCTTTAGCAGATTCTACTATAGAGTGTTATGGGCGTCTAAGACTGACTAACTAATGTTTCACAAAAAGCAAAAGCAAACCCAAAACCGCTATTTTATGAGTTCACCCTCACAAAACACAAATTCATTTCACAACAGTTACCCTCGAGCTCAATGGGATGGCCATTTATCACAGCACTACCCATGAATCAAGTCACGTTGTAAAATCGATCATTGATTCACCTTATTCCCTTGTTTTTCCATCTGAGCCACATAATGATCATTAAACTGACCACAGCATGTCCAAAAAATGGATTTATAATGCACTGAGTGCAGCCTGAAACATCACAAGGGTGGTATCCTGAGGAAAAGATGATACAGAGATAGCATACGCAAAAGAGAATTCATTTACTGTATCTTACTACTATAAAGCTCTTTCCTGCAGCCTTAAGTACAGGACATTTGGGCTGTGGTGTTGGAAACCACAGGCCAAGGACCTTTTGGCTAGAGTCCATCTCTATGCTTTGTGCACGTGATCCCAGCCGAGATGAGCATGCTTTAATGGGGCTGCTTAGCCCCATCATGACCCAATGAGTGCCGGCTGTGGAGTGGATGTGCTTGGTGTGTGTGTTCCCAGCAGGGAGACAGTGCCTTATGAAGGTCACAACTGCAGCAGTCTGGGGCTCTTTAAATGAACCCTGGAGAGGATAACAAGCCACATCTAATGCTCTCTCTTTGTGCTCTCACAGCCACTGATCCACCTGAGAGATCGAACAATCTAAAAACACACAAAAGCCAAACAAAATTGTCTCTTAACACACAAAAAACATACATTCAGTTACTCGTGAAAATGCCCTTTCCAATTACTATGCAAAATTATTAACTGAACTTAGGCCTAAAACATATCAGTCCTGAACTAAAATGAGAAATGTGGTGTTTTGCAAAGCAATTCTTGCATAGCCTGTATACAAAAATGGAAAAATGAGGAATACCATTTGCCTCAAGGGAATTTCAGTTCAACCACAGTATGTGACAGTACTGTCCTGTGCTATGGCCGCCTAATGGACAATGTAGCATTAATTCAGCTTCAGATGAACAGGCAGGACAGCAAAATCAAAAATTAGGAGGGGCCCTAGGTGTATGAATTATGCATATTACATTACCATAACCCTACAAGACAATGTGCGGCAAAACAATGCAGTGAAAATTGGGCTTCGACTGAGATATTGGAACAATTTCCTACATGGTTCTTGCCTACCTTAGAGGTGAAATTGCATTAAGCTTCCTCAATAACAGCAGAACCCATATGAGATTTGCATGTTCACATCTAGTCCAGTGAACAAAACACCATGTAAACAAGTCAGGGATAATTGAAAAGAAATTCTCCTGACTGCTTTCCCAGGGACCTATCATTCAGGTAGATGGAAATTTGTTTAAATGGCAGGAGAGAAATTACTTTTTTCATTGATTTTCCTTTAGACATCAAAGGCAGATAAATTAAATTGAGCAATTTTGTTTGTCGAGTTCTGAAATGGTATCCAAGAAAAACATGTCAGAAACTATTATTTGCTATCATGTCGTTCTTATTAATCCTGAGTCAAAATGGATAAATGAAAAAGCACAAAGGGGTTTACTGGGCTACAACACAGTTTCAGTTTGCATTAAGCCACATGCAGTGGCAAGAAACAAAAGCAGTCACACAGTGAATAAAGTGAAAAATTGAACTATAACTTTTAAAGAAAGTTTTTTAAACAAGCATCATTTGATAATAGGTTTATATTATCATTACCAGTGATCCAAAAATGAGTTGCGTCTAATATGAATTTTAACGTGAAATCATTCCCTTATTCTGCTGGCATCAGAGACTTTAAGGGTAATGAAGAACAAACATTAAATAACTGTAGTATATAAATTCAAACCATGACACCTTATTTTTTGATGTCACTTGTGTGCAGTCTAATAGGATCTTTTTTATATAACTACGATATGGCTTTTTCATGTCCACTCATTTAGGGCTGAAACTACATGGGTGCATTTGGGAAAGACTGCTGTAAAGGAGACAACCTTTAGCTGCAGCACACACTTGCAGTGTGTTGTGTAAAACAGTATGTGGTATTGGTAACTGCTTCTGTTCAAGCCTTGTAATCATTACCTGGCATCTTATTGCCTCTGTTGCTTTTAAAGCTTTTGTCTCATCCCCAGAAAACAGGGAGTTATAGCTGATCTTTTATTAAAACTTTAGGAGAGCGACCCCCTCCGGAGGGGGTGGAGGAGGAGTGGGACAAATTAGTGTTGACAGTAGACACTTAAAGCAGGAAAATCACAGGCCCACTGGGAGGCAGGAGCCACATGGGGCTCTCCGCCTGTGTAAAGAACACTCCAGATTTCACTTGAGATGCAGTCGCCTTTTAACAGGGCAGGGGGAATGTCAACAGACCCTCTTGAATGAACCAATAAAGCCACTAAAAGGAGAGGATTAACCAGCTGATATCAGGGACAGCGGTTTGTTGTGAATGCAACCCCTCCTTTCTCGAACATGGCCTGAAACACACTAGGCGGAACATTTTCTATGCTAAACATCCTGCTACACTGCCAAATTTGTGAGGTTAATTGTATAAATACTTGGTTATGGTCAAACTAGACTTAGCTATGTAATTTTATGCACAACTACTGAGTGGATGCATATAAATGGAGTGTAAAATATTATTCTGCATTGCTATGTAACTGAATTGCTTTGTCCTGACCTCAACTTTTAGCAGAAAATGAGCTGTTTCCCATCTTTCTCCTTTTCTATGGTATTTGCCCTGCTATTGCTTTAACTGCCCATTTATCAGAGAGAGCTGCTGTTCGTAAGTGAGGCTACACAACATGAAACGGTCATTACAAGACATCAGGGGCTTTCAATCTACTCTTAATTTCCCAACAGCTGTGATGAAAAGCCCTTAGTCCAATTAATGTGTCAAAATATGACCCAACAATGTCATGGCCTTCTCTCTATCCCATAAACATCAAATGAAAGACAAGGCTTGAAATATATTTACTTGAATGGCAATGACAATGTCTCATTTATATAAACCACCAAGCAAACATGCAAAAATGGCTCTGTTAGTTGTTTTTGGTCAGGTGTTGAACGTCATATAACAAGTAGAGCTGAACAAGGAGGATTAAGGTGGAAAGCTGTTAGTGACATTTAATATGAGGATAAATATATCTTGGAGAGGTGTGAGGTTTTTAAGTTAAGGTCTGTAAATGGAAAGTCTGATGAATAGGCTGCAACATGAGAGGATTGTGATAAATATAGGCTGGGTTCTGCTCTTTTACAATTCGCTACACAGCTTATTACAATTCACAAAACATTTTAAACAGCAATGCTTCATCTATTAAAGTCTTCAATCTCACTCAAATATAACAGACTATATTTGATCTCATTCTTTGCATGCCATCTTTATGAGGTAAATGTTCTGTGATTTTAATTCACTAATTAAAGTTTATGCGATCATTAGCAGATAATTCACTGGTTAATACTCTAACTATTGAACTTTCTGTCATGTACAGAGAACATGTAAGCACATCAATCTGTGCACTTCAGATAGGGAGAAATTGCTGGTTCATCTTTCCCTGTCCACCCAAATCTTAACTTGAATTTATTTCACTGTAGCTTTCTGCTCCCGTCATTAAGACCGGGCCCATGCACTTAAGTAGGTGTTTGGTGAAATAAATGTATAAATAATTTAAGTCTAACCGTATTCCTAGTAGGTTTAGGGTATGAAGCTGCATCTACCATTGCACACCATATGAGTTGATGATGAAAATGGATATGCAGGTACAGGGGCATTGATAGGCCTGCAGCTTTGCCCCCCTCCCCTTCACTATATTAATGCCAATCACACTTACAAATGCACCACAGTTATGGTAGCCAATATTTATTGACATTAACAAGCATGAACGAGTTTAGTTCACTTTAAACAGTCCAGGTCTACATCAACAAAACAGTAAATGACTTGACTGTGACTGATTTCATCTAGCTGATCCCTCTCAACAGCCAAGACAGTGAGGTGCTGCAGCCTCTCTTGGTTCATTGTGGACCTAAGCCACATACTCAAAACACTGAATGATCTCTCACAGTCTTACAATGGATAAGGGAGTTTTCCTGTTTCATTGTGTGTTTTCACTCGTGGCAATACCACCATGAATGCACATGATTCCTATTTTCACTCACATTTTGGTTAGATGATGCAAATATTGCGGAATAATTTTATTATAATCTGGTATAGGCCATATTGTTCATTGTTCCAGTTCGATGTTAAAAGACAGGAGGAAGTATGCCTGTTTGCAGGCCTGCTTTATTATCAAATGTATGTTGTTGTGACCTCAGTCTAAAAATAAAAACAGCCCGATAAATTTCCCAGCCAACGGAGTAACGTATGTCAGTCTGTTAACGTCCTGTGATTAAGCTAGCTACTTTAGCTGGACTCTCCCCCGATATATAATTATTAATATAATAATAACCATTATCATCTGGCACAGTGCACGAGCAAAAACAACTTAATCTACCTCTCTTCATCCCATTTCCATTTTTTCTCTGTCCTGGTTGCCTCTGTTTTTGAAGAACTTTCTTATGTCCATGCCTGTATAAGAGCTGTCCGCTGACAAGTGCATGTCCAGTCCACACACAGCGACAGCGTAGCAATAGCAGTGTTTGTATTTAAATTTCGCGCGCTATGTGTTGCCCGTTCCATTCAGTGATTATGCAGCATAGACGCACCCAGCGCCTGTGCATGCAACGCAACCTCTCTACTCTTTGGAGCGATTTTGCTGCAGCTCTATTTGGCTGGGCGCTTTCACAGGAGCTGTTCACTACTCCTAGACGCGTCAGTCATAGCGCAGGAGTATGGATATTATTCTGGCATGAAAAAAAAGACTCATTCATGAAATTTCATTGAAATTTTACCGGGGCACACGCCCCAGTAAAAAGTATCTGGCAACGCGCATGTGCAGGTAACTTTTGATTGTGGGCAGTGTAGTCGTGGCGTAGGGGTTTGTGCTGATGCCGCACAACAAGAAGGTCGCGGGTTAAGTTCCCCTTCCTAGGCCTTTTCGGTGCAAAGTTTGCATGTTCTCCCTGTGCTTACGTAGGTTTCCTCCCACCGTCCAAAGACGTGCATGTTTACATTAATTGCTGACTCTGAATTTTCCATGGGTGTGAGTGGTTGTTCATCTGTGTGTGTTAGCCATGTGATGGACTGGCAACCTGTCCAGAGTGTACTCTGCCCTCACCCAATGTGAGTTGGGCTCTAGTGACCCATAAACAGATAAGCAGTAGAAGATGAATGAGTGAACTCTTGATTGCATTATAATAAAATATTAACATATCATTCCAAAAGTAATATAAAGATTATTTTTCTTTTTAAAAGTTACCTTTTATGTGCGCCAATGACAAGTACACTGTTCAGGACGAGGACTATAAGCTGTACATAAGTCAGGAGTTCAACTGTAATGAAAAGTGAAACATACTATTTTGCAAGCTATAGAAAAAAAATTACCCTATGAGATTGTTGGAGAAAAAAAAGAAAAAAAAAAAAAGTAGAATACGTATTTTAGAGCAACTATCCCATTCACTGGAAACTTAATTCTTTCCTGTGTCAAGCAAGGCAGTGTTAGATGAATTTAGGCAGCTGCTATGTGTATCTGATGTATAATGGAGAAGGTGAAGGCAAAACATTGAGGGATTTCCCTTTAATCAGATCTCTTAGGAATCCATGTAGTGGACCAATACCCCAATGAGTTCCCTTTTAAAAAGCCAAGAATATTAGATTGGCTGCACACTGCCTCGGTTTTAGCCTCAATCAGAGGGAATTGGAGAGGATTTTGTTAAATCTAAGAGCCTTTTACATCTCTGAAAAGTTCATTTCTCTTCATCTATTAACTCTAAATAAAAACCTACCATAATTTATGCATTTGTCCATTTAGAAATCCTCAAGTTCGTGAGCTGTAGATCTGAGCCCAAATTTTGAGCTCACGGATGACCAATCACAGAGGTGCGTGCCTCAGAGCTGAACCGCAAATGGATCCTTCACAGCATTGTAAATCAGGACCTCAAAGAGTATTATTTAGCCTCAAGCAAAGAGTGCCTGTTTATCAGATGGTGTCTGAGTCTAGGAGAAAAACCTCCCCATAAATCTGGGCACCTTTTATGTGCACATGGAGACTGGCTGGCTCATTCTGAGTTTAAGGCTCTCAAGAATGCAGAGGTAAGCATGGCATGTAGGAGAGCAAACATTGTATGATGAGCTCCTGAAAACTAACTCAAATCAATGTGGTTTGTGAGACTTTCATACTGTCAACATATTCTCATACATTCTCAGTAAGACCTGTGCCCCCCCACCCCCACTTAGAAGGCCTGTGTATTTTCCATTTGATTTAAGTGCAGGCAAAAAAAAAAAAAAAAAAAAAAAAAACACAGACCACAAATAAGTGGCAAATCATAACAGTTAAAGGGTGAATTCAAGGTGAATCTTGGGTTTTGCTGTAAGCTTTGCATTCATGATTTAGTGTGTCTTGTCAATATACAGTTTCAATAAGCATTGTCAATTTTTCACTAGTGTCACTAGATGCCACACTGCATCCTATGGTGTGCTGGATGTAAGTTATCACAACTGCAGCGCTGCAGCAGGTAATTTTCTGAACATTTTATTTTGTTGTATGATTTATTGCTGCTCAGACATGGCAATGCTAACCCCCAAATGATAAATCAAACATGCAGTGGCTCCCTCTGATAACTCAATAAGCACCTGGACTACTCCTAACATGTCACACCTGCACTTGAATGTATACAGTTCTCATTCTCGGGCCTCACTGGGGGGTTCAATACACCTGTCTAGTGCATTTCAGCAGCCTAGCAGCTGGGAGCGAAACATTATGCATGCTTAATTAGGAGGATCACGAACCATGGGAAGCAGTTGGCAATTTTTTAGCCACAGTATATTATTCGTATTATTATACTATATTACATTTTACACTGTATGAAAATCTGTTCATTCTTACAATTAATACATTTATTTCAAAACAAAACGAATTTATTGACCGAAAATAAAAAATGCAAATGATCAATGAGAAATTAAATGCTTTAAAGAATATAGAAAAGTAAATGTGACATTTTTTTTTTTCCAAATGATCACTGTTTTTGAGGTGGAAACTGAACAAAGAACATGAAAAATGTAAACAAATTCGTGTTTTACTCTCACACTGTAGAGTATGAAATGACTTGATTTAATGAGCATATTTAACAAGAGAATACCAAGGGGAGACTTTGCTGATCAATATTATTGTATACTTTCTATCCAATCAATTTACTGCCTGCTTAGCAGCCATTACCAAGTGTAATAAATAGGGGTTTGTTTAAGAAAATAATAACATACTGATTCTCAAAACCCCGAGGCATTTATTAAGTTTCATGGAAAAATATTCAACGTCTTACTGTATATGGACACCACACAAAAAGCCCATTCAATTGATAGATTGTACACTCAGACTGTCAACAAGTAATAAAGCTAAGTGTTGACTTTAAAACACTTAGTAGAATTTAAAGGACTGTTTTTGATCAGAATAAGTATCAGAAATGTACATAATCAAATCAGCCCATTATAAAGCATTTACACCCCCCAAATATATTTATAATAAGAAACGCAAACATTTCTTCCCATCATAACCCAAGCAGACACATGATAAGTGAATAAACCTGTAGCTAATTAAGTAAGTGAATTAAGTTTAGATTCCAACAAACAAACCTTTAGGTTTCTAAGATGAAAAAACAATCTTCAATGAGATAAAATTTGATCCCTGTAGATGACCTGTAACAGCTAGCTACAGTCGTATTATGGCCACATGCAGATGTAGTGACGTCTAAGAAGGCATTTCAGACAGGAGGTTAAATTTACAATGAGTTTTTTGTGTTTTACAGGGCCAATCTCCCAGGCAGCAGTTTGAGAGTGTTGCTTATAAGGAGCAACTCTTATCAACACTACACAAGGTATGTGTTTATCACAGACTATGAGTCATACGCTCAATTCTGATATGAGCTACAGCATTGCTACAGAGGCTATAAACCCTATAAGGGAATGAGGTGGGGAGAAGCAGTATGATAACTCAGAGCGTCCTGCTGTAATTATGGTATTCATGAAAAGATGAAATTGAGTGCAGACTAAATCTGTAGCTCTAGGCAAAATCAACAGCTTGGCATTACGCCGTGACCCCTGCCTATCTTGAGGATACAGCAAACATACCAAAACTTTGGTGCTTTTTTCATCAGTCAGGAGTGAGGGAATGAAGTGCATCGATTGCTTGTGATTATTAACTAGACTGAGATAAGCCCTCTCCTTATTATGCAGATTACTGAGGCTCCCCGCTCCAGCATATTGTACAGATGCAAGGGAGCAGCTGCTCTTACAGATGGTGGGTACACGGATCTATCATTATGCCTCCATTGTCTCCACTTCAATTGTTTGGGGGACAACAGAACTGCATCAAAGAGGAATCCGACTGCAATGAATTAAGAAAGAGAAACGAAAACCATCAACTAAATTTATACACCGGAGGCCGTGGAATGGAGAGGAGCGTAAAGCTGAAGCTACTCCATATATACAACCATGGTGTCGCCCACTCATGTATAGTGTACCCAAATCTGTTGGATTCAGCACTGTGCACCAAACATATGTTAGTTTTTTTTTTTCTTTTTTATTAAGAAAAAATTATTAATTCAAGACCCATATTAAGAAGACTTTACAAAAAAGCCTGCAGCCATTTAATATAAAATAAGTCAACTCAAAAGCTAACATTTACAGCTGTTTTTGAAACCCCTCCTCCAAACACTAATGCAGTGTACACTTTTTTGTTAGTGTATCATGGAGTCGTCAAATTATCACAGCACATCATTATAACAACACTACAGAGACAATACATGATGATGGCTTCCGAGTAAAAAATTTTTAATATATTAAATCATACCGCAAAGGCAACCACAGCGAGGGTGGAATATGCAGACAACATCATTTTTGCCCTTAAGGAGAACCTCTGGTTGTCCATTTGACTCGCCACACCTCCTGCTGTGTACTGCTGAGATCAGGACACTGGTAGCTCCTCTGATCAAACATGACATTACACTAGAGGGAATTACATGCTCAGATTATAACAGAGAAGGTCACATCTAGTTGTAAGTCATGACAGCAGTCACACTATTTCACAGATATAGCTAAGGGTAATATTACTTCAAAAATTAATGCAGTGACATTAAACTGAGCACAAGTTTCGTGTACTTGTCAGGTAGGCTATGAATTCAAGTTTATATGAAAATATCCACACGAAATACAAAAAATATTAATGAAGTCAATTATCATCCATGTTTTGCACCAAATAAAAAAAATGTATAAAAATAAAAATAAACTTTTCAATATGGAATTTATTCACTCTGAGCGTTCAATACTAGAAGAGAATAATGGACTGGGAGAAGGAAATGGATTTCAGCAAGGTGAGCAAATAAGTAATCTTCTTATGAATAGCAAGAAATTAACTTTTATAATTTTCTGGGAAAGGAAAGAGGGGTAATGATAACATTTCCAATAAAACATTCCCATACTATGATTTTGAGATATACATATATAAAAAAAATTCATGTGAATTATGTTCACAAACTGCATTGGTCAGGTGGCAGACAAAAATACACAGCACGTGAAATCATTCAACCCTCGACTAATCATTCATGTGCACTCATAGAAGGTTGGGCTAAACGCAGTAGACAAACAGCAACTCTGTAATGCCCACCAGATAACTGTATTTCACTATTATTTCATTGCAATATATGCAAACATTAAACGTGAATCTTGGATATTGATGATTCTTGTCTTTCTATGCATTTATTCTAACAGTAGCCATTGATTACAAACGAAGCACTCTTTCAACAAATGCAAAATGCACGCTGGCATCCATACAGCAGTAGTAGTAGCAGTAATTCCCATAAGGTATAGAGAACTAGTATTATTTGCTCCAAATAGAAAATCAATTCCTTGGCGAGTATTTTCTGCTTTCAATATCCTAAAGAAGCTGCTGGTTTCAGATGACCTCAGTATGAAGTAATAAATCCCTGTTTACCATCCTCTCTCATACTATGTGTTTATTCAGTATTGAAGTTGAATTAATGGCATAAATGCAACTTGTAAATAGTTCAACGCCTCCAAATACACTTGTTAGAAAGGCAAAAAAAAAAGGTGAAGTGAAATAAGCAACTCCATCCCACCAGGTCAGAAGGCTATTTCAACATTAATTCCTTAACTCATAGCTGCTGCATTCAAATAAAAAGCAGGTTTTTGTTCCTTCAGTCATGTGTCATGGATGAATAGATTGAGCTCCTGTCAGAGCATAAAGCTCCCTCAGAAGTCAACACTGCCTCATCTGTTGTTAGGACCTGGTCCACATGGGGCCAAATTTGATTGGAAAGCCCAAAGGGAGGAGTTCCACCAGTCACAGGGGCATTGTTAGTGCCTCCAAAATGGCCAGAGAAGAATGACTGATTATGCAACCACAACCAGGGTTACTAATAGGAATTCTATTTGAATTTCTAACATAACAGATGTTTGCTGGGCACCTCCATGGAGTGCGCATACACAGTTATGCTAATTTGCCAGTGTTTCCCTTCAAGTTAGCTCAGAGTCATTAGAGCACACAGCTAGCTTAGATCCCTCTGTCAAACTAATAATTGGCCATTATTGATATTAATTAACACTTTTGCTCTCTATGTCCTTTTTGACCCACTATCTGTTAGTAAATCCAGTTACTGAGTCCTATTAGGGCAATAAAATCCACAGGACTCTATAGTAGTTGTGAGCCATTTATCAGAAAGAGAACATAAAGCCAATTAGGAATGGGTGCCGACAGTTGTCTTCATTCTCCACTGACTACTTCTTGATCTCCATTATAAATTGCTAATAGGGGAGATACTGGTTAGCACAAGGGAGGAGGAGTGGGGGTTTACCACTGCTCACTCCCACCACTGATGACAGGTGAAAAGGACCAGTAACAATATTCCTGCTTGATGAGGCTACACCATCATCAGCTGCTGCTCTTTTTTTCTCCTGTCCTTTTGGAGTGGGGCGTTGTGGTGCACCTTTCCCTGGTCTGCTGGTCAATCATGCTAATTGGCCCAAAACTAGACTATTACAGAAAACCATTGTAAGTTGATGCTTCAGCCTCCAAAAGTAATAGCTATTATTACTTTTGGAGGAGGCTGTTATGATGCAATGAGCATCGGAAACACTGTACACTATAGCTTTATAGGCTGAGATCAAGAAATCCTAATAGGTATGTATTGACTGGTTTATTTTCCATAAAACTCCAAAGGGGCTGGCGGTTGCAAGAAGATATATCAAAAAAGCTATCAATAACAGTTGGTTCCTGTGTCTACAATCAATAGTGAGCCATAGATGGTTTGAATTTTAACAGTTCTGTTTCGTCATTTAAAAAGACAGCAGACTATATGATGCAAGACAACACCCATGAGATTTTTGCAGTCCAGCACCCTCATCCGTTTTAATTTTGGCAAAAACAATGTAAGCTGTTGTGTTTAAATTGATAACAGGTTTTTATTGGTCTAATCTGACGCAGTGGGAATTACTGGCTTAGTTTTCTCAACCAAAGCAGTTTGGGAATATGAAGGATCATGAGTTGTTGTTGAAGCAGGTAGCCTATCATGACCTATATGAATTACAACTTATGCTTGTGTTCCCTAAATCCAGATGTTACTTTGGCAGCCCAGCTTTATGACAAGAGATATAGCAGTTCCCTAAATGAGCAGTATTTAATAGCCTGGATTCAAGTGTAAAGGCTTTCTCCCCTATGCATTACTCCAAGAACCTAATTACAAGTTTCATCATCAATCATGAGCATTATTTATTCAGTGAAATGAATTTCTAATTAATAACTGATGAGCACTATGGCCTCAAAGACTGTAGAGCAATTAATTATGGTTGGCAACAGGGAATTTCCCTGTAAAGGACTATCTGGTGCACAGTCACAGCACAGCAGTGCCAACAGGCTAATGTCCACAAGGAAGAGACTGGATTATTTTTGTACCTAGGCTTTATTGAGATAATTACTTTCATGAATGTTGGCTGTGGGTTGTCATGCCATTGTTGGTGTAACAAACACAGAAAAACGTATTTAAATTTTGTAAGATGCATTTTTGAACTGTCATTGCTGACGTTCTGTGGTGTCACCCTCTATCTTTCAAGGTCTTTCTTCTTTTTGATTTCCTTTTTTTCCCCTAGACCACAAATACCAACAATATGTACAGCTTCACAGTATGGAATTCAGTGTGTACTCCAACTGCGCATATAAAGCTTTTTAAAAATAAATAAATAAATAAAATCATATGTTATTAAAATAACTCACTTGTTGATCATTTCCCAGCACTGCTTTAAATGTGTGCTTAATGTGTAATAGAAATTCCTATTTCCTGTACTTTTTTGTTTTCACAATTCATGAAGTTAAACACAATCACTATATATTTGCCATCAGGATAAACAGAAAGAACAGAGGAGCTTGATTATCCATTCATGTCACTGTACATAACCAGAACAGATGCAGCGTTTGGATGTTGTTGTTGTTGATTTTTTTTGGTTTGTTTTTTTGGGTTTTTTTTTTTTTTTTGTCAAAATCTAGGGTGCTATTTGTTTGTTTTTGTTTTGGGGGGGTTGTCAAAACTGATTTCCTCCTATACTCATAATCTATGACAGATGTTGAATGCTTGTAACAATATATATACTGCAAGTTGAAATGCTTAATGCTTGCTTGCCTCTCAATGAATGCTACCTATATGACCTATATATATATAAATATATAAAACAATATGCATGAAATAGAAGAGATTTTCCCTATACATTATCATTACATTTTCTCATCTTTTTAATGGCACTATGATGAGCTAATTCTTTTCTGGGCCAATTTAAGTTACAGAGTCTTTGTAATAACCAAAGGTCAAACATACACTAGTTAAAATGACATAAGTTTATTATATATCTTCATTCAGACATTATAACATGATAGACACATTATGAATGAAATAGAAAAAGTCAGAAGGAAGATAAAGAACCCTGAGAGGCTAAAATTTTTTCAATTACAAAATGGAAATCGGTGAAGCAGCTCCTTAATTTATCTGTTGTTTCAATTCAGCACAAATTTTTGCACATTTGTGGCAGTTTTTTTCCCCATGTATTCATCTCAAACACATCTCTATCTGCACAAAGCAGAGATGGATTGAGTCATGCATGGTTGTTTGAGCAATTCAAAGTAAACATAATAAATGTGCATGACTATAATGCTGAATTGCAGTATGGTCATAATGTGTGCAACTTGTTTCTTATGGAATGAAAGACACTACAGGATTTGAATAGGTCTTTTAATTTAATATAAAGTTTCTTTCGAGTGCAAGGCATGTGCTCACGAGTTGTTTGGCTTCTGTCGTCTTACATATCTTTGTGATTGAGACATTTAAACTATCTATTCAGTTGTAGGACAATTCATTGAATGCACTGAGGATATTGGACAAGTGTCTATGTGCTCATTGCTTTATTGTAAACTTACAATGTCTTTTCTCTCTGTCTGTTTTGAAAGGAAGTGCAGTGCAGAGGAACTGAAAAACATCATCTGAGAGTCATTCATTTTGTTTACGCATGCATTTTTTTCCTGGTCACAAGGGGCAGCATGGCATGTCAGATTGCCCAGATCAGTCCGATGCATACACTTCAACATCAATACTCTACTGTTCAATTTTGGATTTTTATATGTGTGCAACAACACAAAAAAGTTAGAATATAGTACTAAACAGGAAAAATATATTTAAATAAAATGTGCAGGAGAGGAGGGAAGTCCACAGTGCCCGAATAGGGTCTTTCCAGATTACTAAAAACATATTACACTAATAAACAAACAATTTTAATGAATCCAGTAAAATGTCTGAACTGTCTCCAGACCTGGAATATCATATCCAATCATTTTATAGAATTTCCTGCTGTGAAAGGCTTCTTTATTTGTTGCCATACATTAAAAAATTGCTAATTAAATTAACATAATATTAAAGTCAGTCTGTGCACCTTATAGGAAGGTTCTGAAGTTAAAAGAATTGAGAAGACAAGGCCAAATATTGATAACACACCCATATTGAGACCAGCACACTCAGCATGGCTGTGTGGACCAACTGGAGATTTTGGTAAGATTAGAGTGAGCACACTCCAAGAGTAATTACAAGTTCAGGCCTACCAAACAACAAGCCAAGGTCAGCTTATCGCCTTTCAACTAATGTGTCCACTGATGTGCAAATTTAACAACTGTCAGAAACCAACGCAGGGAGAAAATGTTTTCTTCACACAAGAACAGAGTGTAAATACTGAACAGAAACTGGATAACTCATGACAATATGTAGTTTGTTTGCACATATTTCACTTGCTGAAAGCCCGAGCACTATTTCTCAACGCAAAAAATGAGGAGACATAGACATGAGCTTAAACCTACTGTCGATGTCAGAACAGTTGTGAACAACAGCAGCTAAAGGAGAAAAGATGACCTTCACACTATTGATCTTGACGTCAGCTATGAGTTAGCCACCACCTTTGACCCTGTCGTTTAACTTTGCTTTTATTATACTTTTATCATTGCACGAATACGTTTTGCATTGTTACTTTGTTTTAAAGTCTGTGAATGAATTGTTTGGTCTTGTTTTTATGTTTGCAATTCAGCTTTCCTCAAATTGCCACCCAAGGGACGGATAAAGTATTTGAACTGAACTGAATAGAATGCACAAGAATGAGTGCACAAGCAAAACAACGGGAATAAACAAACCACAATTTACTTTATGTTCTAAATTTTCTTACAAAAAGAGAAAAGAAAAAAAAGAAAAGAAAGACAGCTAAAACTAGAAGAAACACTCAGTTAGCAGGCACAATTAGATTTCATCTGCCGAACACTGCTAACGTTGTATTGCAGTTGCACTTCTCAGGAACAACGGGGTGCTAATGTGCACTTTTACTGAACCTGATCCATCAGGTGTGTGTCAGCCTCAGTCACCATGAAAAACTAAGCCTAGCCCGAGACGGAGCTTACCTTCTCCTGGAAGTAGACAGGCCCCGGCCTCTTGACACGACGGCTGAAGCTACTCGGCGCTCCTGTCGTGGTTGAAATAGTGCAGCTGTGAAAGACAAATTCAGCCACAGCAGGAACAGCTCGGCGACTCGTTTTTCACCCACCATCTCAGTTCCGGGTTTGAAGCGCCGCGGCGGCTCTGCTCAGCTAGTTAGCTTTAGCAGTTCGTTACAACTCCCGTTGTCCTTCTCGCCCGCAGCATGAATATAGCTGAGCTTTTTCATCACCTAATTATAATCAGGAAGTTAAATATTTGCTTCCGTGTGTTAAAACAGCCATTTCCCAACTTTTAAAGTGTAATTTCAGAGGACGTTAGTTTGGGGATATTTTAGTGTGATTAGCGGTGATTGGAAGCTGACCGGGCTGAAATGAAGCGTTCCTATTGGCTGATCCTAAAAACGCATCATTTGTCTCTATGCGGATGATGATAAACGGAGGACGAATTGTGTAAATAAAGTTCACTTTTTAAATAATACTGAAGGAGGTATCCAGAAGTATCAAAAGTAAATGAGCACAAATTGATCATTCATTACTCAGGCATTAAGAGAGAATCATTTTAAGATTCATAATAAATAATTCATCAACTCTGGCACAAATTCACAATCAATCAATCACATGTTCTGTCAGATAATAGACCAAAATCTAGTTATATCAGAAAATCATTTTAAAAATATTAATATGTCGATGCAGGCAGCATGAAACAAATGTTATTCTTGTATGAGAAATAACATGCAAAATAGACAAATCAATGTATCCATATTTCTGTGCAACAAAACATTATCAGTCTATAACATGTTCAGGATTAGCATATGTTTGATGATCCCATGTGAACCAACTGTTTCACTCTTCTCATGGATCGCCTGTGATGGTTGAGTGAACTAGTTGTCGAACTAGCAAGAAGTCATCGGGTCAGTTCATTATACATTATTTCACTCTTACAGGCCTGCCAGGTCACTGCAGACAGTAGATACTCTAAGTCATCTTCAGGATGAGTGAGACACATAGCTGAGACACTACTGTGCACATCCTAAAGCTGTCCTCTGCAGGTCTTCAACACACACACACACACACACACACACACACACTGAAAGCTCTCGTCTTTCCATCTGGTAAAGTGGGCTGTTGTGATTGATTTGTGGATTTGCTCCCTCTTTTTTTCTCTCCATTTAAGTGAAATAATGTATGGAAGCAATCTGGCGACAGACATTTTGGAAAATCTATTTGAAATCATTTCAGCTGAAGCCATGGCAGTTTGTCTTCTTAGGGGAGAGGAGCAAAGTATAATTGTCTGCAGTCTAGTAAAACACAGTATAACTGCCATCACACTTGACTGAGCTTATAGCCAGCTAGTCCCATGGCCTCTAGAAGATAGAGCAGTTAATGTTCCCTTTTATTTTAGCGGATATGTCACTTGTATCGCAGATTTATACCATGATACAGCAATTTTGTCCAAACAGATGGATAATGGTGTCACCAGCAAAAAGCCCTGTTTTTTATTGAGTTTAGAGCATATTGTTTAGATAGCAGACTGTGTTGAACAGCTCTGCCAGCGCTTTTTCTCTTTATCTCTCTAATCTTGCCAGTATTAGATTTGATCATTTTTGTTTGAAGGAGGAAAATGTGGCTGTAATGGCTTCCTAATAGCAAACACAGGGGATACAAATCCAGAGACCCTGTTCTGTAGTGCTTCCATAAGCACCACTGATTTATAGAGGTCTTTATGACAGAAAGGAAAATGATCTGCTGCAGGTATAAATCAGGTGAGGAGTAGGAAATTGAACTTAGATATCATCTTGTCAGATGCTTAATGCTCTTCCTCCTGTCACATTCGATAGGACCAATTTGGAGAATCCTGCAGAGGTAAAAAGAAGACAATTAACAATGACAGTGTGGTAATAGATGAAGCTATAAAATGAACCTGCTGCCTGCAGGATGCTTTGTATGATTTCCACATGAGGTAGTGGCATGGCTATGTTGCCTCAGCCTTTCATTTCTTCTTGTCCCTCTTCTGATTTTGGTGGTTTCTTGAGCATCCTCCCTCAGAAACATACAATACTTGACTGCAATAAAACAGAAAGTGTAATTCCTTGGCTACAGCTACTGTGCTGCCTATGACAGTACTTGTAAATTTAGGTTAACCTTGTTTTTACATTATTGATTGCCAGGGCATGTCCTACCGTAACACTAAATAAAAGTAATCAATATATCAATGGTCAAGCACAAAATAACAGCCAAAATAAATTCTGTTACTGTGATAGATTCTAATCTGGTTCATGCAAGTAATTCACCTTAAAGGAAGGCAGTTTTTAATTCTGTGATTAAATAGATATTTTCATGCCCATGTTGTCTTTCTAAAAGCTTGTGCTATTGTTTAGTTAATTTATAATCAAGGTGCAATAGGGGCTTGTTTGGAGTAATAATTGTCAAACTGGATTGTGCTCAAGCAAATGTCATCGCTCGATGTTGTAATGAGTTCAGGAGGGATCAGAGAATGACAATGCTCTCTGATCCCTGAATGTCACTCTGGCATAAACTACAGCACAGTGTTTTATTGCCAGCATCATGCATTCAGCAGGATTCATTTGTGATTTGACAGATAGAATGTGAGGGTAAAAAACAAAATGGAAACCCATCCATCTGCATGCATAGCCCTCAAATGACTTGAATTTTAAAAACTAATTTCTCGGAAGCTGATGACCTTTTGTGCGACACTGCTCAACTTTGTCAAGTGGCAATTCAAGTCCAAACAGCTGAATAGTTTCACAGTAATAGCCAGAGATCCGCTGCTCGGGAACCATCACCCCTCGCATGCTCATCAAGCCAAGCTTTTGTATAATCTAATTTGATTTTAATGCTTCTCTGAAGGAGGTTGTGCTCTTATTGCAGTGTAATGATGCTGTTGTCAAGAGCCAATGGTGATGTCTAATATCACAAACGTTAACTGTTTCTGTGACACTCATCCCAGCATTTTCCACATCGTCTCAAGTGCACTATGGTTTAAGCTGCATGCTTTATGACTTTGTTTTTCTTCCTGTTGCATTGCACTTCATGATTGACAGAAACATGGTAAATCTTTTAAACCCCCTTCTTTATTACCAATGTCTGATATGGGTTTTTTTCGTATTCAGTACAGTAGATAGAGCATAACGATGAAGGCCTTCGCCGAGATGAGGAGAATTTTGAAGTGCTCACACTCAGGGGCAGCAAATGGAAAAGTGACAAGCCTGGTGCACTTGTCTATTTTACTTATTCTGTGCCTCTGTTTCATATTCTGCTTCGCACCGCAGGGTTATTTTCCTCCAGGGTTCAGGAGGGCACGCTCTTTCATTTCTTCAGAAAATTGTTTCGCAGGATTTCAATCTTTGGCTGCTAGATATGACAAAACACAATATCAAGAACACTTATGTTTCTTATCTGCCATTTTTTCTGGGTATAAATAAAAGATCAGTATAAATTTAAGTCAAGTGGCCTCCAATGCACATGTGAGAGATGAGTATGAAAAGAACTATGAACCTTGGGACAGCCACACTGTACATTTTCATTGCATGCTCAAAATTACCTTGGCACTGGGGCTTTGTATGTCATTTGTCATCCTTGAAAATCAATTAGTGTTTCCATGATAGTAATCCAGATGTAATCCTTTGAGTTTTTGGACAATAGGGCACAAACCTATGTGTATATTTTGTTTTCACTTTTTTTTTGGTCAACAGTGCAAATATTCTGATCAGGTAGTTTAAGGTCCACCATATATGTAGATTGTACCTAAATAAGCTTTCTATTTCAAATTGGACCCCCCCCCAAAAAAAAACAAAAAACAAAACATCTCTGCACAAATGCTTGTACCAGAGTAACTGGTCTATAAAGTCAAAGCTGTTTAACTTTGGCTGAAGAAACTCTTACTTTAGCAACTGTTTTTTTTTTTTTTTATCTCCCAAGAAATTCCTAAATCTCTGAATCTCTCTCCTCAAGCATTGTTTAGAGTGAAAAAGCCAAACAAAGAAATGAATGCTGTAATAGAGTTGAAAACCTTTCACAGAAATAATAATTGTACAAACTGTCAAGAAATGATTCAGCGCTGAAGAATCCAAAATATTACTTGAAAACACATTTTCAACCCACACGGCAGAGATGTTCTGTGATGAATTACTTAGGACGATGCACATATGCAGCCTATGTATACTGAACAACCTCCGAATGGTTTGAAAACATCCAAACATTGTCCTATTGATGTCCCTTTTTTTTCCCCCCGTTTGGCTCCAGTCAGAGGTCAACCTCAAACAGCATGCGGTGGAATCAGGCGTTACTGTCGATGTCACATTGATGCATTACAAGGCCCAGGAGGTCATGTCTCTGTAAACATACATTATCAAGACCCATAGAAGATTTGAGGTGTTGACCTCACCAATAGTTTTCGGTGCATCTTCAGGGGAGAAGGGTTATATGATGGCAGAGCAGCTCTGTAACCACAATGACGTTCTTGTTGCAAATGAAGAGGGTCAAGCAATCAAGACTGGCCACGCTCTGCGTCAGCACCATTATCTTACGCTGTCTAAAATGATCAATGAGCTAAAATAAAATGATCACAAGCCAAGATTGGTCTGCTAATGAAAATAGACTGTTTAAACATGCTCTTGGTAAGAAACTGGATGAGGAAAAGTGGCACCAATTTAAAACACAGCTGAATTTAGACAATAAGAAAACAGGGATCTGCTGTCAACGTGGCCATTTACCGGTTCGTCTATTCAAATTTTGATATCAATGCAAAAATAAGAAAAAATAACTGCGTGTTTTCGCGGATGTCTATGCACACACCTCAATACAAAACCGTATATGCAAAGTTATTCATAAAAACAAAAATGTCTGTGATCCTGAGCACACGTGTTATTCTCAAATATTTATTTAGTATTACTGTTATAGAACAGAATTCAGACATTCAGCGGATGCTGTCACTTAAGATTGAAAAAACACAGCTAAATGACTTTATTGTCCATATGTAAATATGTTATATTGTCAACACTCTGAGGCAGAGACTTAAAATATAAAAAGGCACTTAAAGCATGTGCACAGTACCAACATAAATCTCCCCCCTTTCAGAAATAAATACATATTGTAAGTACATCCCTATTTTGGTACCATCGTTGTGTAAACAGTTTGTTAGCAACATTGTGCTTTAGCGAGCTCAGCGAACATGGATGGAACGGTATTTAGAAAAATATTTATAAATACTTCCCCATAAATAAAACGTATTTTCCCACAGAATATTTCTCATGTTATTTCTGCAGTTCTCTGGTAGCCAAAATAGTTAAATCTTAGAATTCAGTCAAAAACAAATAAAATATGGAAAA
This sequence comes from Echeneis naucrates, assembly GCF_900963305.1. Lineage (NCBI taxonomy): Eukaryota > Metazoa > Chordata > Actinopteri > Carangiformes > Echeneidae > Echeneis > Echeneis naucrates. Next base: position 8,587,343 of record NC_042531.1, read on the forward strand.
GACTTTTCCTATTCAAAATCAAAACAACTTAATGTAATATCTTTCTCACTGCTTTCAATGAGATGTTGGATGTGCTGGACATGTAATATTACTAAAGAGATGGGTTGTTTGGCAGTTTCAACCAAGTGCTAGTGCTTTGTGATGTAATTCCTGACTATTGCTAGGACTATAAAAACAATTCTCAAAAGAAAGGATACTGTGTACTATAAGTCAAAAATCATATCAGCTGCTGGCTTGTTACTGTATTGTTCAAACTTACGGCATTTACCTTACATTATCACATTTCTTCAAAGACAAAACTCAGTGTTACAGCTTGACTTGACTATCATGACTCCACTGTTTCATTCTACTTCCATGGCAGACAAATCATGCTCTCCATCAGCTCTCTCAGCAGACAGGTCTTGAGACTCTGGAGTGCTTTGGCCGTCTGAGACAGAACTGGACTCTGTGGTTGCTGGTGTGGCTTGTTCTTTAGTGTCTGTCTCAGGAGATAGATCGGCCAGTTTGGAGTCCCCTGATAATTAGACAGAATATCAAAATTTAGATTTGAAAGAATTTCAGTCAAAAAAGATTTTTACAAAATTACTATAGGGCATGTTTACAATAAAAGACTGAATTCAAAAATTGCATTAATGTTGAATTTACATTAGCTTACTTGCATCACCATTACATTTAAAAGATATATGCCTTATATGGACAAAACCTGCTGGAGTAGCATGAATACCTAAAACAGAGTGATGCTCATGCAGGTCAGCACCAGATGATGCTAAGGGTGCCTCAGGTGATATCTTCAGTTCGCCAGTGACCTCAGGAAGTCTGGGAGCCTGAGGCCTGGTCTTTCTTGCAGGGTTCAAGAAATAACAATATGCACATCGGAAGGCTGAAACAATACAAACACAACACCATATACATGGTACATGTCACTGCCCTAATACATTCTCAAACAGACATGGATTAATATATATGAATATCAACCAATGACAAAAAATGCCCGAGATGCATAAACACTTCAGACTGATGTGTAGCACTTGTTTGCATATTCAATCTTCAGCTGTTTTTGCTTACAGGGGTCGGTAGTGGCAGAGGCATTTAAGAGCCATATGATATACTACACTGCCAAATGCTAGAGGGCAAATGAAGGCACAGTGTTTGATGGAGACTGACAAAGAGTGTTGTGTTTTTCAAAGTCTTACCAATGAATTCAAATTCCTCTTTTAATGCCATGCCGTTATGGGACAGACACTGCTGACATATGAGAGCGTATCTATGAGGGGGGAGAGACAATCCATTGAAGACAGCACACAGTACATGGGCTGGCATTGAGTTACTCAAAATATATTTTTACTGATAAATACAATAATACTATCCTCGAACGGAACGCAAGAGGAACTAATTTATTATTACTATTGGGATATTACCTGCATTATAACAGATTGCAGCAGTGGCAGCTTTCTATTCAGTAAAATTTAGCAAGTCATTTTTGGTACAGCATTAATAAAGCATTTTAGATTATATGTACAACAGAGACTGCACCCATAAATGTGGGGTTCTGTACCTGTTCTGAGGTCCATCTCCAACAAGATACTCGATGACTCTGTCCATGGCACCTCTTTCTCTTGGGAACACAGGTCTGGCCAGGGGTGGACCGGGGGGATGCATCCCTGTTATAGTGCAACATCAATTCCTATTTAGACACAGTCTGCAGCCTTGAATACAAACTGCAATAAACAATCTTGCTAATAGCTAAAGCTCTTGGAAATAACAAGCCTCAGATTCACAGTTTACTGCACAAACCACGATGAATTTTACTAAATTCTGCTCCTTTCTCTTAATGACTTTACACTGGATCTCACTTGCAAAGCACGTCCAGAATCCCTGCTGTGTTGGTCTGTAGTAATTAATATAATCTAACATCAAGAGCAATCATAGGAAGATGACTGGTCATTTCTGTGAGACTTGGCAGAGTCTCAGTATCCTGCTGGTTATTAATTTACCAACATATGGAAACTCTGTGGTGACTCTTTGTATCAAATTGCTTTTCACTTTCAATTTTCAACAGAAGCAGGTGATAACATCAAGTCATGTAAACCATTTGTGAGGCGTTTCCAATGCCAAAGGCAATTTCACCAGGCATTAAAAGACATTTAGTGAGATTCCAGCACCAGTGCCCAGAGAACAAACGCAAGTCTGGCTAATTAATCACATTTAATGTAATTCTGCTTCGTGTATTCCTCACAGTTGGCATTCCACATGGCAATTACAGCATGCAGCTTCCTTTAGGAGCACATTTCCTTTACTTTTTGCTCTTATTTGCATCTTCTATTGAGTGTTCATAGTCCAGAAATAATTTGTATTGAATATTCAACACCCCTACACTACACAGATGTCTTCCATATAGAACAACTGTTCTATGGAAAGTTTTTTAGTGTTTCTGGGTTGGCTTAAAAATTTTTTGAAGCAACCACAGATGTATTGCTCAAAATCATATTCTCCAGATAAATATCCTGAGTATTAAAAGCTTCTGCCTTTTTCTAATCTCAGTTCACAATTATACGCCTATTTTGAAACAAATGGGAAAGGCTGAACCTTTTAATAAGATATCTGAAACTTCCATATATACAATTAACCATTACAACTACATAACACCTTTGCTGACAACACACATTGCAGAGCAGAGCAACTGGGGACACAGAGCCAGGGATGAGTAAATCACACCTTAATCGACCACATTATGATGTGGTCCCACTGTGTGCAGGTAACTCACCAACTCCTGGAACAGGTGTTCCAGGGGTCACAGGCTTCCTCATCAAGCTCTGCTGAGCAGCTATTGCAGACAGGCTCCTCTCTGGAGGTCCACCAGGAGCAGAGTGGGAAGAACGTTCAGGAAAGGTGGACCCAGAGGCGAGAGGAGGGCGAGCAGCAGCACTGCTTGTAGGGTTCACCACCATTGCGGGGGTCTTTGGAATGACATTGCGCTGTCGGAGCTCTGACACGAAAAACATTACAGGTTGCTCCACACTTGTAAAAAAAATTAGAGGAGAGTAAGGAAATAAGGGCTTTCTTTTTCAGAATTATATTTATACCTTGTCCTGGTTTGGGAGTCCTCTGAGGTCCCACTGGAGTAGAATCCAGCTCCTTAACAACATAAGAGTGTGAAAGGAGGCATTCATACAGATGTCATAAAACCTTTATAAACAGACATTGACAAAGTAAAAAGTAAATAACTCACAAGTTTTCTTTTGGAATCAGGATCAAATCTCTCCAGTATCATTTTTGCATTTTTGTAGGTCTCAGTTTCCATAACTTCTTCAAGCTGGAAAAAAATATTAAAAGTATTAAAAGGCCGATTAAACTTCCACAAAAAAATGTTTTAGAGTAATTGCACTGTCAACATATTTATCTAATGTCATTAATATAACTTTCGCAAAACACACATTGATATTACAATTACCTACCATAATATTACAACTAAACGTGACTGAGAGAAGCACCAGAAACTTCTGAACATCTTCATTTAACATAAGTACCAAACACTTCTAAATGTTTACATATAATAGGAAGAATAATTACATTCACTACTTCGATAATGGAGAGTGTGAAAATCCATCAGCCCTAATTATTGAAAGTTATTAGACTTGACAGAGGATGACAAGCAATTTCTCAGATTTATTTCTTTCCTGCACTAAATGCTATTAATTATAGTGACATTAGCAGAGTGGTTTGCTGGGTTAAGTCACTGTACCAATCAAATTCTGTTTAGACCAGTAAAACTATATTTGTGAGCATCCTGCTGCAAAATGCCTCACATGTATGGAAAATGCCTTGCAGAAAGTTACTTTGCAGTCTGTCAAGCTCTACAATGATTCCAAGGACATGTGAAAAAAAAAGGTTGTGGGGTGTTAGTGGAGCTGAAACTGAGTTAAAAGATACAATGCAATTCTTTGGGTTTTATGGCTATAAATCCTACAATGTGTCACAGTGTATCTTGACTATAAAACGTGCAAAAGTGACTAGGAAACGTGAAAGGAAGCCAAATTTCTTCTCATTTGAGTTTTATTTTTGTGGAAAGAAATGTATTTTTGTAATTACAAGATGGTGTGTTCTGGTGATCCTTTGTTTTATATAACAATAGATACAGTACATGAATATGATCATAATAATAAAAGATAAAACTTTTTTTAACGCAAATATGACTGATTATCGTCATAGTGTCATTTGACTGGAAAGTAAGAAAGTCGCCATCAATCAACTGTCACCTTGTGAATCAAACATATATATGAAATTGTTAAAACATCACTTACTATTTTCCTTTTTTGTGCTTTAAGATCCTCTAATTTTTCATCTTGAAAATAAAAAACATTTATTAGAAAATTTGATTCAGGTGTGAATATAAAAAAAGGTTATACTGTGTGTTAAAAGTAAAATGGATCTTACTATTTCTTTCAGTTCTTCGTGAAAAAATTACTATAAGCATTTTACGAAGAATCCACACTCTGGAAGGAAAAGAAAATAATCGTTATTCTATTTTTTCAACATGGTGAGAATGTAATAAACCATTTTGGATACTTACAAGAAGGGAAATATTATGAAGGGAAGAGACAACATGAGCCGTTCCATTAACTTTTCAGGGAGATACCAGAAATACACAACTACACACGTCATCAAGTAGAGGATAGATGAGTACAAAAGCAGCCGTCCAACCCATATCTTCAGCTGCCTTTGATACTTTTCACCATAGTCTTCCAAAACCTGAATATCCTTCGGAAATATATATATTTTTTTAATGTTACATAAAAAAACAAAAAAAACAAAAACGCATTCACACTCAGATTGTAAGTACATGAAAAACTATTTCAAATTTACATAACCACATAAGTGAGAACTTGTTAGTTACCAGAGCTATTCTTTTTCCATTGTAGCACTTTCCACTGATGCTATTCTGAACTAAATGCTTTCTTAATGTTATATTATTGTATTAATAAAAAAGAACTTTAAACTAACTTATGGCATGTTGATGTTACTGCTAAAACTGGTAAAACATCTTCATCTAGTGCCCTTAACATTTTAATAGCATGTAATTTGAATGTAGGACAAGTCTCTGGAGAAAAAAAGAAACCTTCCGGATGGTTGGAATGCATTTACATAGATAGGAATTCTGTGAGGGTTGACTGTTGATCATGAGCAGCAACAGAAATTGAAAAAGGTAAACATGCAGCAGTATCATTCTACTGAGGCATGACCAAGCAGGTTCCCTTTTGGCAGGACAGTATATTCATTTATGTAATTTACTCATCATTACTTCTTTTGGGGGGGGTTTGAATGGAAATGTTATACCACTGCTTTAAAGAGCCGATCACCCATCCAAAAATAACTTGTGGGCAGAATAGGATCCACTCTTGGCCACTGTGATTCTACTGTAACATGTGCGTCTGTCACTCTGAGCTCTGGAAAAAATTATGTCCCATTTAGAGCTGTAGATGATCATGCATATGGTTGTGTATTTGTGGTGCAACCATGTTCATAAAAATGTATATTCATAACATTCTGTCCTATGAAATGACAGGATTTTTCTAGAAGAAAAAACAGGCCCCTATCAGCCCTTCAATACCATCTGACAGTTTGTGTGTAGTGTCTTTAGCTCCAAGGACAGACGCTGAAAATAGCCTGACACTTAAGTATGGAAGCTGCACAAAGCCTCATCACTCAACAAATGAAGAGCTGATATGGCATTTATTGACACAGAACTATAGTTAAAAGATGTATGCTCACACAACATATTATCCACTGGATTGTTCTAAAACAGGTGTGAGTGGTCATCAAGCAGCAATGACTGACTCCCATATCTCTTACTATATTTAGGGAAGTTTTCAAAATAACATACATATCTCGCCATTCACATTACAAATATCACTGTGTCTAATTAAAAGTTAGCTGAATGAGCTTCATAACATCAGTGGCTATTATCATGCTGCCAGATGTCTTCAATCAGTTTTACTGATAAGACGCCATAGGATAGCACTTACTGACTACAAGCAACTCAATTAACATAAAAAAATGTTGTATTGTATACAATTTGTTTAAATCTGAACATGGTATAACAGAATAAGGCAAGAAATTATACTTGGCACTTCCTATTTCACAATGGTAAAAAGCTGAATGATGTTATATATAGTTTTTTATATTCATGTGCAGAGTTTTGTCTCCTTATTGAACAATATGTATTTAGGTAACTGAATAAAATAATATATACACCTATTGTGCAAAAATTTTTGTTCTTTCTGAGGACGTAGTCTTTCTTTTTCTCTAATGACACACTTAATGCCTTACTTTATTGTACATCAGTTCCACTGAGCAGGTTAGGCAGTAAATACTCGAAAAATTTAGAGAGCATAGATTTGTTGTGCTTTGGTTGTTCATTTTATAGCTTGCTAACTTAGACCACATGCAAATATAAAAAGACAAAACGTCTTGAATTATACTGTAATGTTAAAATGCAATGTGCTTCAGAGAACAAAAACAGTACTTTTGGCAATCTGTCTATATATGTGGGAACTTTAAATGAAGCATACCTTATCAAGTCCTTCCAAAATCTCTACAGTGGATGGTTTAGCCTGCAAGACAAACATTTTCAAATCTCAGTCGGGGAGGACAGAGCAAGTGCCCTTTTCATACAAGCAACTTCCATCAAAGGATCTGGAAACTTCCTCTATAATCTTTCCAATGTTGTTTCATTTTGCTCATCTGTCACACCTGTTCCACTGGTGTTAACGAACTAATGGTGAAGTAATCTGACTTTAGATGCCACTATGGCAAAGAATAGTGACATTGTTTAGAATAATCACACATACATGAATTGTTCTTCATTTAGATCTACATAAGGTACAGTGTGATAGAATTATAAGTAAAATCCCATACTAACTCCCAAACTAACTGCTTATCAAATAGAAGCCCAGACAAATATTAGCAAATAATGCCATAACAAAGCAAGAATCAATGAGCAACAGCTGAGCTAAAAATGTGAATACCAACCCTCCACCGTGAGACAAGGGCCCCCATGTTGCTGACAGGGGAATGGGGGATACTCTCCTTCTGGGGGCCTCCTCTGAGTTTCTTTCACAGCTTTCCAGTTTACCTGTTGATAACAGTGATCAGCTTGGACATACAATTTCTCAAACAGACAAAGCATTCCCGCAATAAAGTCTACTTTCCTGGGCATTGTAATGTTTAGATCTGATTCAACTTTAATCTGACCAGCCTTTTTATTGAAGCCATAGATGAGCTGGACAACATATCTGGAGCATGTTTCAGATTAACAGCAGGGACTGTTGAACTGTCGACATTTAGACTCCAGGCTTCACTAAAGTTTCTTGAACAACATTATCCACAACTGAGCTTACTTACACGCAAACATCCACAAATAATAGGTGAAACTGCTATACACGGCTTCAACACATCTTTAGGTGCTGTCGTGTGTGAAAGTCGATCAGACGCTGGCATTTCAGCAGTGACCCCGGCTAACTTTAGTTAGCAAACGTATCAACCTCCTTCTGTCCTTAATGGTGGCATCGCCGCGTTTCATTACTTAGTTACCTGGCAAGTGAGTTACTTCACATGGAGTGAAAGTCCCGTTTATGTAAGAAAATAACTTATTTCTGCCCTCCTTCGGCCCGGCGGTGCGACGGTAGCGTTAGCTCTGTGGTGATACGAGCTAAGCTCAGGTGGCTAAAGGCTAACAAACGCTGCTAACAGCAGAGCCGCCCAAAGTTCGCCACAGTCAGCGAAGTGCTGGAGTTCCAGCAGCAACACCAACAGTTTGGGGTTAGGAAACACAACGTTGTGTTTTACCTCGGCAGCCGAGTGGTCCGGGCTTCACAGCTTGTAGCAGCACAGCAGAGCTCCTGTCTTTGGACGGAGGGTGTGTAAGCCAAGCCGGGGGAGTGTCCCCTAAAGGGGCCGCACCGCAGCGGGGCCCTCACATCGGTGTTCCTGTTAGCATGTTTCCACTGGAGTCTCTGAATACGCAGAAATAACTGAGGCTGCATGTTTTTATTAACACGGCTTTAAATAATGTGCAAAAGCTGACTCACAGTTTGAGCTAAACAGTTTCCCTGAAATATCTTATTCACTATATTTACCATTCACTGTACTGTGTTGACGTTAAATTTTTTGACGTTACAAACTTTTGCAAATGTCAAATTAATTTAATATTTGTTGAATACTTGTCCATTGCATGCATAGCCTCTCTGTTTTTGGGATAATATATCTATACAGTCAGTGGGAAGGGATTGGTTATAGCAGATTGTTTGCCACTTATTGATTGATCAATAAATACAAGTCCAACATGCCTCTATCCTTATTAATGAAAGAGTACAGACTGTATTTTTCAAAGCATTTAAGTGAATGAGTTTAAATGAATGTAATATAACAATACAATATTTTCTTTTGCAGATTTTTTAATGGTTTATACAGAACGCTGTCTACAGGTTGTTGGTGATTTCATCAGTTTCCATACTAATTGTATTAGTTTCCGAATCCGATCTATAATCAGTCAAAGCCTTTGTAGCGCTGTTAAACACCAAGTAAAAATTTCCATTTGACTTTTCGATTTGTATGTGCAACATATAATATAAAATAACAACAACTTTGTATCATAAGACTGGAATTCATTAGTGAGAATGTGAATGCAGCACTGGTCTGAGGGTGCTCATAAAAGTTAGAGTGGGTAGCAAAAAGCCCATTATTTGTGAAAAGATACAAAACAATGGAAAAAATAACTTCAATCACATAAATTAGTATAAAATTACTTTCTTTAATTGTAGTTGAACTCCAGACTTTTGCTATTAAAAATACTGCACATGAACAACTATCCAAACGACATCACTACACAGTCTTTAAAGAACTGTAACACAAGAACCTTTTGAGGGTACTTCATCATCATTTCACTGAAATCATTTATTATAAATTAACTCTTAGAAACAACACTTTCAATCTTAATTTAAAACAAATCATCTGAACAGGTGAGCCAGCCTTGTTCTTTGGTGATAGATCATATTACATTTCGTGGTAATTATGCAATAGGTTTTGGGCCATTTCAGGCTGGACCAAAATGGTGAAGTAACTAAGTGACAAACAATAGTATAACTAAGTGCTGGAACTGTTGCCGTAAAGTTTTGCTTTGCTGTGGTGTTGGCAACACAACAAATGTTTTGGGTTGTGGAATAAAAATGAGACTACAGGCAAAAACAGGGTTGGCCAGTTCACCACAGACTCCACATTACTATGGATGCTGAATAATGTCAACAGACACTGCAAAACTATGACCAATAGTTGGCCACAGAAAGTGAACCATGGCCAAATGGTGCTCAAAGGTTTCTGTCTTTTGGTCCATGAGCTCGTTTTTAGCTGGATCTTCATTAATTGACAGAGCGTTTTATTTGGCACCCCCTGTCCTTTTCACCATTTGGTCCCCCTCATCAAGAAAAACAGATATGTGCTTAGCAGCAGAAGAAGTACTGATTAAATATGTGTCATGTTTTTGTGTGTGTGTGTGTTTGTATTTGCACACACATGGAAACACAGAAATCAAAGAGTCACTCAAAGCACAAACAAAATATTATTATATATTTCTTTAAATGAAAACCTGTGATAAATATGACATTTACAGTACAGACTTAATGTGAAACCATAATGACCAAAAGACATTTCCCAAAACTTACCTTAATATTATTATTATTATTGTTGTTGTCAACAGAGCATCTACATCTTACTGCCACTTCCTGTTGTAGGACTCATCATATCCTCCAGAAACCCCCAACAAAGAGCCCCTACAGCAGAATGACCGCCAAACCAGACTTCATTATACCATTCAGATGATAGGGAAGCACAAAACAAGGTTGTGAAATCTCTATGGCCAGCCAGAAACAGTTAAACATGTGTTAAAGGAGTGGAGTTTGTATATTTGTGAGAGGAGGAAACTGAAGAGAAAATTTTTAGAGACAAAAGACTTATTAAACCATGAAAGATTGTGTTGGAACAGGAGTCAGGCAAAGACATCAGGACCACCAAACACCTGTCCCATAGGTGGCAGTAATGCCACTTAAAGTAGTTGCCAACCGCGATTCCAGTCTGATAGAAGAAGAAGAGGGAGCCGACATGGATCAGGTAGATTGGCGCCATTTCGCCTGAGGAGTCGGACCACTGAAGAGACAGTCCGGTTCGACTTCCTGAACTCTCAATTAGCATTTTCCTTTTTGGAGACACATTCAGGTACTTTCCGTGCTTTTATTATCTAACGACTGCCAATGTTAGCTAGCTCAGGTTCTGTATAATATACCCTGGCAGTAAAGATTATTGAACCAACTCTTGTGAAAAGTGAAGATTCCAAAATATAATATGGACTTCACATAAAATAAATTAATTTTATGTGAAGTTAACACGTCGGCCGCGTCTGGGTCGCGGGTTAGTCAATACCAACAAGACAATTCCCAGTTACAATGAAGGCCACACGAAGCTGTTTGCTGAAGAAGACGCCAAACAGGACTTTGTAAATAATGTGAAGTGATATTATAACCGGACTGTGTGCTTCCTCTTTTCAGATGTTTCAAATGTTTCCTGGGACATGTCTGGGTCTTGTCGAGGAGACTTCAGCCACAGTAAGAATCCTGCTTCTCATTAAATGTAGTGCTGAAATTTAGTGGAGTATGTGATTGTTGGGCAGAAGGACATCTAATGCATTCTCACAGTGTGCCAGAAATAAACAATAGTCGAAGAAAAGAGACGCTAACATTGTTTTTTTTGTTTTTTTTTTTTCTCACAGCCATGTTTCTTCAATCGGTTTGCATGCTTTTTCTAAGCAGGGACAAGTAGACTTTTCAGTGTAGCTGTAACTTTTGACTTAATTTAAATGTGAAACTAAACATGTGTGGGAAACATTTGTAATGGATTTCATTAGTGTTTGGACTTAAAATGCAGGTGCTTGTACATTTTTATTTCTAATTTTAACTTTTGCGGAAATAACCAGTGAGTTGTTTTATTTTGCTGTGTCAAAGGTCATAGCCACACATATATTTACTGCTATAAGCGAAGCCGAAGCAATAACTGTAGTCACACTGCCTTACTGACAGCTTCTTTCACCGCTAATGCTACACTCTCTGTAATTATTACTCTACAATCCATGCTGTCATCTGCACAAACTGAGAGATTCTTCTGTTTATCGGCTAGGCTGATTTTGTCTTCATCTTGACTGCTTGCCTTGGCTTCCTTGCTGGGAACAGGAGATGCTCAACACTTTCACATGAAGTTCATCCCTACGGGGGTCAGCGAGGAATAAAGATCGAGAATGGATGATTAACTGATGTGGAACGGAATGCAAGTATGAAATGGCAGCACGGCGTGAGTACATAAAAACTCTATATGCAATGTGTGTGCTTGGGATCTGTGGTCTTGATAGATTCCATGTGATGCCGGAAACAATCCTTAGAGATTCTGGTCTGTGTTGACGCAACTGCATTGAATAATTTTTCACATTTGTCAGCTGTACTATCATGCTGCCAGCCTGCAGCTCTGTCACATTATTCTGAGCTGGTTCATGAGGAGGGCAGCGAAGTACACTCTCCTCATGAATCCTTTTTGACTTTTGCTTTGTCATGACGTGTTATGCTGAAAGTAGCGTTTGGAAGATGGTGGGCTGTGGCCATAGAGTGGTCAGCTAGGCTGTGCCATTCAAACAGTGATTGATTTGTGTTGGTGTCCCAAAGTGTGCCAATCAACCCTTTCTCACACCAAATTACACCAAAACCTCCATGCCTTTTAATCACACAAGATTGGTTTGGTCCATGAAATCTTGCTGCTGTCAGGTTTTGGCGAGTCTCAACTTTGTGAGCTGGCAGTAGTGGAACACAACATAGTCTTCTGCTGTTTTTGTCTTTCTGCCTCTGGGTTTGACATGTTTGCACTCTGAGTTGCTTTTCCTATCATGGTACAGAGTGGTTATCTGAGTTACTGTGGTCCTTCTGTCAGCTCAAACCAGGGGGGTTGCATATTAAGGAAATGGAAAACAATACAGTAACATCGACCGAATTCTGTTTTTTCTCAGGCAGCAACGTAAGCCAGGAAGCTACGCAGTGTGCTTTGAGATTGCTAATGAGAGAGCCTGTGCTAGGAGTGTTTGCGAGTCTCTAGTGTGTTGGTCAAAACTGAGTTTATTGTAGAGTATGATTCCAAGGTACTTAAAGCTCCACTTGTGGGCCATCTGATAGTGATTAAAACACTTACCATAGAGAAGCAATTCCTATGTTGTTCTTTTTTTTTTTGGTCTGGCTTTTGTCATACCTCCTGCCCTTTGTCTACGTTTCCTGTCTGTATGGTGAACTGTACAATACTGACAGAGTTTATTCTCAGCTGGCTATCATTTCAAGTTTATCAATGCTGTACATCCTACCTCTAAATCACCATAGGTTTGTATTAGAGCAATGTTGCAAGCCTCTCACAACATCACTAAGAAACTAAATATGGCAATTGTCTGTGAGCTCATGCTTTGTGGGAAATACAAACATCAGTGTGCTAACATGCTAACAACAATAATGTTGGCATGAAAATACGGGGATGTTTAACAAGCAAAATTTTTGGGACGTTCACCATCTAACCATCAAGGGAAAAACAAAAAACCCAAACTCTTGGATGTACCTCTCTAACTGGATAGGCTCACGAATTTAATGCGTTCTTCGCTGGTGTGAAGTTTGGTGCAAATCAGTTTTGTGCATTTTCTAAACAGATACCCTGTGAAAACAAACTTGGCAACAATTAGAATGAGTCACAGATTCTACATTTTCATACCAAAGGCATTATCAGTAACTGTATGTGTAGCAGCGTTTTCCATTAACAGTAAAATTATAATTTTCATAATCACAATTGTATGCTTTCTTTAAATGTGGAATTTGCAGCTGATCATGCGGTTTGTTTGTTTGTTTTTTTTTTGTTGTTTTTTTTTTTTTTTTTACTTGATTACTGACTTCCTTTATCTAAGAAAGGACTTATTTTGCTTGACTTGCAGCTGGGACTTGGCTTCACTTGAGTCTCAGCACAGTAATTTGGGGCTTTCTTAGGATTTGAGTGTTTAAGACTTGAGACTTGTTGGTGACCTCCAAATCCTGAGCATTTAAATAAACAACAAAATCTCACTTGTTTTCAACTCGCACGAATTTATGATGAACAATCCTCTGTTATGAAGTAGATAACATTTTACAATTAACTTCAAAACATTGGAGTCAATATATAATGCTAATAGTAAAAACATTTGGGAGTATTTTGTAAGTGCGCTTTCTCTGGTCTCTATCCCCCTCAATCAGCTCCCAAGTTTCTAATTAGCATCATACAAATTACATTTTTAACCCAATGCTCTGCCAGTGATCAGGAGTAGTATGTATTGTGGCTTTGAATATTGCCATTTGACTGGTTTTAGCAAACACTGAGTTGAGCTTCTAGTTAGTTTAAAGTAACTGCAGGATATTTGTCTTGGTATTAAATCCCTGAACTGTCAATCTGTGTACACAGTAAAGCTTTCACAAAGTATTTTCACAAAATTTACATTTTGTTTCATCTTTACTATACAAACCTTAAAGTGAAAGCCTTTGATCCCTATAATGTCATTATTACTTTACCACTGTTTGGTTTCTTTGCTTTGTATATCTGCATTCACGAATGTATATAAGGATGAAGCCAGTGCATTGAAAGACTATTATCAAGTCAAAAGGTAAGAATTGATCCTGCACATTAAACACCATCCTCATATTCACTTCATCATGGCAAGATAAAGGATAATTCCCTGCAATGAAGTGTTCACTGGGGAAAAGTATTCTCAAGGTGTCTTTGTAGATTTTAAAAAAAAAAAAAAAAAAAAAAAAAAAAAAGAAGCCACATACTTGTATGAATCCATCAACCTCTATAGATGTACGCTTTGTTGAGGACATTGTCACAGTTGAGTCTTTTCTTATACTAAGTCTCATTGATAGACATCTGAGCAGTCTTTTGGGCAGTCTTTCAGTTACTCGAGGCTTCTTTTTTAGCTATCCTTTCAATTTGCAATATAAAATAGGAATTCTTTTGGGATGCAGACAAATTAAACAAATTACACCAGAAATAAATCCATAACATATTGACTGCAACCAAAAGAATAACATATACAGAATAATGATAATTAAGAAAAAAATACCAATAATTATCATTAGTGATTTATATTTGCAAATGCAAATTAAATGTACTGAAGTATTTTCATTAATTTGGAGCGATAAGGTAATCAAATTTTTGTGAATAAGCAATGCCAAATCACTTTGGCTTAGGGAGCTTTTGATACTCGCGGTGGCTACCAATAATGCTTTTTTGCGATTGTTGCAATTTCCAGTGGGAGTAGGCTGCATAAGCTATTTTATGTAAGACATTGTCTGGCTACATTAATTCCAATAATAAGAAAGGCAAAGGGATTCTTCGTGTGACCAAGGATTAACTGGGCTAAAAAATTTTTGTGAAATAAATAAATTTATATATAAATACATAACTTTGCATTCTCTAGATTAATTAATTAATTAATTTAGTAAATATATATTACACAATTAATTAATTAATTAATTAATTAATTGTGTAATATATATTTACTAAGCATCTATACTTCAGAAACTAGCCTGGGAATCTCTAACAATAATTAAATGTTTTGGTCTTAAATAATTTTTATTCATTGTAGTATATTTTTGAACTATAAAAGTTTTTTGTGTTGACATTTGGCAACTTTTCAATTTGCACATGCAGCAAAGCCTTGTCATCTGCAGCTCACTCTCGGAAAAGTAAAAGAAATATTTTTTGTGACCAAATGTAATGAGAATGACAGATAAAAGATTTTGTAAAAATCAAAAATAACTTATTTGATTTTCTTCTTGAAGTTGCTTTTAAAATCCATCAATATAATTTCAAACGAATACAGCATCAAAGATAAATATAGGTGTTTGAGACTATGTTCAAACACCACACAGATGAATAACAACTTATAGTACCACCTTAACCATATCCACAGCTCAGGACCACTGGAAGAACGACTCTTTAAGCCAATAAAGGCAATTTCCAAAGATAATTGAGAACATGTTTCAATACATATGCATGAAAAAAGGATTTTCCATGCGACCAACTCATATGCTCATGTAATTGATTGAGGGGATGACCCGTTATTTTAAATGTTATTTGAGAACCATCAAAACGCACAAAATTGCAAATTGCCCAGCTTGTATCTGAATTAATACCTCATTCATCATCATTATGAGTTGATAAGTTAATTTAACCATTTCATTCTGTCTTAATGAGCTATAGTTGAATTAATGTCATGTAATATATGAAAGTAACATTTGAACAGAGGCAATGATTTGAGACAAACAGAGCAGAGACTACTTTAGAAGCATAATGGTGGCATAAATCTCATCAGGCTGCAGTTGATGTTGCTTGCTTTGCTTAGGTAAAAAAAAAAAAAAAACAACCCAAACATGGCAGTAAAATGGAAATCCCTAACCTGCAGAACAATGCAGGTGTGTGTTCATATATGTGTATACATCCACCTTTTGGCAGTGTTGGCTGACTGTTGATTGATATAGTCAGTGTTTTGATGGAACAGCTGGTATGTCAGTTGTAAATGTGCTGCATCAAATTCAGATTTGAGGACAATATGTTGAAATCTACACTGAGCCATGTTGGTGTGTTGAATGGAGGTTTATGCTAACAGAAGAAGCATGTGTGCTGTATGCTGCCTTTTTCTGCACTCCTCGGTCGGCTCCATTGGCTGCCAGTCCTTCATCTGGCGTTGAGTGACTGCATTTGACCATCGGGGTGTGCGCTGTCTTCTCGTTCCACCTTAAATGCATTTTGGCCTCGCTTGCTCCCTGTAGTTTAGGGTTTTTTGTCCCCCCGCAGCAGCTGTCACCCTGCATTACTCGCAGTCAGCTAAATGAAACATTATTCTAAACATATGCATCGTAATCAGTCCGGTCACACTTACAAGAACACGCGTTAATAAGGCAATCAATCACTCTGGAACAAGCAAGTTGTTCTGTAACAGCTCATAAACAGTGTGTAATGAAGAATTGGAGGTTAGCGTGACACGGCGCTGATCAGATAATCAATGTCAAAGATGCGATGAATGTCAGTAAATGTAGTTTTCATGTCGTTTCTATAAAATCCTCAATTTACAACAAGCAGTTCAATTACCCTGAAAATACAGTCAATTAAATAGGGGTGATTGGACAGTAGGGGCAGGATCATCGATCTTTGCATTTCTATCTTGCTGGTGGACATTTAATTTGGTTTTTCTATTAGCACCGAAATAAAGAAAATATAAAATTATATTAAACAACCCAAAGATTTATTTTCTTGTCAAAAACCATTCAGCTAAGGTGACAGACAGTCTTCTGCATTATGATGAATTCTTTTTTCAGTCTTGCACATTGGATACAAAACTAATCGTGTTATTGTGGGCAGTGTTTTTCTGGCCTCTGTCTTTTCCTTTTTACACCTCCATCTATCTCAGAGCCTTTGTTGTATGGGTTGCAACCCTCGCTTTAGTAAAGAGCAAGGAAACATGGTGATATATCACGCCCATATTTGCTGCCCTAATCCTATTTCTTTAATGGGAACGTTCAAAAAAGTAACTTATCTTAAAGTCCCTTGAGGGCATTCTGGTGTCGGCTATATTTTAACCAAGTGCAATTAACGACAGTATCAGCTTGTATCATTTAGAGGTAATGTAAAAATAATGGTAAATTATAGGGCCAGAATGACCCGTGATGGCAGGCCTCATATTCCCTGTAGCATTCCACGTATTTTTATATTAGACACAGAGCACGTTGCCCGGATATCCATAAAATATAGCCTGGTAATGGTGTCACAGCACCTAAATGAGCCCGAGATCTCTTAATTGTTGTTGAAAAAACTAATTCTATATTTATGGCGTGAATGGCGTAGATTGAGGATCTATACAAGCGAAATCGCGATAGATATAAAGTTTGACTGCATAAGATTAACTGAACTTTAACTTTGTTATTCTGTTCTAAGTGTGATACTAAATCCAAACTTTGGAGTGAAACTCGACTTAGTTTATTTTGTCAACAAAGTCTGTCATTTATCTAAAGAGGCATAAATGTGTAAACATTTTTATTTATTTTCCAAGAACAAACACGATCAATAAATAACATGATTTACATTTTATATTGCACATTTTTTTTTCAAGTTAAAATATTTAAATTCATACAGTCATTGATATTTTAAATACAGAGATATAGAGTTATAACAGAGACTCTAGGGACAATGGCCAATACTATTTTCGTCATTTAAATTCAGTGCTTGTTTATCAGCCCTTTAAAGCCTCTTTTGGGTGGACCGTTAAAAAAAATGTTCCCCATCTCCATTAATCGGTCTTAATTTTGCACGAAATACAGATCATGAATTTGGCCCATTGGCAAGTTTTTACAGGCCAGTGTGTAGGCTATATGACATTCCTACTGGCGTGTACTTTCAGTGTTTAACATAAAAAAACATTCAGCAAGTCACACAAAATTAATAAACAAAGAGGAAAAAAAAAGAAAAACGCTTTTAAAAATAGCCTACCATCCACAGTTCATGACTCATATCCCAGGGCGATCAATAACTCGGGTTTCAGCTATCAGTAGAACTATCCATGATATTTGCAGAATATTTCACGATTTACAGTTCACATGTTTTTATAATTAACACGTTGGTGATGTCCCAACAGGAACGAATAAAATAGCACATAGCCATTTTTACAGGCGCAGACAGATTGTAAAGCCAGGCCATTTTGGCTGAACTCTCGACTTGGTCAGTCCCGTCACTGTGTGCTGAGTGAAAAGGTCCTACAGGGATTACATTCCCATGAAAATAGTTGATTTGATGTAATCGGAATCTGCAATGTAAATTAAAAAAAGAGGATATTGTATTTGTCGCGATTTTTACCATTATAGCAAATAGTTGTGGGGTTTTTTTTTTTTTTGTTTTGTTTTTTTTTTTTTTTGAGAGGCTGCTCTTTTTAGGCTACTTTGTGTGGGATATTTTTCAGCCCACCATGTGTCAGATATTATCATTCTACAGTGCATTGTGTGTACCAGGACTGTCGCTTTGTTCCAGGTCTTTTGTATGTCTAATGACTTCCCTCCGCGGGTTGTTAGCACTTGACAGCGGGTCTCAAAACGAGGAACTTTCCTACAGTCATGTATTCAAAGAAGCTCCATCTAGGAACATGATTGGCAATTTTTGTCATGATCCTCTCATTATTAACATAAAAATTGACACGAAAGACGCGCTGCAAAATAATATGCACCTTCTAGCTGATTAGGAGTGTCCCTGCAGAGCAGAGACTGGGTGTTGGAGAAGCTATTGCTGCCAGAATCTCAGTCTATTAGACCAATAGTGAAGAAAGATATGGTGCTGGACAGAAGAGCAGGAAGCCTCTGCTGCCTAAATTTAGTGAGAATAATTAGTTCACGTTTGTGTTAAAACGAGAAGAGTCACGATAGCCAGGCTGGATTTGTCATTTTGGATTTCAGACATTTGAACTGCAGAAGTGTCGAGTGTGAGCCAATCTCAGGTTCTTGTTTCAATCAGTGGGAATTGGGGGAACAAATAAATCCAAATGAAGTGACACCTAAATCGAGACATGGGGACAGAATGAGTTATGGGGGACGCTGCAATATATTTTTCCAAATATGTAAGTTTAGCCAGTACAGTAGATAAAATGGTTTACTGGGACAAACACAGGAGCTTTTAGAAAAGTCATGTTTACGAGTTGCAAAAATTTCGGTGCTTCGTTATTCCTGTATTTTACTTATAAAGAGCTTTTGGAGCTTGAATCAGACATTTAGAAATTAATATTTGTGTTGGCGTGTGTGTGTGTGTGTGTGTGTGTGTTTGCAGTGCTGTCTAAGAAAGGAATGCTTTACCCAAGTGTGATATTTAAAGTAGGCCTATCCTCTAAAGTAGGACTACAGCAAAATAAGAAACGCCCTTGTTCTGCGTGATGAGTTATCTGTTAAGTGAACTTTCTTCTCGCTGGTCTGGTGACGGGACTGAGGTCTTGCTGAGGACAGCAGCAGAATACGGCAGAAATCCACTCTCGGATCGTTGGCCCGACGCTGTGCAGGTAAAGTCAGCGCTGGCGCTCCTGGAGCCCAGCGCGCTGGCCGCCTGGCTGCTGTGGCAGCTCAGACACGAACAAGGCCCGGTGGCCGACGGGGCGCTCACCGCCGCTGCAGCCGCCGCAGCCGCCGCGGCCGCCGACGCTGCCGCGGAGCTGTTCAGGCCTGCGGGCGACTGGTAAAGTCCCGGGTGCCTGAAGCTGCACAGGAGCTCTGGCCGCGAGTATGGGTGGGAGAGAGCCCGGAAGGTGTCGAGGGGCCGGATGGAAGTGGCGAAAGGTGACGAGGCGGCGCCGGTGGCCGCGGCGGCCGCTGCTGCCGCCGTGACACCGACGTGCGGGTAGTAATGTAGAGGCATGTGAGAGTGGAAAGGGTAAGGTAGACTTCCTGTAGCTGCCGCATGCGTCATCATGTAAGTGTAGAAGCTGGGGTCGGCTGGATGGGGCCAGGACATCGCCAAACGCTGCCTTTTATCCTTCATCCGCCTGTTCTGGAACCACACCTGCACACAGAGTCAAAACAAGGCCCATATTGAAGCTGCCATGTTGTTCCCAAGCTCTAAATTTAGACCTGCAGCCAGAGTGGCTGCTCAGCACAGACACTGCTCCATGTTTAAGAATCTCCTGAAGGACCGTGGCACAGAAACGACCCGAGCTCAAGCTGATTAAATCTGACAATTAAAGCCACCGGTGTTAGTAAAATTATTCAGCAATTTTAAAGTCAGTTGTTCATTTAGATTGCAGGCAATTAATGAGCATTAACCGATGTTGAATTGATGGACATCCAGAGGGATTAAATGTGAATTATATAAAAGAAATGCAGCCTGGAAGTTAAAATCCGAATATTACACTGCAACTTTTGCTGAGCAGAAAGGCTGCTGCTGACTGTATTTACTGAGCAGTGTATGACCAGCTGCAGCTTATGCCTGCAGCCTTTCTTTCTCTGCACAAACACATGCACAACACGCTGGACAGGAATAATGAAGATTAATCTGAGCTCTACCTTAATTGTAGTCTCGGGCAGATTCAGCGCTGCGGCTAATTCACATCTTCTCGGCCTGGAAACGTAATTTTCCCTGTAAAACTCCTTCTCCAGGCGTCCGATTTGTTCTCTAGTGAAAGCAGTCCGATACCTTCTGACTTGGTCGGTGTTTGAATTGTTTGATCCTCCCGTTGAGTTTCCGTTCATATTCGGGAGGGAGTTCGAGCTGTTTGATCCAGAATTACTGTCTGAAAGACCTGCAAATAAGAACAACACACGGTCAGAGGTGTAGATAAATAATACAGTGTCGGCCTGCAAGAGCCTACGTTTATTTCAGTCTGATTTTATTATTATTAGTATTATCCATAGTAAAAACTACAACGACTGGAGTCAAATTTCATTCCAGACTTTTTTCTTAACATTTTATTATATTATCAATATTTTGTATTGTAAAGTGTTTTTTAAATAATAAAGAAATTAAATATTGGAATACTATTTTTTCAAAATCCTGTTTTTAGATGGCGAGAAGGAACCTAATTATAGGCCCAATGATAACTATAATATCTTCCATATTAATATCAAAATACGATCTTGTAAATAAAAATAAAGCCGTAACCAGGAGGTGAAATCATACCTTTGTTTTCCTTGTGCTGGCTCGGGGAGCGGTGCGCTGGGCATCCCACCTCCACATCACTGTTGATGTCGGATTCTTGCGAAACTTCGGAGTAAAGGCTCATTTTCTTCCTGCTTTCTGACGATGAAATTTCCGCCGAGGAGCTATTTTCACTGCCGTGGTGCGTCCCGAAAAGACTGTCAATTTCAAACTTGCCCTTCGTCGGGATGTCCCCAAGATTTCCATGGAGGGAAGCCGAAGTTATTCTCGGGCTGAGCCGTCCGCTGTGCTGAGAGTTTTCCAGGGCCTCCAGCACCGAATTTCCAGGCGTGTCCGTCAGCCTCTTCCCCGCGACGGGACTGTGCAGACCTCTCTCCATCAATATCATCTCTTTTCTTATCCTCTCCATCATTAAGATGTGCAAGACGAGGGAGAGGAGGAACAGGGGGGAAAAAAAGAAAAAACACACACAACACTTGTCCAGGAGGCTGGAGCACCAATGAGTTGTGTCGGAGCTAAATCCGCATGCAACTCAGCAACTGTCTCTAAACCTTTTTATAAGCAAGATGCCAAAATGAAAGAATCTGAATGCAATCGACGAGCGACTGCTCAAAATGAGCCGTGCATCCTCCCCACAGCAGCAAAATGTCATTCATCAAAAGTGGCTGCTGTTCGTTGTTAAAATGCTCGGCTGACGTTGCTCCAATGATCATTTATTGTAACAGGTTTATAAGCAAATAAATAGGAGAGGGCTGTCACTTGATGATGAAGGCGGCCTTCGGTCAGACGAATAATATCCAAGTGGAGAGGAAGAGAGGAGTGAGGAGCGAGGCACTTGTCCCTGGGTTGATCTGAGTCTGTTTTAGATTGCTCTTGGGTTTGGCCTCTTGGGTGAAATTGACAGTCTGATTAAT
Organism: Echeneis naucrates; assembly: GCF_900963305.1. Classification (NCBI taxonomy): domain Eukaryota; kingdom Metazoa; phylum Chordata; class Actinopteri; order Carangiformes; family Echeneidae; genus Echeneis; species Echeneis naucrates. The sequence continues at coordinate 8,609,026 of NC_042531.1, forward strand.
AAAATGAGCGCTGCAGCATTTCCCTCTTCATTTAGGAATATTATTATGCTTTGATTCTCTATTGTTTCCCTCCTCTCTGTTCGCCCTCCCCCTCTCTAATCTTTACCTCTTTTATTTATTTCTCTTATTTCCGTTTTTTTTTTTTTTTTGCCTTTTCTACCACTTTACCAGTGTGTGAACGGCACTTACATTAACATCCCAGTTTGTGATTAAAAACACAAAGTATATAATTTTAGGTCATTTTAACATCTTTATCAAAATTTTAGTGCAGTTTGTATTTTTCTTTTTTGCATTTTGTTCCACTCAGTTCTTTACTAGACAAAAACACTTTAACGTAGTTATGATACCAATATTATTACACTATTTCATATTTACAGACAATATCCGTAGACAGTATTGAGTTGTTTTATTCAAGTAGAAGTATCATTTTTGAACAAGTCAATCTTTTTTCCATACGTGTATTAGGTTACGATATATTTCTTTTGTAACTTCTTTGATTATTTATTCATACGTTTCATTTCCTTTTTTGTGTGTTTTTGACGCTGAATTCAAGCGAAAAAAATCACATTTAAGATCTTCTTCCTGAATATTTTACTTTTAAAAACACACAACCTTAAATCCTGAGTTAAAAACTTATTCCCCGTCTTTGGCTGTTAGTCTGTATGAAGCCCTCCGTCAGCTGCCTGGTGTGTTAGCTGTTTATTTGAAATAAGTCGGACACATGTGCTGCAGATATATTCAAACGGAACGTCTCCATGTAAAAACATAACACCCTTGTTTGGACTCCTGCTTTCGCGATGTGAAGTTGACCGAGGGCGCCACCAGATGATCCTCTGCACGTCCTCTGGCGCCCCCTGCAGGCCTCAGGGTTAACTGCCATCGATGATATCGGCAGTTAAAAGGCTGTTATTGTCTCCTCTTGATGTCCTGACCTCTGCATGACGATAAATAGATGAGAGGAATGGATGTTTTAATGAGAACTGGAAAACAATTTTAGGGGAGGTGGAAGCAGCTGCAGAGCTCAGCATATGTGATACTGGTGAGGAGTGTGACTGTGTTGGTATCACAGCAAGCGTAACACACTGGCCACACAATCGTAGCTTCAATTTTAAAACTTGCACTCTCATTTTATGTAAAATAGAGATAACTTTTCCAGCAATGTTTTACATCTGACATAAGAGCAGTTAACATTATAATAGATATTAGTACAGTTAAATGCACCTCTCACTTTAATGAACACAATGTTTTCTTTATTTTTAAAGTATAACACCCATCATACTCAAATAAAACATGAGTATACATTCTGCCTTCTACAGACCTTTGGGAATTTATATTTAGTATAATTGGGTCATTTGCATACATACACTGGATTTATTGTGCAGCTGATGAATCCTTCTATGAATAGTTTTTAAGAGGTAAGCTCACAAGCATTTCAGACCTTTAACTTTTAGAGATCTGTCTCAGGTTTCACGACGTCGATTTACTCTGCTCAGCTCTTTTCTCGGCCAATAGTTGTAGGCGGAAAAAAGTGGTTAACCTCATGTTTGCTTAGCAGCCTTGTTTCATTACAGATATGTAATGTGTTCGTCACTGCTATCTCAGTATAGATGTGAGATATAAGCACTTTTTCTTGTTTCTGAAGATTTTGTTTGTATATTCACTGATCAAGTGAGATTTTCTTTGGCCTACTGAAACAGAACAGAGTCTGTTATTTTCATTAGTTTCATGACAAATCAAAATATCTGCAGAAGGGAATGTGTGCTGGGAACAATAGAGGAGTACGATTTTTGAGGAGCTGTAACCGTTGCTGTAACCGGTGTTTTCGCCTCTGGCTCAGAGGATTGTAAAGTTGCTGGTTCGATTCCCAGCTGTCTTCCTGTTGAAATGTCCTTTTTGCAACTCAGCAACTCACTAGCCTGATGTAAGCTCAAGTTAGCTCAAGTTTTTTTTTTTTTTTTTTTTGGGGGGGGGGGGGGGGGGGTTGAAAACATCTTCAAATGTCTTGGACATTAAGTTTTTCACACAGATGACTTTAAGTGGCTTCCACGTTGTTCATCACAGGCTGATTCGTGGCTCAGGTGTGTTAACCTGCTTATTTTCCTCAGTTAAAGTTTGCAGTTGTGCTGATGCACAACAACCTTTGTGGATGTATAGATTAGGAACAGTATGGCTGTGCAAAAAATGAACCTGTGGTGGATTCAGACAAATAGGTTATGTGGTCATTTCAAAACAACAACAGGGAAGTCAGGCTCCAGAGGGGACCGAGTGGAGGCAGGAAGAGCAGTAGTCAGGGTTTGTTTCTCACATTTCTGTGGCAGTCACGTTGTAGTTCGTTTCCATATAAAATTAAACTGATTCAAACTTGTTGTAGGGTTAGGGGTTATATGATTAATACATAAAGGGCCAGTCGTGATAATCATGGTTACATTTTAATGTAGAATGTAATGAAAATGTCAAATATCAAAAATATTCTTCTGTATCGGACAAAGGATACAAAATTGTGCACGCAAAGCAAAAGGCCCACTAGATTTTACCATAAGGTGCAGTATATCAATTACTCCATTTCATTCATTTGGAAGTACAACACACATCAACATTTCTGTAAAGTAAGTGTTTGACTGAGTGTGGTGAATCCCATTGAGTCCAATTCAGTTTATTTTTTGCTGGAGTAGGAGTCCTCTAGTGGCCATTAGAAGAACTGCATTTAAAGAACTTTCTCACTGCAGATGTGTTCAGACTGGGACCCATATCAGACCAGACCAAATCCAAGTGATATTTACTATTTTAAACAAACCAAATTATTGCTGCTATTTCTTTGTTGATCCAGAGCTAAAGAAAAGTTAGTTCTGTTGTCTTAATATCAGTTTGTTCCAAGGCACAGTTGCTTCACAGCACGAAAGTTGTTGGTTTAGTCCCAGGGCTGAGAGCTTTCTGTGTGGAGTTTGCATGTTCTTCTATTGCCTTTGAGAGTTCCCTTCAGGAATTCTGGCTTCCCTGATAGATGACTAAAATTGTCCGTAAATGTAAGTGTTAGGGTGAATGTTTGCTTCCCTGTATGTCTCCATGTCTGTCCCGTGATGGACAGGTGATAATCCTCAGTTAATGCAACTCTAAGAACACCATACATAGGTCAGTTAAAGCTAGAGCTACAAGAAAAGTATGAAACTATCACAGTATTTTAATTCAGTTTCAAGTTGATTTGATGAAAGTGAAGATGTAAATAACCAATGATAACTATAACCAACAGTCGGCTACTCAGTATGTACACACACATTTCTAACTACTATTTCATGGCTTGCATTCATCTACAGGTGTGCGTGCCATGCATCATCATATTTGTTGTTCTCACTATTTGCCACTGTTAGGATGATGGGACAAGCCAATGCAGGAATCAGCCATTGAGTGTTGGACATTACATACTCTCCACACATAATAGGAACACCATGCTATCACTGAGTAGAGCCTCCCTTTGCCCTTAAAACAGCCAAATTTCTTTGTAAAAGTGATTCAGCGAGATGTTGGTGGTCTGGAAGTACTCTGAACTCGTTGTCATATTCATGAAACCAGCTTGAGATGACTCTCAGGCTGTGGCATTCAAAAAAACACTAACACCACCAGCCTGGACTGTTGACACAAGCTGGGCAGACTGGGCTCATGGATTCAATTCTGCCATACCATCTGCGTGCCTCAGCAGAAACCCTGATTCATCAGACCAGATGATCCCCCCCCCCCCATCTGCAAATGTCCAGTTATGGAGCGTGTTTCCATTACAGCCTCTGACTTATGTTTTTGGCTGACTGGAGAGGGACCCCCACACATTCTTCTGCTGTCGCTCAACCGTCTTCATTCTGGGATGTTTTGTGTTAAATTCAGTCTTTGTAGCCAACTATAACCAGTGTTCCTGATAATAAAGTGTTTGGAGAGTGCAGTCCCACTTTGCTTTGTGCAGCAGCAGCTGTGAATCTGGTACGAGCTACCATGGTTGAACTGACCCTCTGCTACAGTGATAAAAGTACTTTGGTAAGCCATTTATAGTGCGGCTCTTTAGGTGAATACTGAAGAAGGAATACGATGTGAGCAATACCTTTAAAATTAGCAACTGCTGCAGACAATGAGAGAGAAATAGCACAACATACCCACGTCACAGTTCCACACAGCCATAATCAAAGAAAAACGAGAAGGGCAGGAGAAAAACATGGACAACACTGGAGAGGTTTCAGCTGATATTTTCTGCTTAAAAACAGTCTAAAAGCAGTTATAAGGAGGGTTAGAACAATTCACGTTTTTATCAGAATTCAGCTGTCTCTGATATATGTGTAGGTGTCCATCCAACTAACTGCTGTTTTCTGCCTCCTGCTAATGAAAGTTTGTAAATAAATTTAGTGTGCTGAGGCTGCATTTAGTGCAGTCTGGGTGCCATGTGTAGGTTTGTGTTTTGGATCCAATTCAAAGCCTCGTGCATCTGGCTAATCAAATGTCTGTTCACTGCTGTTGCCAATGTGTGGTTGACCCCTGCTGACTTCGACTTCTTTCCTTGACCGAGAGCGCCATCAAGTGGCATCTTTTTGTAAATGCAAACAAGAAGTGAGTCACAGGACAGGGTGTCAGGGTCCTCCCCCACCATGTTTGAAGGACACCTTCCTTCCTCTTGGTTGCCAAAGGAGCAGCACATTAGCACCATGTTAATACAGAGTTAAGATTCACATGCATCTGAGATACTGGATTGATGCAGGGCTCTTTAAACATCTCAGTAGGAGGGTTTCTAGAAAACGGATTAAATTCACCACCTATATGATGCCGTGCCTCTACAGACATTTTTCAGTTTAAATTATACTTTAAAGATCATGATGTTGATAAACGAATCGTTATAGCAGCAAAGGGAAAGTACATTTGCCGAAATAAAGTGTACATTTTCATTGGATTTCTTTATTTATTATCTAATGTTTATCACTGATTCTTTATCTTTTTTAAAATCCGTTTTTTCTTTGAACAGAGTATCCTATGTTCTCCGATGTGTGAAATGTGTTTCCTACTTAAAATTTATGCATACAGGCCTATAAATGTATAATTATCTAACTTCTGTGTTTCACTGAATAGACACATTGTCATAGTGAATTAATCATCATCCAGCATTTGACTCCGTGGCCTGAAATAGAAATAATAGGTCCCTGTAAATAGGCCTGATTAAATGAGCCGAAGCAGTTTTTATAGATCTGTCTCTGATTGAGCGTTTAACTGGATTAATAAACTTTGCTATGATCATATGCGCTTCCATATAAAGTTGTAACCCGCATTTTTAAATCTTATATTAAGATCATTTCATTTTAACATGAGCCTGGTTGTAATTTTTCCAGCCGTCGTCAGTCTTACCATTTTAAAAAGAAGCAGCCAAGAATAACTCCCGAAAATGGGACGCTAATAAATACAGGATTTAGTCTGGCTATAGTATATGCT